>NW_028301714.1:50345000-50970000 GCF_037042655.1 Diuraphis noxia | reverse complement strand
TGAAAACTACTGAGAATTTGACCTACCCAATTCACCAATTTAAGAAGACTACACCCGCATATGTTACCTCCGTCTTACAAGTGCGCAACATACCAAATTTTAGGATCAGCAGATCAGGTTTAGGTTCGTTGGTTTAAAATTAAGAGTGAAATGATCTCTCATAAAAATTAAAGGTAACATTATTATCTAAGGCTTATCATAGGATTTTTATTATATTATAATTTGAAAGCGAGTTATGAGTATTTTATAAATATTTTTCACTTACAATTTTAAAATACTCATAACTCGTTTTAAATTTTAAACTAACGGAGCTAAACCTGATGTGTTATGCGTAAAATTTGTTATGTCACGCACTTGTAAGACGGAGACATACATTCGGGGGTAACGTCCTCTTAAGGAACATATTTCTATTCTGTTAGATTTTAATGTTACATAAGGAGTGTCATATTATCAAGCTCCTTATTTTCAAATAAGAACCAACCATTTAAACTGTATATTGTTACTTGCTTGTAAATTTTATATTAATAAAACTTATCTACATCAGAACCGTTTGAGTTACTTAAAAATTATTCAAGTGTCTACAGAAAGAATAATATTCAATAAGCATACATTACGAGTATAGGTACACACCTAAAGCATTAAAGTGTAACCGTGTAAGTCAAAATTTTTCATACGTGAAATTAATTTTATGTCAGCAGAAGATTTTTTTCCTGTTTGATTTCTTTGGGGACGTTTCTTTTGGTTCACTGTATATAGACTACAGAGTGTCCCGTGAGGATATACCCATTAGCCGTAGAGGGGGACTTACCGCCCGGATAAAAACCAGTCTTTTGCCGTTTTACCTATATACTAAAAAATTATTAAAAATCCTGAGATTAATGAAAATTAAATGTTGAAAGGTCAAAATTTTTAGAAAAATAAATTCTATAAAATAGGTATCTTTATTTTTTTAATAATTAAAAAATAAGTTACATGAAGCTCTTGTCTACGTGAGTCTATAATAATAATAAAAAAAAAAACAGATTTATGATATATTTAGTATCTCAGGAGATATCGTAATGCGTAAATCCTTGCGGGATATTCTGTATATTATTTAGTTTATTTTTTCCACAAATCATGATCCCATTGAACTCCATACACCATATAACGATCTTTATAAAAACTTATAGTATTTCAAATAAAACATAAATTTAAATTAAGAAGCAAATTTCAAATTATATTTTAATACTCTGTGAAATGGGGACTGTACGTAAGTAAACCAATTAGAATTTTACTACCTGTTGATAAATACAAAATACTTGTCAATATTGAATACAGATATTTGACGTTTAAATTTTGATAAAATTGGCTTTTATTAAAAAAAAAAACAATTTTAGTTATTTTATATTCGTGGGAACTTTAATTTATATGTATATTATTTTAATTTATTACACACGTTACACATTGACATTATCAAAATATTTAGATTATATTGTAAATTATTTCCTAGGTATTTAGATCACTATTTACGAACCAATGCACGCAACGTTTTACGTCAAGTAATAAATCTAGTATTGACTCTAACGTCAATTACAAATTTTTTTTTTTTACACAATAATATATACAATCTGTAAAATTATGTACATTTAGCATATTTGATAAGGGTTACAATAATACACGTGTACATGAGTAAGAAGTCATCCATTAAAGGCACTTGACTGGAAGGTGTATGAAACTAGTTAATTTATAATTAATACTGATTCATTTTCTATTTTTTTTTTTTTTTTGATTTTTGATATTAGTTTCCTAGCAAGTCACGGCACCAACTCCTTTATAATCGACGCTTGGGGTTGCCAGGTAATGTTTGCATGGGCGGATAGTTTTTTAATGAGTGATGGGTTTTGGTGTGTTTGCACTGTTTGCAGCCGGGCATGAAAGATTTTGTAGAAACGTATAGCTTCATCTGTCACGGTTTTAATTGACAGGCCATTATGTATAGTGTAATTCGAAACAAAGGGTGGAGCATTAGTAATTTTCCGAAAAGCAATATTCTGAAATTGTTGAATTTTGTTAGTATTGGACGCTTTTGCTGTACCTCATAGTTGAAGACCATATGTCCAAAGAGGTTTGAGTAATGTTTTATACATAAGAACTTTAGTTTTTAAACTGGAGTGTTTGTTATTTGTAAGTAGCGTTCGTAGACTGCGAAGACGGTCGTTTAAGGCAAGTCTTTTTGTACGGATATGGCTATTCCAAGTGAGGTGCTTGTCCAAGTTAAGTCAAAGATATCTAACTGAGCCAGATGTGGGGATAAATTACAAAAATAAATAAAATATGATGAAATTATATATTACTATAATAAATGCGATGTTTTAGTCAAAAATAAATTCAACTTACCATAGATATTTAACTTGCATTTGCTAACCACACTCGCACTGACCCGGTACATATTTAATTTGACCATAATTTTTCTCAGCCAGAGTGGAGAGTTTGTAAATTTTCTTAGGGAAAAAATAGGATCATTGTTTATCGTTGGTTGATGTCACAACCCAGCCGAGTAGCGACACGGGTTTATGAGAGGTACGTACGAATTGCGGCCATACAATAACGTATATAAATATATGTTACAGTGAATGATGTTAAACATTAAAATAACGTTATTTTCTAGTAAATAACAATAATTACCTAACAAACTAGTGATTATCGTGGTTCATTATTTTTTGGGTGTGATTATCGATAATGTCTACATACGATGGAAAATGTTGTTATATAATGTTATCTTAATGGTATTACTGTATTAGATACCTACTAGATAGTATAACAGCCGCAGTAGATAGAACTTCGGACTAAGATATTCTGTAATATATAAATAAAGCATAAATAAGCTTAGTAGGGCTTATTAGTGTAGGACTTTATTGTAAATATAATCACCATTATATAGATAATATTTTTGTCAGTTTTTCACGGTACGCATAGGATAGACGTCGCCATTATATCGTCAAATTATTTTTGCAAAATAACATGTTATAAAATATTAATTATTTTATTATGGACTATATTATTATCGATTTTGATTAGAACTAAATGATTTAACATTTATTTACTTTTTTATTACATTTCATAAACAATTTTTTGATTGACTTGTGAGTAGTGATCATATTTATAATTATTGTTATTTATTTTTGTTAGTTGCTTAAGAACCTCTGATTAAAATATACGAATTACGTCCTGTATTTTTTGGGGACGCAATTCATATATATCTTTTTTACGGGACGCAACTAAAGTGACCTTTTCTTAACCCATAGTTCCTCGACAGACGTGAGATTGTGTGAATTTCTAACTTATTATCAACCAATTTACTTTATTTCTAATAGGTATAAAAATCCCCGAGAAAAAAAATCCCCCGACTACAATATTACTCATAAAGTCATAAACACATGAAAATTATTTTAATATTGAATTACAAATAGGTACCTATATTATTTATCATTCTTAGTTCTTACCATTCAAACAATCTATGTATTATTCAATATTATAAATAATTTTACATAAATTCCTAATATATATTTAAATAAATATTTCAAATGATCGAGTCAATATGCAATAAAATATAGGTGGGTTATAATAATTAATAATACATTTATACTCACAGTAGATTTTTAATTGTTAAAAAATAGTATATAAAAATATTTTTATCATTATTTTTATCACAGTTATAGTTAATAGTTATTGAATTGAAGTTAACTTGTAATTCGTTTTCTTTAACCCTTCAAAAGTACCATTGTACCAACTAGATTTTATTTTCTGAATATTATTATATTCTATTAACAAATAAACGTATCGCTCATTCACTATATATGTTCAAAATATTAAACTGAATTTATAGTGTTTGTATCACCGTTTATACTTTTATAGACATACCTATCAACTAATAATATATAAAATATAACTATAAAATATATGTTTATATAACCACATAACAATGTATGAATATCAACAATCAAATATTCAAATGTAATTAACAAGAAACCTTCAATATGATTTTATGTTTAAATAAAAAGAAAACATTTTTTAAATTTGTTGTACTTTTAAATTTGTATTTTGTATATTATTATATGTATACTGATATTCAATAATCAATATGACAATATCACATATTTATATTATTTATACTATCTTAGTTACATTAATCTTACATCAACCGTGTGGCGTGTGTGTTCTCACATATTATAAAAAGATAATCATTCTTTTAATTTGTTTCAACCCATTGAACTATATATTATTGGTATTATTATATTATTATTATATGTTTCAACCACAAAATACCACTTTGATAATATTATAGTAACCCGCTTAAATACATTCTCTGTGATGTTTCAAGGAGAATCGAAAGCTAAATTAGTCAGGAACAGCTGATAAGAGCCTAAATTGATTGTTTATTTGATAAATGCTATCACGCCGCGGTGTGTGAATATTATAGTGAATGGCCGTAGTGTGCTACTGTGCAATACATCATAATCCTTTTCCATTTCCACACATTTTCACTTCGCTCCTCCTACACTAATAGACACATCTACTGGTCGTGTTAGTCTAATGACCACTGCAGAGGACTTAGAATTATCGGATTCAGAGAAGGTTCAACCTTGGAGCACAGACAGCGGCATGGAATCAATGACTGACAGCAATAAGGATCTAACGCCAACGTCTGAAAACTTCGATGACGATGAAGAAGTTCGTTAATATATTTATATATTACTATCGATATTTCATTATTCGAACACTTTTTTTTTACATATTTTTCACTATGTGTAGGATGAAACTTTGGGCGAACGTCTATGGGCTTTAACTGAAATGTTTCCAGATTCTGTAAGAAACAGCACCAAAAAAATAGTTAATACCACTGGTAAAGTCATTTTAGGTAAGATATTAGTTTGTACACACCATAAACCCCTACTAATTGCAAACAATTTACAGAAACTTACTTATTTGCGTGTACTTCAACATGGTACATCTCAACGACAGCGGCTTTGTTACTTATGCCTGTATTATTTGAAACTGAACGCATACAGATGGAAGAAGCACAGAAAAATCATTCAAAACAAGTAAGTATCTTAATTACATATTTATTAATAAAGAAGTATATTTTTAAGTTTGCTAATATATTTTTGTTTTGTTTTAGCTTCTTCTTGGTCCTGGTAGTGCCGGTAACTTGGGCGGTGGAACTACTATGTTACCCAATTAATATATTTTCGGCGCTTATTTTATTTTTAACCTATCTACCTTAGTTTTGGCTGAAAAAAAATATTTGTATCCTTGTAGTTTTGGAGTTTTATTTTTATTCCTTTTTTTACTAGAGATAAGTGAATTTAATTTAAAAATATAATAAAGACACTTAAAAAATCATATTTATTATGAAACATGTTTACAAATCTGAATGATAGATACACATGTTTGAGTAGTCCAGTATGTATGTCACAACTTATTTAACAAGTTTTATTAATAAAAATGTAAATTATAATATGAAGATATTATTCCTTTCAACTTACAGAAAAAATTATATTTTACCATATTTTTTTTATGAAGACAAAATTGATGTGTTTGTTATACACATAATAATGATTTTTTCCCAGAGTTATTGTCTACAGACAGCTCAATAATATTATTCTGTAAGATTTTATGTAAGTTAATTAAACAATTTTATTTGCAGTACATGTGTAAGTAATTTTTTTGTCTATTACAAGATTATTTATTATTTTTACATGTGTTACACTGGAGTACACTGGAGAAATTTCCCATTTAAATGTGTGCAATGCAATCATTTTTATATAAACCAGGTATGAGATTAACAGCATGTTGGATTGATGCTTACCATTTTAATATACTACTAATGTTCTTAGGTACAAATGGAAGGGAAATTGAATTAGTGTCATCCTAGCTTTGGCCTTTGATCGTGTTTGTGTAAAAAGACTACCAGGTTCCAAAATGTATAATATAATAATATATTGTCTTGTAACCAATGTCTCTAAGTTTTAGGGCATTTGTATTTAGTTATAGATTTAATATACTTAATTAAAATCATTTGGTTTTTAATTGAGCAAAACATTTATCTATTAATTACTGAAAACTGAAATGTTTATTTATAATTATTCATAATAATTTAATTGTTGCTGCTTAGAACATGGTATATTCCCATGCCTATTCTAATTCTAATTATTTGTAAAAGATTTATAATTTTAAGATGCAATAAGTAACTGGTCAAAATTATAATTATTTTATTATATTGTATACCTAATTTGAGGCAGACGATTTGATAAATATCAAAGCAGTCTTTAATAATAAATAAAAAAAACCCAGCGAAAAATGAAATAGCTGTATATTGAGATTAATTTAAATATAAAGCTATTTTAATTGAAGGTGCCTGGTGCTGTTTATTATTGATTTATATATCATATATAAGTAGAGCCCAGATTTCTATGCAATTGCATATTTTTTTCCTTTTAATATTTTTGGATTGTTGTCAGTTATCTCCACGAATCATCATAATTTGAAGCTAATGGAGAAATTATTTTTTTGCATATTTCTGCATATTTAAAGGTTATTGCATATTTTTGCATATTTTGGCAAAATTCAAAATTTATTGCATATTGAAGCGAAAATTAAAAACAAAATTAAATGATATTTTTTCCAAAAACAAAGGCCTAACAGTATTACGTAACATTAATAAAGTATTAATAGGGGAAGCGGAAGTGGTTCTACTAGATCAAAACTATAAAGATCCAATGATTTTAAGCTCTTTTAAATTTGCTCCAATAACTTCGGTAGATGTTGACCGATCATTTTCAATATACAAGCATTTATTAACAGATAGACGGCACAGTTTTACCGAAGAAAAACTTGAATATCATTTAATAATTAATTTTAACAATAAAGAATAAAAACACACATTTTGAGTTGTATATTTTGTTTTTTTTTTAAATATAAATAATTATGTATTTATTTGTATGTGTTTAAATTTAAATATTTGTATTTTTTTCGTGCTTAACATAATTTTTAATTTTTTAATATAACTTTTTTTATTGCATATTTTTTGCATATTTTAATGATTTTCACTGCATATTATATGGCATATTTTGATACTTTTTAGTGCATAATTATCCGGGCTCTATATATATAAGTAATAGGTTAAATCAGAGGTATTCAAACTGTGCGTCGCGAGAGTTTGCAAAGGGAGCCAAAGCACCAAAAACCAACATCATACCTAGGTCTTGTTTACTTATTATAAATATTATTTGCAATCATTATGGAAATGAAAACGATACACCTTACAATTCAACCATTTGAAGTTTTATTTCTAGTACTAAAATCACTGCTATTATCACCCATATTGAATCCATGTGTTGTTTCAATTTTTCATAATAATTTGGGAGCTGTTAAAATATTGTGAACCCCCAAAGGAGTCGCATGCTGAAAAAGTTTGAATACCTCTGGGTTAAATGATTGGGTTTCATTATCCAAAAACCACTCTTGTTTTTGAGGCCAATAAAACATCACATTCAACATCAAGTTGGCTAAATTGGATGAACAAATAAACCATTTTAATATTAAAACATTTCCTGGACAATGCAAAGATGTTTTACCGAGATTCCTAATATTATAAATTATAATCAGATAATGAAGATTTTGAACAAGAGCACAGTCTATTCTGTGGTATTGTACCATGATGTATAACAATAACAATGAGTGACAGAGATGATAATCAAATAGCTAAAGGAATAAACTATGATAAATGTAATACATGTATTAAATGTGCTTTTTAGAAATATAAAAATTATAAACCACTAGTAAGCAAGCATTTTTTAAAGTTGAAAACTTAAAACCCAATTTTGTTCAACATTACACAACTTTCTTGTAATAATGTTACTTTACAGTCTACAGCAATGTTTAAATAATATTATATTCTTGTAAAAAGTGGATTATGTCTCAGTGATTTTAATGAGAAAATAAATAATACTTACATTTGTCATAAAAAGATAATATATTATATTATCAACACTACTATTGCTATTGTCTCATTATTTATTATTTACAAATAAACACTTAAATGTTGTTCTTTTGAAATGTAATTCATAATTAGAAATTAGAATTAAAATATTAGTGCTATGTCCCTTAATAAGGGATAATATGTGTCCCAATTATTGATTCCTTCCCACTTCGTTTCAATAAGATATTTATAATAGTCAATTATATTTCTTAATGTATAAAATATATTATTATACAAAACAATATTTTGGAAGTTGTATCAGCAGTACCATACATATTTGTTTACAATTTTCAGCCTCAGTCTTTCTTTCATGAACCTTCTATCCTTTGAGGCACTGATTATGTGCATTAAATATTTAAATACTATTATTGCAATAAGGTAGTATAACTCATGCAATTAGTTTCAAAACTGCAAGTAGATCACCATCTAGATAAGAGAGTATAGACGAGATAGCTCATTAAACGGGTGTCACTGGAATCATTTATGTTTGTAGAAAATTTTGTGATAATTGAAACATGTGCAAATTGTTCAAATTAATTTTAAAAATAGATCATAATATAAGGACCAGAATTAATTGTTTTATTTATTATGATACCAATATTATACATTAAATATCATTTTATTTTACACATGTTATAAATAATTTTTGTAACAAAGTTTTTATCATACTAATATAAATTTCATATATACAGTAGAACATCAATATACCAATAATCTTAAGTCAAAATAAATACCATTTACTAATCCAATCTAACCTTAGTAAGTTTAAGAAATTTATTTCCCTTAATCTTTTACTTTTAATGAAGTTCTACTGTACTTGCTTACTATATTTTATTTTATATTAATAATATAATATAAAATGTATATACAATTGATTTCAGATAATAATTCATACTAAATTTCAAAAAAAAAAATGAATAGGTAGACCACTAAACCATATCCTATAAATTGTTGTATAGGTAACATTAAATTAATTTATAACCATGTTTGACTCTACCATTGATTCTAAAGCTGGCGGTGTGGAATATTTAACTTTCTTGTTATTTTTCTGATTTTTCCTTAAGAATAAAAATAAAAAATAAAAATAAATTTTACAGTAATAGTATAAAATAATTAAATAAATATTAGTATCATTACTTATTTCCATAATGCTGCAAAAAACTCTTTGAAATATTATGAACTTCTTTACAATGAGCATTTCGTGTTTCAGAATTCCAAAACTGGGTTTCACATGTTTCAATGAAACATTTGAACTGTAATATTATATATATATATATATTTTTTTTTAAATAAATAAAAAGTACTTTCATTTTTAATACTTATTGTATTTTTATTTTATGCTTAGTAATGTGAAATACCATTGGTTTTTTAACAGAGGAGGCTTCAAAAAAGTAATCATGTGTTTCGCTCAAATGTAAATCCAAGAGATGTGCAGATTGTAATAGTTTACGGCAATGAATGCAAGAATAGCGATGATTTGAATTATAATGTAATTCGTAATCAGCCATTGATGTGAAATTAGAATTGCAACCATTCACATTGCATTGAAAATTATCAGTACATCTGAAAATTATTTCAGTTATTTCCAGGTTTAAAATGTTATTCAATAGAAAAAAATTTTTTACCTTTGTTCATCGGATTCTTCAGTAATTTCAAAAACTCCTACTCGTCTATAAACTTTCAACGATTCATCGACTGATTTGAAAAGACCGTCGTCTAAATATTTGAGTCCTGTGCCATGTTTAAGTAATTGTTGAAGTTTCTCCATGCTCGTCATAACTTATATGATTGGAACTTAGAACTTAGAAGTATACAGCGTTATTCTATTTAGTTATTGTACTATTACAAATTACAATACAATTTACAATAATTAAAAACCGGTATTTTTGTCTGATACTCCATAACATAATAAATATTTATCATATTATTATCAAAGTATTCTACAGATAACGATCAATGCTAAGATCTTATCCATGAAGATTAGAGATAAGGAGACCAAACTCCTATGAGCATAGATAATATAAGAATATTATATTATTATCTATGCCTATGAGCCGCCAGTTTTTAAAGTCGCCGGACAAAAGTCGCACGGTTATACTGCCACCAGGAGCGCGTCGTTCGATTATAGTGGGCTACATTTTACAATAATTATAGCATGGCGTAGTATTATAGTATTATTATTCTATTCTGTGGTATTATACTATAATAGGAATTATGTATGTTTTTCGAATTAAACATGATTTATTATTCCTTGCAAATAATTTATTACTTTATGATTTAGATGTTAGATCAGATCTAAAACATGTATACAGAATTAGGGGGATATTGGTTAAAATTGGTTCAATAATAAAAAACAAATATATTATTATAATTAGCTATTAAACACATGGACATGGATGATTTCCATATGATTATTTATTATTGAATTCATCAAAATATTAAATTTATAAACAGACAATGTATACAATGATAAGGTTTCAAATAATTTTTATTATTATTTTGTATTTGTTTGATTATTTAAATAAAACAATTATACATAAAACCAGAGTAATTTGTATTTTTTTTTTACCTAAACATTAAAAATGGTTAAGTGCTGTTTTGTACCAGGGTGTAATACTGGTTATGCTTTAGATGTCAAACAACAAAAATAAATTGGATTAAAAAATAAAAGTTTATTTAAAGCACCCAATGTAAAAAAAAAACAAAATATCTTAACCTTAATTATGAATAATAATTTTCCTATTTAATTACAAAATGACAAAATGCTTACAGAAAAGTGCTATATATGTGAATTGCATTTCGAAGAGAATGATATTCTACCTTTTGACGAGACTATCTTAAATGATGGAACAGTCAATAAAATTAAAAGAATTAGACCCATATTAAAAGCAGTGGCAGTTCCATCTAGTGTTTTTTTTTTAAATTTTGATTATACGAAATGTAAACAAAGTGCTATTATAAATTATGTGATAACGTAAATTCCGACTCTGGATTTACGGTTCAAATAATTGGGTATATAGTATCATAGAACAGTATAATATAGTATTTTATAAAGCATTTGATTGTGACTATTGTTATATTACTCCCGGTTCTTAGTGGCGAATCCTTAACCCACATGCTCACGTGTTTCTAAACAAACACACGTAATATGGTCGTAGTTGCCGATGGATTTATTAAAAAAAAGAACGTGTATTATGTAATAATAAAAATAATACGAATCAAATTGTACATTGGTTAAGTCTATATAAGATATTATAGTTCATGATATAACTTTTCAATAATGATTATTAACAATAAGTATGTAATTTGAGATATTTTAAATGATTAAATTTTCTTTTGGCCACTTGAACTTTATCATTTAAAAAAATACAGACACAACGATGTAAAGATTACCTATCACACAACAATATGTTATGTAATATTCAAAACCGTAATAATTCAGATTTTGGTGTCGAGAGAAGTTTTTTTAGTTACCACATAAAAATTTAAAATAAATTATCATGATGCCACATGAAGTTTATTGGGCCAGAAAAGCGCAATAACTATAATTTATAGAACATTATTTAGATTTTACCCCATTTATATAATCATATTATAAAAGTTGTTTTGCTTTAATGGAGATGTCTCACTTGTAAATGTATTCAGTTATTCATACAAGTGCAAGACATAAATAACTTATGTTCAGCAGCTACCAATAGGATCATAATTATTTAATATGTAATATGTATTTCTCTTCAACAGGACTTTTCAAAACGACAACAAGTCGAAGACAAAACAAACAGATAAATCTTTAATACTTATTAGTTATTACTTCTACAATTTACGTCCAATCATATTTCCGAGTTTAAATCTTATTTTTTAATTAGACCATTGGTATGTACTATGCGGATGCGCCTATATTCATTACAGTTCCTCTCAAGTATACGCGGTAAATGCATTGTGCACTCATTACGACCAGACTTAATTAATTTATTATTTTATATACTCTAAATTGAAATTCAATGATAAATAATTGTTTTAGAAAAACGATTCTTAGAGGATATTTGTTGAATTCAAACTGTAGACTCTATTTCTGAGAATAATAAATAATTTATTTTTTAATAGAAATGTGATAGGTTGAACTACCTAGTTTAATAAAATTATGAATTTGGTCTTATACATTGATTTATAATACATTACACATGCTTTTTACGTTCATAAAATGATAATTCATTAATAGGTAGTATAATATAACACTAAAATAAAATACTCATATTATAATATAATATAGAGTATAGGCATTCATATGAATTTGTTTGATACGATATTGTGAGTCGTGACTACATAGTAATTAACTACAATACATAAAAATCATGTATATAATACATTATGAAGAAACAGATTATTAGCTATAATGTGTAGGACCTTACTATTAAAAGTACCAGCTATATACCTAATACAAGAAAATAATAAAATAACTACCTATATGGAATGGCATGGACTTTAACGGTCATTTTCCTAATTTTGGTCAAATACGTGATCATAGTCCATGCCATATGCCCATATTATAATTAATCATTTATATACGATATACAATTAGAGTTCAGTCTTTAAAATTATATCACATTTATCAATACTTACTGCTGTGTATAAACAAACCAACATAACATTGTAGGTATAATATTATACCTTTTGCCTTTATATTCGTTACACAATAAATGGGTAAAAAAATGTGACTTCCACGAACACTGCAGCTTAGATATATATATTAAAAATTAGGTCCAACCTACTTTTTCAAATTTTTTATATGCTTTTATTTAATTTTTGAAACTGATAGTGGTTGTACGCTCATCTACTTGAACTCTTTAAAAAAACATCATAGAACGTTAGATTGCGTATTTTTGGGTGGAAAAGTTATTGAAAGTACTCAACACTGATTTGTTAAAATAAACTTCAGTGCGAGGTGCGACTTAACTATCAAACATCAGACATGGGTACGAAAAACACAGCAACTTCTGAGACAACCTACTACTAAGTTGAAGAATACTTTATAATGTTATAATTAGTGATGGGAATTATTCGAATATTCGAACATTCGAATGTCAGTATTCGATGCCACAACAATACAATACTAATGAAAATTATTCGTTAAGTTTTCGTGCATCACAAAACGTTTAATAATAATATTATATTATAAATTATAATATTATAAAATACTGGAATATCATAATTAAATTATTATTAATAATAATGTATAAGTTACAACAAAAAAATAATAAATAAATAAATGGTAACTATGAACAGTACGAACAAGGTACCTGCAAGATAAGAACTATTTTCGTATTTAGGCCGATTAATCATTGACATACATTATCCACAGTTGTGTAGATATGAATTAGTTATTAATAATAAATAGTATAAAAAGTTTGCCATGGAAAAACGGATAAAACAAATTAGGTATTGTAGCATCGAATACTGATATTCGAATGTTCGAATATTCAAATGTTCGAATATACATTACATTACTAGTTATAATTTTTAAGTTACTCGTATATATATTGATGCAAACTAGACATTTGATTAAGGGGGTGCTTAATCTCCAGGTTTTTTTTGTAACTTAATGGGACCTAACATTTTAAGCAATTTCTTAGGGTGATAATTTTGACTTAAGTTGTGCTCAGGACCCAAAGCACCCCCCTAATCGCATCAATGGCTTATTATTATATATACATTTATGATACTTTTATTCGAATATTGAACACGATAAAATAATTGTTTTTATCTTTTCAACCAAAAATTACATAACGTATATTACGTATATTCAAATTTTAAATACACACATATATGAATATATCACGTATAATATAAATATTGTTGTGACGCGGCGTGACGAAGCTTCTGTAGCAATCATTCATGCAACTGGATTGAGTGTACGTATCACCCACTGCCACTAGTCCTCCGATGGGTGACCACTCGGATTCTTAGTGGCGTAAACCTCGCCTGCACACGTACACGTGTTCTAAACCAACCATAACCTACTTCACAGTTAAAAATGCTACTAAAAATAACCACCCAATGGCCTATGTTGCAGCGGGTTGATTAATAAAATAATAAATATATACACATTTGTCTTTATTTAGATTAAAATTGTATTTTTCTCCTAGCTAGATATTTTTAACAAAATTATTTTTATCTTTTTTCGATACATTTTTTGTTAGTTGAAATACATTTAGAGACGACTCTGAAATTATTTTACTTGAGTTGAATGTAGTGTTACACAGCACCAAAATGAGACAAAAAACTCATTGTTCTTCAAAAGTATTTATTTATTTTATAAATTCAATTTGTGTTTACGATAGGTTTTTCGCTCGTCATTGCATTTAATATTTTAAAATATCCAATATGCCTGATGTTTTAATGTCAGCATAAATGGATTAAAGATGCTCTGTTAAATAAAAAATAAAAAATTATCCTGCTACTGAGGATCTGCATGCTTTCCCATAAATTATAATATTCAATTTAAATCAATATTTATTAATTAATTAAAAGCATAATTTACAAATTATATTCTATTTGTATCTCTAAAATATATTTTCAATTTTGTATTTAACGCATTTATATTTAATATATAAGTATACAAACACATTTAGATTAGTTTTAATAATATGTATTAATTACATGACATTAGTTGTATGCGAACAATTACTGCAATTAAGATTATTTTATAGCGGGTCATTGAAATATAGTATGATAATAACCAAGAGAACGCAATTCATTCTGTCTTTAGTATGTAAACTGTAGCGATTAGTGCAACTATATTTTACAATATTTAGAAAGAAACTCGCGTTTAAAAATGACATCCTCAAATACAGACGGAAAAGAAAAGGAAAAGTCTGCAGTCGCTTATGATTTAAATTCTTCCAAGCCAAATCTTAAAGGAGATTGGTTGAATTTTTTCCTACTGCTATTATTGTACACAATGCAAGGTTTTCCTTTGGGTCTAACTTCAGCTATACCGATAATTTTGCAAAGCCAGAATGATATATCCTATCAAGATCAGGTAAATTGATACAATAAGATCCAAACCGTTTAAGGAATATTATAAATTTATTATTGATTACAAGAAATCATACGTTAATATTCTACTGTATATTTTTACTTATTATTTTTTTCAGGCTTTATTTAGTTTAGCCGGATGGCCATTTAGCTTAAAACTGTTATGGGCTCCTTTAGTAGATGCACTCTACATACAAAGAATAGGAAGACGAAAGTCTTGGCTCATTCCAGTACAATACTTAATGGGTAACGAATTTAATTTTATTCATAACGCTTTAATCTAATTGACAAGAGAATCGATAAAACATAAAAATACTAAAATATTTTATTTAAATACTATACGTAAGTATTATTTTAGCTAAAGCCATAATTTTTCCCAAATTATAAATATTTAATAATGTATTGCATAAAAGAAAGATTGCATACCTACTATATACTATAAAGTTTATACACTTATGTATAATAATATTTAAAAACATTCAAGAAATGTAGTATTTAAAATGGTTATTATATCTTGAATAAATGAGTGATTCACTTATTTGAATTCGGAATGAAATTTATCGATATGCATAATAATTAAACTCACAACAATGCACATAGCACATAAGCATATTATTTAATACTATGTTTATCAAATATTAATTGGAAATGTATGTTTAATTTTTATGATATTTCAAAATTCAAACCACCCTGCAGAATCGCAATATTTATTGGATACTAATTTCTAAATATATTTACAAAAAAACTAATAGAACAATTGATTCATTTCATTTGATTTACATTTGATGTTTGAAAAATATTTCAATTAAAACTGAACTATACTGGCTTAATTTTAATTTTATAATAATTCGTCAATTATTACTGTCAAATTAAATTCGATAACACGTAAACGCTGCCATACACACGTCTGAAAACATTGGTTTTTATAATATAATATTAGATGTTATAACTATACAAAGTACAAACTATACCTACATTGTTTCGCGAGCAACAAAGGGTAACTGCTCGCCAAATGTATATTATATACATATACAATAAATTTGGGGCCAAAATGTATTCAAAATTTACTATCTTGATTTAAAAACTTTTGTCGCTTTTGAAATGGGGTCCAACAATATTATCTGTGATACTATATATATATTATATTAATATCTGTTATGTTTATTGTATATTGTCTAATGTCTGTATAATTACTGTTGTCTGCCACAATTTAATACGAATTATTATACATATTATAATGATTTATGTTGAATAGGAACATGCTTCCTTTACATGGCTAGTGACATTGATAATTTATTACCTAACACTGGAACACCAAATATCATGGTATTGATGGGTATGTTCTTCATATCTAATTTCTTAGCCGCCACGCAAGATATCGTTGTCGATAGTTGGGCCCTGACAATGTTAAAAAAGTGCGTTATATTTTTCTCATGAACCATTAATTCAATTTAATAGACTTTTATTTTTTACAGGAATAATGTAGGTCATGCATCCACGTGCAACACTACTGGACAAGCGATTGGCGTGATGTTAGGTTCCGTGTTCCCAATATTGTTTGCGTCTGAAGACTTCTGCAATAAATATTTACGGGTTACGCCCATCACTGGAGGATTAATGACTATGAAAAGTAATAATAGGTTAAATTGTCATCATTTTTATTTCAACGAACAGACAGAAAATCAAATTAAAAAATTAATTTACTAACTTTAAAATAAATTGATTATTCAGAAGATTAAGGAATGTGTTAGTGAATAAGATGTAACATATATTTTAAGTCTAAAATTGCATTGTTATTTTAATTTGTTTTTAATAACTAAAAAATGTTCACAATATTTTTTCTTGAGATTCTTAAAATATAGATTATATAAAATGTATTTTTTGATGAATATATATACAATAGTGAACTTAATTCAAAACTAATTTGGACATAATGTCATAATTTAATGAGTATAGTATTCGAATTTTATATCACCTTTTTAAAATATATTTTAAATAGGCACTTGATTCCTACTTTAATCTACTTTAATCTATTATTTAGGTGTACTTTATGTTTGGGGTCTAATATTCATTTGTGTGACAACGTTAATTGCCATATTCAAAAAAGAAAAAGATTGTAGATTAGAGCTTGACTATGTGAAACTCAATGTCGTTCAAAACTATACACTACTATGCGATATTTTAAAGCTACCTAGTATTCGGATATTGGCAATAGCATTACTAACAGCAAAGGTAAAAATTATTGTGTTTAAGAATTTATTACATATTTCTATTTCTATGGCACTCGTCCATGGCCAACGTTTTATTACTTCGCTGTCCAATAAATCATATCAATTTAAGTTGGATTCGTTTATTCCAAAATAAATGAGATTATTTACATTGTCTAGAGAAACAATATAATATTTATTATATAATAGTAATAATAAGTAATTTACATTGCTTAAATGGTAGAATTTAATTTCGTTTTTTTTCTATTGTAAAAGTTGAAAAGTGTATAAGTTAGGTATTATAAATGTTATATAAATTTGATTTTAGAGAAAAATAACCTAAATATTTCTATTTGTTGAACATCCAAATATTGAAATTGTAGTTTTTATCATATTGAAATGTATGTAATAAACTAATAAGTATGGATATGATTAATAACGTATTGGAAATTGGAATAATTAGGTTATCATTTTTTAAGTAGTAGTATTAAAATACGTATACTTACACATGTAAATTTATCAAAATTGTATTAATTTGAATTATATATGCATCAAGGTTGGATTTTCTGTGACTGATACTGTGACATACTTGGAACTCGTTGATGCTGGTGTATCAAAAGACGATATTACTGTTATTAACGCAGCTATGTTTGTGATCAAAATACTTATACCACTAGTAACAGCAAAGTACACTTCCGGACCAAAACCAATGAGCATATATTTAAAATCGACAGCCATAAAGTAAATAAACTCAAAATATAAAAATTATTTAAGCTTTAAAACTAGTAAACATTTTCATCGAGAAAATAATTTACCAACTGCAATACGATTTATTGTTGAACAAAATACTACTGGATTGGTAGATATACATCACAATATCGCGTATTGTAGGCTCAGTATTCAAGTAAATTGTTTGCTACACAATAATTTTTTATATATATTTGGTAATCACATACTATTTAGCTGCATAAAATTCTAATATTTCGTAAACATAATTAATATTTTCTTACATTTCGATTCTGGTTTGAATGTTATATCTTGTGGATCAGTTAAATTTATTTGTGTTATTATTTTATATTTTTTAAAACTAACATCGGTTTTCACAAATTATTAGTATTCACGTTTCTCAATCTTTAAATGTAGAGTAACGCTGTAATATTCGTATGAATTTCAGATTAATATGGAGCTTAACATTTATCTTGTTGGTTTACTTTACTCCAATGTTGATAAATGACAATGGGGTCATAAATATTCCGATGTATTACTATGCTATTTTAATATTAATATTATTCGTAGACGAGGTAAGTAAACAACATATTTATAAATAATTTATACACTCACTTAAATGGCTTAGTCATAATAATTAATATAACAACACCAGTTATTAAATTAAAAAATAACATCATTTTTTAAACCTTATCTTAATTTGAATTTGATTGTTTTTATTCTCATATTATTCCTATGTGTTATGAATTCTTAAAAAATTAAACTTAATAAGTTTTTTAATCCTCACAGGGTTCTGATTTACATTTCACTAATCTACTTTATGAATAGTGAATTCATTTTAGAAATAAAAATTATTTTCCCAGTTCTGTACGTACTTCATAAACTATCTTATTAGAAAATCTTTAAAGAACGACATTTTTTCAACCAATTATATTAACTTAATTTTACTTGTGCTCATTATTTAATACAACTATACAAATTATATTATAAAATTATTAAGTCAAAATTTAACAGTAACATGTTTTTTATTTATCTTTTGTTTTGTAGATTCTATCTTACATCATGTTTGTTGCTGTGTTAGCTTTTTTTTCTCGGATAAGCGACCCTCGTTTTGGCGGTACTTACATAACATTTTTAAACACAGTAACGAACTTGGGAGCTACATGGACGTCCACAGTTGCACTTGGAGTAATTGATTTATTGACGTTTAAAAAATGTTCATTCGATTCTTATAATTATTGTTCTACATCAGATTATAAAAACGTAAGTTATACGACTATTATATTTTCACACATAATATTATAATTTATATTATTGATTTGTATTTACTTGAATGATTAGAACTGTTAAAAGTGTAATACTAGAAAATTAAGTCAGATTAAACTATTAGAGTGGGTACTATAACTTTACCTTTTATCTGATTAGTTTTCAAATATTGAATTAAAAACATAATTCATCATTCATTAGTTTGATTAATGTACATAGTAGATAAATAATTAAAATTATTTTTGTACTTTTAACATTTTTAGGAATGTGAAACGATCGGAGGTGATTGTATTACAACAATAGATGGCTTCTACTTAGGAACGCTTATAAGTGTTACATTTGGATTTGCTTGGTATGGTTTTTTTAAAAATATCATAAGAAAACTTCAAACTAAAGGATCTTCTCATTGGGTGGTAGATATTAAATTATCGATTACAGAGAATATCTAAATTTAATGTACTACCTATGACTGTATATTGTGAAATTAAGGTAATTAATTTAATTGCCTACTGAATAGATAAATGCATCTAAAATAATTATACTTTGCTATGTTTTTATTAAGTGTAATTATTTAATTAAATTAAGTTTAGTAAAAATGAAATCTACTAATATTACGTGTTAATGTTAGGTTAACTTGATAATATTATTTTTTGATCAATCATTTGTAATGAGGAAAAAACCAAATGAATTGTATTCATATAAGATTGACAAGTTAGCTTTAGTATAGTAAATATTGATCTCATGTTTTTTTTTTTAATGAATAGTGTATTTATTTTACTATGTTAAATAAAATATGTCTAGTTGCAAAATATATACGTAATATGTTTTAAAACTTTGTTAAGCAAAATGTTTAGAATTCACATCAGTATCTTCACTCAACTAGGTATTTTGTATGTAAATAATCAACATACCAATGCATAGAATTTTTAATAACTACATCCAATATTACATCACGTGATTTCTATGTATGTTACTGATGTTACTGTAGAGGAGAAATAGATAGTGAAACAAGTTAAGTCAATAATTATTTCAATTAAATGTAATTCTGTACAACACAATAAAGCATCGCGTTTAAATAATATATTATTCTGATATTCATATTATGTAATAGAAATCATAATGCTATTATTGAGACAATAGTGTCTTAATGGTGTTGAGAGTGGATGGATTGGAGGAAGTATCTCTCTATGACTTTTTTTTTTCATTTAACATCCCGAAAAAATATATTTGTGTTACTACAGAAAAACATGCTGTAGTGTTTTGCATACAAATGTTTTGTCAAACAGTAGGTACCTAACCAGAATATTACAACCAAAGTTGATTTTGAACATAATAACAAAAATGGGATACTATAAATAATATAAAATCTAAATAAATTATACATTTACATTTATAATTTATGGGTTCTATTATTATTTTAATATCTATAACCTCATTCCCGACTAACCGAATTTTCAACAAATTCAAATTCATTAATAGTTTTTGTTAAAATTATTGATATAAATTAAATTTATTAGAACTAAATCACTCAAGTCGTCTCCTAAAATAACAGCCCAGACATTAATTTTTTGGTGCATTGAGTATGTTCGTGTCTCAAAACATGGGGATTAAAATCAAAACAATAACGACAGTTTTGATAATTCACTTTTCCATAAATGGAAAATTGTACTTATATTAATTGTATGATTTGTATTTTTGGTTATTTAAAATATGACCAACTTATTACTCAGCAATTCCTAAATCATCTGGTATGGTTTTAAATCACTGCGTTGGATCATTGGAAACTTATATGCTTAGAGGCTAAAAATGTGTAGTGATCCCTCACTAACGCCTATTATTTGAGTTCAGCGACGTTGGATTGACAATCAGGTTTTTCAAAGGAGACGGTAATAGAGTTACAAGTTACACAACGTTGAAAGTATTAAGTATTTTTATTAAAGTAAAATATAAAATTATATAAATTTGAAGACAGAACGTAAAGTATCTGCCCGAGAAATTAGTAATAAAAATTGGAATGAACTTAATATGTATAGCGGCGATGTTGAGGACAAGCCCAACGACTATACTAAGTTCTACATTGAGTGAGACACAAACTAATTCTAATTCTGCAATGGACCTAGTCCTGTATTTATGCAGAATTTTTACACGGTAGAGATTGTAGGGAGTGGATCAAAGGAACCGCAAAGTGGTTGTTATTGCGAGTGTTTGGATTCCCAGTAATTCGGCGAGCCAACGCCCGTACATTCGGCAATATTCTAATCTAATTTATTGCTCAGTTTTCGTACTTATTTGTAATCGATACGCGGTTGAATCTGGTATCGATAAAACTGTCATTCTCGAGGTCCAGGAAGACAGTAGTATAATTGTAGTGTGAATTGTAATTAATAATTATAATATGTTAATGTAATTAAAAAAATAGTAGAGCGACTCCGTCGGTTTACTACAATGTAATTATTTTCATATTTTTGTCTTGAAATATTTCAGCAACAATTAGTTTTATATTTTTTGGCTCGGACACTACCATATATAGTTCCGTGAAACTTGTCAACAATATGTTTAACGTATGATTTTTTTAATATTTTAACAAATCAATAAATTTATTTTAATATAACCGTGATTATCTAAGCTTTTAACACATTTTTAGTGTAGTTTTGCTAATTCAATGTGTATTATTTAATATTGACTTAGATGCAAAACATTCAACATCCAAAAAGTTTTGTCAAATTTATTTAATTATTGATCAACCCATACAAAAAAATTAACCAGCACTCTTTAATCTTTTAATGATATTATTGATTAAAAAAATCGACTCATTCCATGAATTTCCTATTGAACTAAAATTCTAAATACTAACGAAAAGCATAATTTAATTAAAACTTTAAACATATTTGCAGTACAATTGGTTATTTCAGATGATTAAAATAAGTCAGGTAACAATAATATTTTAATAATAATATAAAGTAAACCATTTGCAAGATATTTTACACAAGAAAATTTTTAACAATCAATAACAATACAGGTATATATATTTATAATAATACTGATCTCTGTCTACTAATTGAGTCCCGTTGTCCCCATATCTGAAGGGGAAAAAAATATATTTATTGAGTAATGAGTTCTGAGTATCGGTGGAGTACGATTGCGCGCGGTGCCGGAATAACAAAAAACATGCTTTTGACTATTCAATAGCGTACGATTGCGCGTGAAATTGGATGCGACGTTGCCAATTTATTATTAAAATTTAAAATAATTATTATTATTAAAAAAATTATAAAAAAATTTGTTATTTGTCGTATATGTTTGTTGTATTTATTTCTAAAAACATTATAAACGTGGGATCACGTGTCAATAAATCAGTCAAAAATAGCTCAAAAAGTTACAAATAGTACAAATAGTTACAAAAATTAACAGATACTTTATATTTACACTTAGTCTACCTAAAAAGGTTGGATATTTACCATGCACCTATAATCTGTATATTTGGCAACGTTGCTTAGAAGCAAAAATAATTTAGCATGCGCAATCGTACACCTAAAAAGGTACCGTTGATAAGGACCGCGCGCAATCGTATTGCAGCCCAGCAGCCCTGAGTATAAAGTAAACATTTACTAATTGAGTCCTGTGTTTATTTTGAGTTAAATATAAAATCAACAATAATATAGAGATGAGATTAGATAATAATATCATATATGAGGCGATAATTTTAAATTCGGAAGTCGTGAATAATAATATATTAGTAAGAACTAAGTTATCAATAAAAAATTGACAGCTTAACAAGAAGAAACAACGATAATTATTGTACCATGCAAGAAACAAATTCGGTGGGTAACGTGCAAAATAGCTAGAATCCGTTGGTCCATTTTGAGTGTAATGGACCCGACATCAATCTAAAAATAAGAATACAAAACGGAAAAACTTTGATTACAAACCTTGAATCTAAAATATTCGAAATTATGGAACTTCCGTTAGCACGAGAGCATATTGTACATATGGAAAAAAGTAAACATAACGATTTGCTTACCAATACGAAGCGAAACATTTAAATTGAAATCACAACTATATAGACGAGGAATTTAAATTTGTTATAACGTAAACGGAATGTTCTAAGTGTGATGAATGAGGGAGGGGGAGAGTAGGTAGATTGAAACCACGGAATTGTTCATGAAACATTGAAACGTCGACCGCGATCGTATTCAAGATCAAGGTGTAGGTAATGAGTATAATTATATATATTATGGTATCCGGACATTTTCCCCCCGGCTGTTTTCGGCGTAGTAGGACATTTCCCCCCGATAAATTTTTGGATGCGGACATTTTCCCCCCGTATTTTTTCTATTATTTACCTTCGAATATAAAATTATTATCTTTAACACATATTTTTTAGCTTTTGTTTTAGTTTTTTATTTTTAAGTCGGATTTTTAGTTACTAATTATATATTGTTTATACAATCTTTTTTTATTTTTATGTCGGATTTTTTGGCCAGTTGTATTGTACTATATTATATCATTTAGAAAATCTATTTAAAATTATATTTTTACTTAACTTGTTTTAAATATTATTCATTATTTTTTTATTGAAATTAAGATTAGAGACTTTTTAGTTAACGTACAGTTTTTACAAAAATAAAAAAAAAATATATGAACAAAAGCTAAAAAATATGTGTTAGATAATAATTTTATATTCGAAGGTAAATAATAGAAAAAAATACGGGGGGAAAATGTCCGCATCCAAAAATTTTTCGGGGGAAAATGTCCTACTACGCCGAAAACAGCCGGGGGGAAAATGTCCGGGCGGAAAATGTCCGCCATTCATATATTATGCGGTATTTTGAATTTGAAGTCTTGAAATTTAAAAATTTTCATTATTTCATTTGTTTTTGGTTTATTTAAAATAATTTTTTATCATACAAATATCCAAATAATCACCTATACCCACTTCCGAAAAAAAAATTACAAAACACGGCAATGACGTAGATATTTGTTTTTATAATAAAACCGCACAGTATTCGCAAATCGCAATTACACATTTAAATGTGATGCGTCACTATAGGTCGTTGAAATCATTATTTTGCCACCCGATTAAGGCTCTTATCAATAATAATTTTAAGTGTCATATAAATATTTAATACACGGCTGATCGCTGATGAGGTTATAAATACACACTGTGCCGTGAATATTTTGTACCAATAACACAATAACGATGTCCTGCAACACAGTGTGTTATCCTAAATGGTCAATTAACTAGTGTGCTAATCAGTGTACATTTTATAAAGATAATTGTTTACAATATTACATAATAGTTCAAAACGAGTGTCTGCCTCGAATCGTATCAATTGTTAATTTACGAGGAGGATAAAAGTTTTACTAGATTAACAGTTCCATAAATTACTTCTATTCGGTATATAATTTCAAAAATTGGTAGTACGAGTACCTAGTTATTTAATGGTACTTAGTTATATAAATTGTAATTTTATAAATCATATTCATAGTCTATAATGTCATAGGTAATTAATGCGAGTGATGATGGATGATCCCACTATTATGTTAAGCACTATACACCTTGTTCCAATACAAAATTCAGACAACAGCAAAAAAATCACTAAAGTTCAAAACTTAAGCGGTGACAGATGGAATTTAGTGAAACTCTTATTTTTATACATACTGCAAGGTGTACCTTTGGGATTCAGTGATGCATTTCCGATTTTACTAAAATCTAAACAGTTTTCATACTATGACCAGGTAAAGTATATAAAACGTCAAATATTCAACGTAGGAGTTCTGTAAATTAATAATATTACAATTTGTATGAATTATTGTTTAAAGTTTAATATTACTTTGTTATTAGGCAATATTTAGTGTGAGCGCGTGGCCGTTTACTTTCAAAATTTTATGGGCTCCGTTAGTAGACTCTATTTATTGTCCATCAGTGGGAAGACGAAAAATGTGGCTCGTTCCTGTACACATCCTTCTTGGTAACTTATAGTAAACTAAACAGCAAATACATACAAATTAAATACATACCTACTACCAAGTATGTTTTGAAATATTGAACAAATTTATCCATTTTCGACATTTTTATTTTTTGATAATTACATGATTATCGCTTGTTGACAAAAATAATAATATTTACAGAACATCATACTACAAATTATATGGTATATACTAGTATGGTCTATCCCTAATGACTAATACTATTACTGACCATAATATATATTATATTTACTTACTAATTAAATATATATTATAATTTAAGTATACCTACCTATTGGATTCGATAAGTATATTAGAAGTGACTAGGGAACACTGTATACTTTCTATATTTTTAAGGGATTAGGTCCTGGATGTAAAAAATAGACCTATTTTAATTTAATTGCAGCAAACTTAATATTCTAAACATAGAACATAATTTCTGATAACATGTTTGAATTCGCCATAAAACTCATTTGAAAACAAATATCTTACTTTTTTGAAACTGAACTCTTAAACCGTTAAAAAAAACTTTTGTATATCAAATATTAAGAATTTTCAAGCGCAGTTAACATTTTTAATATCAATGCGAGCCTCACAGATTTTTATCCCATATACCACTAAAAAACTATCTATTTTCTAATTTTCGCCTATGCACTAATGATCACTATATAATTATAGGAATAAGTCGTAGACAGTAGACACACATTTACATGGTAGACACATAGAAATTGTGAACTCAAAAACATTTAGTTAAAATCCATTAGTAATATTTATTAATTATTATGCCTAATAAAATCATTAATTTTACTTTTTAGGCACTTGTCTACTGGTGTGCAGTTTTTATATCAATGACTGGTTGTCGAATACCGGAGATCCAAACTTGATTCCGCTTACTATCGTTTGGTTAATCATAAATATGCTAGCTGCTACTCAAGATATTGTAGTTGACGGATGGGCATGCTCTATGCTACAAAAGTTTGATATATAATATTGATTATTATAGTCTATAGAGTATATTTATAACAGTACAACAATTTTATCAAGTTAAAATTCTTAGCAATCTTAAGCTTCAATAACATAAAAAACAATAACATAAAACTGAGAATACCTACTGACATTATAAACAACATATTAATATCTTTAGGCATAACATACACTACTCTTCAATGTGTAATGCTACCGGTCAATCAGTTGGATCGTTCTTAGGTTATGCAGTTCTATTGTTACTCGGATCTGAAACGTTTTGCAACAAATGGCTGCGCTTTTTTCATAAATCCGGTAGTATTATCACGTTAAAAGGTAAACCTACTAGCTACTACTATAGATATATAATATAGTAAACGTGGTATATAATGTTGCATGTTATTTGTGTATCGAGGTGGTGTGTGTGTGTGTTTTTGTGCACAAATGTACAATAACACGTATATCATAGTATATTATAATAATAATAATATGGGGACCCAATATATTATATATAGCATTTAAAAAAAATGAAATAGTTGGATTTTTCAAACAGGATATCTATATTTTTGGGGAATCGTGTACATTGTAGCTGCGGCATGCGTGTCTAAATTCAAAAGCGAAACCCAACCATCAGCCGAACAAAAAGGTCTGGGCGTATTACACACGTATAAGCTACTCTGGGACATAATAAAGTTGCGAAACGTTAAGATACTAGGCATGATATTTTTAACTGCCAAAGTAAGATTATGATATAAAATATCTATTAACATATTACTTAATATCTATTTACAATAATAATATTGTGTATATAGTACCATCTATCTAAATGTTTTTATTTCAATAAATCGAATTGAAATAGATTTGTAGTCGATAATATTTATTATTTTCATCGTAATTTTCGTTTTTTTTTTAAGTATTGTTTTGTGAAAAATGTCGATTCTTTGATAATTTGATATATTAAACTATTTTTTTAAAATAAATAATAACCAATAACTGTCATTAATTTATAATTAATACATTTACTACAAATGATTAGATCACATATTTATGTGTGTTATTTAGAATATTAGATTTTCGGCCTAATATTTCCACGTACCTTCGTATTATATAGGTATTTAATTACATATATAAATGGATTAATTTGTTTATCGGTTGGTGATTTTGACATATAATAACTTTTATGAAAAGAAATTGGCTCCTACCAAAATGTTATAATTTAGAAACACTACTTCAAATTCTATATTTTTTGTTCGTATATACTTAAGCTTAAGTTTATTAACTATCTTTATACAATTTTACGTAATTTCATTATTTTCATAACTATAATGAAGTATGGACATTCATTTTTAAATATATCCAAACAATCATTAAGTGTATAGACATATTAATTATTATAATACATAATTTACATAGTTATTTCCTGAATTGTTGTTCTATAGGTACTCTATATAGACTACTTACGACTTATGTTATTCATAGTTAGGATTCGCCACTGTCGACACAGTGACTAATATGGAATTCATGGAAGCTGGAGTATCTGAAAACAATATTGTAATAATTGGCATAATGGTGTTTTTAGTAAAATTGATAGTTCCTGTAGCTACAACTAAAATAACAAATTCAATAAAATCGATGGATGTTTTCATGAAGTGTATACCATTCAGGTATTTTAAATAAATATTTATAAAATATTCTCTTTTATATTTACGATGATAAATGATAATGTACGTGTTTCAACCTTTTAAAAACGTTGTTGTACAGAATCATTCTTTATATTAAAACATCGAATATTCGAATCAGAATTTAATTACAATTGGGTAACTACTATTTACATCAAATCGAATCAAAATAAAGTTGAATTCAAAAAATTCTATAATATTTCAGATTGCTGCATGGTTTGGTATTCTCGGTGCTGTTATATTACACTCCAACACTTTTGAGAGCCAGCGTTATTGTCCAAACATGTTTTTACACCATGTTGGGATGCACCTTTATAACACACCAAGTAAATCACGTTCATATTTATATATAATTATATCATAGCATTTTTGCGTTTATTGTATCTATGTATTCCACAATATTATTTTTGGTTGAGATTCTACAAATTCATGAATAATTTTATAATATATAGATATCTATAAATAAGAATACCATATATTATATGTTTTTAAGTCAATAGGTTAGTTAGGTAATTATAAATATTTCTTAGTGTTTAATACTATAATATGTATATTTAATTTAATTCTTATAGATTTTTTCATTCACTATGTATGTAATTTACCTGTCGTTTGTATCAAAAGTAAGTGATCCAAAATTTGGTGGAATTTACATGACATTGCTGAGCACGTTTGCAAACGTTAGCTTAGCTATTACAAAGACGGGTTCACTTTGGTTGGTTGATGTTCTTACCTTCAAACAATGTACTGCAAATTCTCAAAACTATTGTGAAGCTTCAACATCGATCAAAGTAATAAATGATAAAATTAATTTAGTATTAAATTTAAAAAAATTGTTGATTATAAACATTATATTCTGTCCCTGTGAAAATACAATTTTTTAATTGATAGTTAATTTGTCATTTATTAATACCTATTATACCTAATAAAAAATTACTGACCTATAATAAGTCAATACTCGTTGGAAGAAACGAATAAATATATCAATTGAATTTATTTTTTTTTTTTGGAAAGATCAAACTGATTTAGATTTATAATATTAAATCCTAAAGGTCTATCATCATATTATGAAATACTAGCTAATCTGGTAATCCATTTATTTAATGCGTACCTCAAAATAGATATTACTATTTTATCACTGATACAACAATGATAAGACAACAATCCGTGTTAAATTTACATTTTATTTAAATGTAATTGCAATGATTATTGTCCATTTTAAAAATAAATCTCAGAGAGCTAAAATTAAGATGAACATTTTAAATAAAGTATGGAATAGTATCAGTTAATCGTAATTGTAAAACATTTGAATATTTTAAACTGTTTTTGTTCACTATTAATTTTTTTTTTTAAACATTATTCTTGTATTTTGAAAATTATATAAATACTTGTTGTAAATAATTTTTAACAATTTAATAACATTATATAATTCAATATCGTTCTAGTCTTGTCGAGCAATGGGTGGCAAATGCAGTACCATAATCGATGGATTCTATGCCGAGATAATTATATCTTCTATTTTGGGTATATTATGGTTATGTATAATAAAAAAACCATTAATTAATTTATACCACAGTGATCGAAAAAATTGGCTTGTTTACAATGAAGACAATTTAGTAAAAGTAAATGTTAATGACACTATTTAAATGTTAAGAAAAATATATTTAAATTAAAGTATGTATGTATATTTGAGACTGTACAATTATATTTTAAGAAAATATTATTTGAATTTTTAAAAACCTTCTATTTGTTGTTTTAATTATTTATTATACCTTGTTAATATTGTAATAATAATTAATTACTAATAATTGTTTTTAATAAATAAATAACGAATTTAATAATTTGTAATACTTCTGAAGATGAACACATTTTATATTCAATGTGTTACATAAATAAAGGATATTATACGAAATATTTCGAAGGCATGACATTGACATTATATTTCAATTTGGATTTTTTTGTACTGCATAAAGGGCTTAATAATGCATATTTTTTTGAAAAATTTGAATTTATAAAAAAAAATCCGTGTGCGCATAACAAAGCATTTTTTTTATTTGAGTTTGAATTTGAATTAATTAAATTTTAAATTCTAAGCGGAGCGAGGAATGTATTTTTTATCAATTTTTACTCACAAAATTTTTCTTAAAAACTAACTTATTGAGAGTGAATTTAAATTTAAATTTATGCATAACGTATGCATGGAAGGAATTTTTCCTTTTAAATTATTGTTATATTAAATCTTTTTTTGCAGTAAAAACCCCAAAATTAAATTCAAGATCATGTGCTTGAAATATTTAAGTGTTACCTCCTTCGTTGAACACTGAATAATACACAGTGAAAATATTATTTTTTTTTTTCTATAGGAATAGGTTGTATAAGATATTTGATTTTATGGTTTGGTTTTTTTTTATATTTAGACCCTATGAATTGTAATACAATTAGTCTCAACACTTTGATAAGGTGGGAATTTAATTAATCATATAATTACATCGAATAAAGATATTATAATTGATCAAATTAATATATAAATATGAAATACCATAAATAATTTCACATCGGTCCTAGATTAGGTTAGAATTTAGATGTTGTATCACCAGATTAATTAAAAATAATATTTATGAAAACATTTTAATTTCTTTATTTTATAACTGTTTTTCAATCCAAGTAATATAAGTGCTGACGTCAATGTATACACCTGGTATTGATGGACTTCCGCATCCAATTCCCCAAGATACAAGACCAATAAGATGTGAAACCGAATCATGCTCACATACTAAAGGTGAACCTCCATCTCCCTGCATAAAACACGTTAGTAAATAATAGTTAAAATATTTTTAAATGAATATAATGTTATACCTATAAGGTTTATGAACGAACAATTTTTAAAAGGTTTAGTATAGGGCATAGGCAATATTAAAGGTGTTTTTGTTCGACTCGTATAAGTGTGTGAGTATTAAATTATCATTAATTTGTGTATACTCCCCGTCAATCAACTGCATCATATAAATTACGCACCAGTATGATCTCATGCAAATATCATTTAGTCATCAGATAAAACTATTCAAAACCGATTTGAATGATCATGAATGTAAAATTGGCACTATATGCTTGACAAGAAATCAGTCGTTCGATAATAGTCGTTCGGTTTTAAAAATGTAAAGATGTTTCAGATGTTTGAATGCATAAATGTGTTTAATTAGCATCGGTCGGAATATGTTTTCAAATTTATAAAAAATTTTAAGGAAATAGACATTTTAAATTTTCCGAATTTGTTAATTTTAATATTAAATATACTAAAAAAATATTTAAAATATGCTTCGGCTGATGCAATATAAACTTGTTAGTTGTTTACCAATTCAAACATATTTACATATTAAAAATCTAACCACTATAAGTATCTTAGTATTTATCAGTCGCTTAGATTATTTTTATGAAATATTTATGGCGTTTAATCCACTTAAATAAACGTCTTGAAAACCAAGAAGTTCCGTTAGATAGGAAACAGTTTTCAGTTGTCGAATAAGAAAAGAAAATAAATCAAAATAAATGGAGAAAAAATAAGAAAACAAACATAATTGAGTTAATTCCAGAACAAATTTAATCATAATTTATAATTCTCCGATAATTTCTATAGATTCGAACTTCGTTTCCAAGTTACAAAAATTTACTAATTTTTAATACATAATATTTTGGTGAATTCGGAGACTAAATATGACTAAAAATTTAAATCTTTTTTCAATATTATCATATGGGCAGGCCGGACAGGATAGGGTAGTATCTTGTATCTCGAATTTCACGATACAATTATATGAACTATGAAGTATCTTGTACCGCGATACATTTTTAGTCAATGTATCTAGTATCTCATAAAATAATTTATGATGCGATACAAGACACAATTATGATTTTATTATCAAAATAATAATTAATAATCTAGAAAAAAATATTTTTATTTAATATTGTAGGTTATTGGAAATCATTTTTCAACCCAGTACCGATAAATCATAAAATATAATTATATATGTGATGTGACACACGCACATTGAATTGGACTTTACGTCTGTACCTTATTAGATATCCGTAATTTTGTATAAAACTGTACCTAATAGTTACTACGTTATAGTGTACCTATACCTTTCGCGATAAAGTAGGTGTTTTATTTTGTTTTATTACTAATGTATTATTTATACTGAATAAGAGTCAATTTTTATTATTTTATTTGTCTTTCTAATTACTTAATGAAGTGCCCATCCCCATAATTTTTAAAAATACAGTATCGATTATCTATAGTATCGCGATATTCCAAATCCAAGATCTAGTATCTTGTACCGCGATACTCAAAAGTAAAGTATCTTGTAGGTCTATTATCTCGATACTCCTTTTTGAGTATATTGCCCAACCCTGCATATGAATTATTATCATCTCATACTGAAAACGTCTAAATGTATATTATCTATGTATATTATGGATGGTCTTGAATACTGCAGATCAAAGGCGATCGTTAATTTATCGATTATTTTAATAGTTTATAAAATAAATGATGCACACTTAGTCTAAAATATTGTGATTGATAACTCATACCTGTTACCTTTTTTTGCTAAATATATTATAATATAGTGTAATGGTGTTCGACGTGTTCGTAAATATTCAGGTTCACATGACTATATAGTATATAGTAATAATTATATTATTCTAATGCACCGTTTCCGCTCACCTTGCACGCATCTTCGTTCTCTTCGCCACCCGCGCACAAGAACCCTGGATGCAACTTGAACGTGGCGCCGAGTCTAGTAGTCCTCAGACTCTTGACGCACCGCTGGAAATCCCACAGCGGTACCGGTACCTTCTTGAGTACGCCCGGGTACCGCGGCCGGTCAAAGCTCTCCGCACCCCACCCGGACACCCGGCAACCGGTCCACCGGTGGTGGGGTGGCACGGCATCTGGCGTCGATCTCGGGGGCAAACACACGGGGCCCACGTGGTCGGTTACCGGAACCGGAGCTCCAGACATGGTGATCACCGCGATGTCATTGTGCATGTTGGACGACGAATACTCGGGGTGGATCGCGATGCTGGCCACGGGCCTTTCAACATACGGCCGTGGCTCCATGTCTAGGTAGATGTCCCAGTCACCCAACCGTACTTTCAGTGCACTGAAATTCCTGCAATACACACGATCGAGACGTAACTTTTTTATTATTTTTTCTACCGCCCAGATTGTTTTGTTTTATATTTATACACAACAAAATGTCTCACCCAGGGACGGATCCAAGGGGAGGGACAAGGTGCCGAGCTTTAAGGTTTAAATTTTATAACTAATATTTTATATCAAAAATTATCAAAATGTAGATAGTAGATACTGAAAAGTAGATAGTAGATAATGAAAATTAACATAAGACATCATTAGTTGTAGGTACTAAATAAAATATATTGTATTAAATTACTTCGAGAAACTATTCAAAAAGTGAGCAGTAGATAGTATATGTTTACTGTCTATCAACGCTCCATTTGACACGAATGAATTGCCATTTGTTAAGATTAAAGCTTGCCAGGGAAATTCTCCAAATTTAGCCTAAAATAAATCAAATTAAATACATTTTAAATATTAATGCCTATATACATAGTATTCAAAAAGCTTAAAACATAGTGTCACCAATATCAACATAATATATCAAATAGGTACGTTTATTGTGAGGTATTTAAATCTACCAACATAATAATAAACAGAAAAAAACAAGAAGGAAGATATAAGTACAAAAATTAATCTACATATCATCAACTATCGTAAAATATTTAAATTAAATATTAGCTGTCAAAACATAAAAGCTATTTCTGTCTAACACATTTAGTTAAATTAATTTGTTCTTTTGTCAAACAATAGGAAAAGTACAAACATTTAATTTTATAGAATGGTAGGTATATTTGTAGTCAATTGAATGATCAGTTAAATATACTATAGTCGATGATTTATTAATTTATGAAACACTAATAAATGAATTATAAATTTGAGTAGTTATATTTTCTTTGTAAATTTTAATTAAACCATAAACTTGTACCTGATCGGGGTTGATTTTGATTCCATCAATGTTCTGCGATTTCACCTTACCACACATTAGTAATGGGTTTTCTAAAGATGGGTCAGAACAACAATACACTTTTCCAGGAGGACATTTGTCTGGTTTCTAAATATTTTCAAAAATTTTATCAAGATCCAAATTAATAAAATATTAAAATTACTTAAACAATAGTAATAAAAGTACTTACTGTGATTATTCTTATGTCTATGGATGCATCATTTTCATCAGATAAACACTCAGATATCATAACACATTTACACTCTTCTATCCATTCTGTTTCGAAAGATGGTTCTAAAATATGCAAATATTTACAAAAAAATATTTTAGCATTATTTTATTACTATATCATCAGTCTGTCATAGTTTATTATAAAATAGCTATTAGGTACCAGAGGTACCTATACTATTTATAATATAAAATATTATTTATGTTTATAAAAGACAAATGTTTAAGATTATATACTTTTACTCTAAGTCTGTAAAATATAAAAATAATATACTTACTATCTTTTTTTATTTGCAATTCTAATCTCTCAAATGTGACTGCGCTAGAAGCATTATTCGGTTTAGATAAATGTATTTTTGAAACAATTAAAAACATTATGAAACATATCGTTTTCAAAAACATATTTTTAGTGACTTCTACTAATATCAATACTTGCTATTATAGTATGAAAAAAATAAAATCATACACTCTAAAAATATGTTTAACTATCTAAGCATATATACGTATTACGTATCGAATAATTATATAAATAACGGTAATAATAATTGTTACCTACAATTATTATGAAACACCAAATTATTGTACAATAAATAAATACAATTTATAATTTATTAAAGTTCAATATATTATCCAGCATAATATTATTAAGTTGGCCATGATTTCAATTATTCAATAGGTACTTATTTTAATTGGATAAATTACTTTAAACAAAAATTATAAAACACATTGTCACGCAAGAGTAATTTTTATAACAACGGATATTATGACTAAACGACGTTTGTGACAACATCAACTTCCCATCCAATTCCTGAAAATGTTTTTTTAATATATCAGTACAATACAATATTAAATAGGTAGGTACATTAAATATTAATTATATGCTTTTTAACTATTTCCTATCTTTTTTTAATACGTTTGATAATTAATTACGTATGACAATAGTCAATATGTGTATAACAAGTAATAACAAGTATAATAGGTCTATTTTTTCAATTTTATAACACTGACATTAGAAAAACCAATGTCAATATGCGTCAAACATGTCCGGTTTAAGGGATGGCAGAAGGGGTCTGCATAACCCTAGGCCCACAAAAGATATCAAACAATATTGGTCCCCTTGTGGGTATAGTAGGTATCTATGTTTCACATAATATATGGATAATGAATACGTATGTTATCAATAATATCATTATTTTAATTATGATATCGTAATATTTTATTTTTTGAGATGGATGATCATGGTAAGGAAATTATATTTATGAAAATGGTGCCGAATACGAATTTATGATGAATTAAAACATTATTAATTATTATTTGCTAGTAGCATTAATTTTAGAATATACAATTATACTTTTTTATAGTATATTTTAAAATCAATACAAGTGGCTACTATAGATAATAATATAATATCATAGCTATAAAACGGTTTTTGATTATATAAATATTATAATATAGAAGAATATTATAGTCATTATATTATATTTATCTTATAACTTTACACCTACTATTGTCAATGTTCGGGCATTGAAATAACATTACAATAATGTAAGCTATAACTTGAGACTGGCTGGATGACCGCTTATTAACTAATTTATCAAAATGTAAGTAATAGATAAAATAAGATTTTTACAGGGGAAAAAAATTGGAAGTTTCCCAGAAGGAGGACTCACTCGTGGATTTTAAGATTTACGATGAAAATCTAAAACTTTGTTTTTGTTTATAAATGGTTGCATTGGCTAAATTTTGCAGATTATAGTATTAATACTGTAATAGTAGAAATAACTATGGAAAAATTTGTATTTTTATGTAATATGAATGCTACTATGCTGCTATATTTGATGGCTACTCATCAGGGGCGTCATTTGGACCCCTTACTTTTAGAATGTTACAATTGGCCTGCGCCTTGCTGAAGCCTGAAATAATGCATGAGCCACGAATGTACAATTATTTATATGATTAAAATAAAATTGTAATAACCGGTCTATAATGTATGGAAATAATTGAATGCAGGATAATATACATATACGTATGTATATCTATTTTTATATGGCCTGGTGAAATTTCAAAATGGCCTGCTTGAAACTTCGCACACCCGAAGAAAAACCCGAGATGACGCCCCTGGTAGCCATTAGCAGTTACTCCGGAAAATAAGGTAAAAGCATGCAACAAATCGTTAATGTCCTCAAATAAAGAAATTGTATCTTGAAACAGTTAATTTAAAGTAGAATTTGTGTTTTTAGCTTATATAGGTACCCAAAAACAACCTATCCGATTTTGTGAAAATGTCATAATGTTCTCAGAGGTATCAGAAAAGTTTACGACCTTAGTTTGAACCACGTTCAATTTATATACCAATTATCACCGGTAAATTATTCATTTCGGTCATATTAGTTCACAAGAGGTGCACCGACACCGATTATTTCGTAGACTGAGATTCACTAAAACCATATATACACATATAATATAGTGCTAAATATTTTATATTTTTTCACTGCCGAATTTGGGTTATACTGATAAAGAAGGATGTTAGTTCATCCGAAATTAAAAACTATACCGTATCGATTTTAATAAAAATTATATCAATTGATTCTATGAGACTTGGAGGGTGTTTATAGTGTATTTTTTTCAATCCCTAATATGATGCCCTATAGTCTATAGGTAGGTAAAGGGTAGCTCACACATGCAATATTTTTGAGCTCACGATAATAGAATACTTTTGTATACATGGTTGTCATTGGCTACATATTATACTACTATTATAATTATAAGTAGAAATATTGCAATATAAAAAAATAATTAGGTATACTTTGCACGGGTAACGCCGTACGGTACAGCAACCAAGTATAATACTCAAATACCCATGTCAGAAGTTTAGATTTTTAAAGAACTAGAGTTTTTATTTAATAACACATTAGAATGTAAAATATTACTATAATACCTATAATTATTGAACTACATAATATTATTTACATAATAGGCGTGCGCTGCAGAGTTCCAGATCAGGTGCAGCACATATTTCTATATAACATTTATTTTTCGTATTTAAGACAAATTTTTACGCGGAAAATTCAATTAAATAATTTTAGATTCCGAGCGGAGCGATGAATGTATTGATTTTACCATGATGTGTTTTTTTTTTGTGTCTGTCATCACGTTTTGGGGCAGTAAAAGTGCTTCGATTTTTGAATTCAGTACCTCGTTTGATCAGAAAGTGAATCTAGTTGGTACGTTGAGGGGGTCAAAAGTAAAAAATTCTTAATATTTTTTTAAATAATCGGGATAAACAAACTAAAAATTAAGGAAAAACGTGAAATTTTACGCACAATCAGTTTTCGACAAAATCGATTTTAGTTTTTGATGTAACTTTAAAAAAAATAACCATAGATACATGCAATTTTTACCGAATATTTATGTAAGTATAATCTATCCACCATGCAATTTTCAAAAAATTTCGACTTAATTTTAACTATTCATAGATATTTGCAATTTTCAATCATTATTAATTTTTTTTAAATAAATATCGATAAAAATTTATTTGTTGGGTAGAAATGCTTGAAAATTTAATTCAATACTCATAACATACTGTTACAATAGCAGTTGAAAAATAAAATAAATTCATAGTCACAATTTTTTTTTACAACCATTCAAATCTTAATTTTGACAACATACGTAAAAATCACAAAAATTCGCAAATTATTTTAAGCTAGAAATTCATAAAAAATGTTTATTTTAAATCTAAGATTTGAAAACTTTTAATTATCGATAATATATCCTAGACAGATAAACCGTCTTCGCTCAGAATCGTTTTTTGTATACAATGATATGATATCGTTGGATTCAAATTTAATTCCATCCATTACAGTAACCCACTTGTAACCTACAGTACAGCAGAGCGACATCCACTTTCCCGCTTTTTAACAATTAAAATTTAATTTTTAAACACTTATTAGTCAATTCACTAAACTTTCTTTTTATAAAAATTAATATAGTTAATGTTTATAAATAATAATCCTTGGCCCCTTTCATTATTCATAGATTTGAATTCATCTATCACTTCTTTATTTTGATTGTTTACTAATTTTTCTTGTTAAACAAACAATAATAAAAGGATTCTAGTCTTTCTTGCACATCGAAGATTTGATTTTACAATAGATAATTTAAGAATACCCTCACAAAGCTACAGCTCGTGACAGGTATAGTAGCAAACTGTATTAAAGCCTTTTTAAAATTATGAAAAACATTTTGTTTTTGATTTTCTTTTAAAAAGTTTAGTCAATCATATACTGATTTTGATGATGAGCCATTTGAAACATTTGGAATGTTTTTTAAAATCTTTATTTCAGCAACAATTCCTTCATGAGTGATTAGGATATATTATCTTTTGTAGTACTTCATAGATATTGGTTTGATGTACTTCTAAACTTAACATATTGTCTACAGAGTACAAACTTTATCATATCAAGACTTTCCTGAGTAAACCTTGAACGTAGTCCATTTATCAATACATCTTAGGTTTGGTAATAACCTTATTTTTGGTTCTTCCGACTTTGAGTCAAATATGTGTTGGTTTTATATAGAGTCTAATTTTATGGATAGTTTTCTATTTCTGACTTCTGAAATTTCTATATCATGTTCCTTACATATTTTCAGGCATTCATAAAACATTTTAACATATTGTTCACTATTCCTAATTGAAATCGGTGATTTTTTCAATGAGATGATCAGTTGAACAGCAGTTAACATTTTAATGAGTTCAAATTCGAAGATGGTAACAACTTGCTTTACCTTATACCTATTACCTATTACCTTTTGCACCACGGACTAAGATATATTTTATTCCTTGAGTATAATCAACAATCGTATCATTAACATGCAGAAAAACAAAAAAACAGAATTGAACAGAAAGAGCAGATGAAACCTATAGTTTCATGTGCTGCACCCGTGCGTACGCCTATGATTATTTAATATGACTCACCGCATTCATTGTTTCCAATAGCTACGTGAATATATCCATCATTGCCAAAATTAGTTCCCCAAGAATTTTTCAAAATATAATATGGATTTTCTCCAAGTTTGTACCCAACTATTTCTGCTGCATGATTTAACGAGGCCATACTATTATCACATTGGCTGAGTACACCACCCACATAATATTGCCACGGCAATGCATTAAGAGCTACAGAAACTGGACTTTTTGATATGTAGGATAACAATAAATCTTCACGACCCATCAAGCTAAATCGATACCATATGGCACAATTATACGTATTTAATTGAGTAAAATTAATTTTATATATAATTAAATGGCTTACTTAAGTGTTAAAAACGATTTTACTTTTACTCCCTTATCAAAAGTTCTGTAATAGACAATGTTTCATTATATTTTTTAAAACTATTGTCATTGATTTAATTTTAATAACTCACTTATCAAGTGTACATATTTGATCTTTGTATATAGTTGGATAATTTTCTTCTTTATACACAGTAATGTTATTTTCCATCAACCATAGAAGTAAATATACAATACTTCCACCATTACATCCTTGGTTTATTCCTCCAGAACAATCTAACATCTTATATAATACAAAAGGTTTAGTTACAATTTTTACAAAACAATTAAAACACAATAACAAATACTTATATAGCTATATTATAAATAAATGGTAATGTTGTATAATTTCGCTACAGAAATAAAATTAATAATTCTGAATTTATAGATTTTTGGAAACGAAAATGTTACTCAATAATATATTTAATGCTCTAAATATGTTCGAAAGGTGCATGTAAATATGCAGTTAAAATTACTATATAATTCCTTAAGATATAGGTATGTAGCCGATTTTATTGGAGAAAAACAAGAAAAACAACATTTAAATAAACCTACATAATATAATTGTACATATACATGAAAATATGCTACACTAATATGGATATCAATAGTTATCTGCAGAGGGTCAGAAATACTTAAATTTGTCGAGTATACCAAAATGCACGAAAATATATAAAATTAGAAGCTTGATTATAGCTAATAATAATTTAAGAACAATATTTAATTCTTGTGTAAGTATGATAATCTAAAACCAAAATAAATAATTTGACCAATACTAAAAATAGCCATTTTAAATTACCCACTTCTTGTACACTTAATGTTTGTAACAATCCTGTTTTAATGGCATAGACAGATTCAATCAATTCTACCACACTTATTGCCCAACATGCTCCACAATTTTTTTGATTTCGAACTGAAGTCACTACTCCTTTATCCCTCCTTTAAACAAATTAAGTTGCATCAATAATGTTATTTTTCTAATTACTTTTTTATCTATCAACATTCTTAAAACTATTTAAATACAATGTATATAACATTATTAAATTTCCATTATTTCAAGACCATTATAATTTTTTGTATCACATATTTAAATTAGATATAATAATTAATCGAGAGAGTTGTGTGTGCGTAGGGGGGACGTATCTATTTTTATTTTATTTGTGCCTGTGTACACGATAAGTATTCGAAATAATACTTAGGTTTTCAATGCGGGTACATTTTTTAGTGTGTTCGATAAAATCAATTTTGTTTTTAGTGTTACTCAAAAACGAATAATTCTAAAAAAAAAAAAGTAGTTTACTTGAAGTTTTAGGCGAATTTTCATATCAGTATTTTCAATACACTATACAATTTTAAAAATATTTTGATTCTTTTCGATCCATTTATGGACACAAGAAATGTTTGATTTTAATTAGTCTTTTTCAAATTATTAGCTATAAGAAAATTTTTTCTCAGTCAAAAAACTTGGAAGTTAATAAGGATTTCATCTACATAAAGAGCAAGCATCTCATGAGGATTATCTAAAAGCGTCTTTCGAACCAATACCATCATAGCTTTCGCCTACTTAGTCGCAAAGTATTGTAGATACCTCAGTGAGGAAAGGTAATATTCACAACCAGATACTTGATATTCAAATCAAAAAAGCCATGCACACATTATCAGGCACGGCATTGAGTACAAATATTCTATTGCTACGCTATCTGTCCAATTTGTCAGCATGCAAACAGTCATGCAGCCGATGCAACACTTAATATTAGACTATCAACCAAAGAGATACGATGGTAATTTGGAGAATTTCATTTAAGTGACCCCTGATGCGTTGCCACACATAAGATTGGCCTCTCTGGATGTTGAAATTTAATAAGAAAACGTGATATTTACTGTGATATTGTGCTTAAACTTGTAAATTACCATTCATGTCAATTGTAATAATTAATTTAATATGTTACATTGTTATGACAGTTAGTACCTATTATTGCCTATTGGTAGGGAAATTTAATTTAATTGATAATACTATACTTCATTGCAACGTCATAATATAAATAAATAATTATTATTTAATGTTAAGTTACAGTTTGAAAAAATGTATTATTTGTTTAAAAGAGTTGTTTGCTGTTTGTATGGAGTATTAGTTTGAATTCGCTAGAGACCAGATACGTGAGAGTACGGTCCGTACTGTACGGAGACTATGAGACTATGAGAGTGTACTAATATTATTAGATATTATAATAATAATTATAGTTATCTAGGACTCTAGGTAATGTAGGAGCACTTAAGAACAAATAAAATAGCGTTAACTCTAAATATCAAATTCAATAATCATATTGTAAGAATAAATACGGGAAAACGTGAAAAAGACTATTGTGTATCTGGATGGACACCACTATATGTATAGGTTCTAAAATCATACGCTAAAAAATTATCTTTAAATTATGTTTTCCAAATTTAACTTAGTCATTATTAAAAAAAAAATAACCATCATATATTTAATGCATTTAATAGATATTAGTAATTTCCATATTATTTTTAATTTTATTTTTTTTTATATATATATATATTTAAGTAATTTACAATCTTTACGACTATGTACAATGGGCAAATTTGATAATTAATATAATATGAAATAGCAGAATTTATCATTTAGGGGCAGGCACTCAGCAGCACCACCCGACCGAGAACATTTTAGATGTCGTGGGTTTTTATTTTTATTTTTTATTTTAGCAGGTCTCTAGGCCACTGCCTTTTTAGTCTTCTGCGTACATTGCCAGGAAGTTAGGTGGAAGAAAGTTGCTTTATTAATGGATTACTGTGAGAGTTTAAGTTGGAGTGAAATTTAGAGTAATGTGCTTTTGCTAATTGATTAAGTGTAAGAATTTTTAGGTCTTTGTGAAGATTTTTGTTTGTGAAATACCAAGGAGAAGACGTTATTAATCGTAGGCAGACAGATTGAAAAGCTTGAAGAGTGTTGGTGTTAGAGGGCTTTGCAGAGCCCCATAACTGGATACCATATGTCCAAGCTGGTCGAATTATTGATTTGTATACTGTAAGTTTATTGGAAAGGGAATGTTTGGATTTTAAGAGTGGTCTAAGGATATGAAGTCTAGAGTTATTTTTAATTTATAAAAATGTTATAAGTAATTATATTTTCTAGTTACCAGTCAATGCTAGATAAGGTTGCTGTAGTAATAGATCGTTTTGATCTCACCATACTAAAAGTTCCTGTACGTGGTGTCCTTAAAGTGATTGAATTAAGGTATAATTTAGTGAATTCTTCTGTTGACAAATCTGAGAATTCTGTGATCCCATAATTGGTACAGCCATTACATTTTTTACTCAAAAGTTGAATAGTTTTTAACGAATTCTGTAAAAATGATTGTAAATGAATAGATTATAAAATAAGTGTATTATATAAAATTATAAAATAATAATGGAATCTTTATTATCAGATATGTTATTTAAAATAATGGCATCATTATACATAGGTAGTTGTATAATAATAAACCCTATCATACTTAAAAATTTTAATGAATAAACAAAGTTAAGGTTAACTAATATAGTGATACTTATTGCATGGGCATTGAACCTGCTTTTTGTGATAAAATTATCATATTATGTTATTTTAAATAGTTTAAATAAATAATTTACATACAGGGTGTCCCGTGAGGATTTACCCATTGCAATATCTCCCGTAATAATGGTGAAATCGAAATTCTAGTTTTGAAATAAGACTCACAGAGATCAGAACTACAATTATTTCATATTTTAATTGATTTTAACGTTTTGGTAAAAAAATTACAAAATATATTATTTTTTTATTTAATTATTTCCAAAAAAATTAAAGATAGCCATTTTGTAGAGTTTATTTTTCTGAAGATATTGACGTTTTAAAATTTTATTTTCATTAGTTTCCTGATTTTTAATACTTCTTTTAGTTTCGATAAAAATTGCGAATTATTTAACACCGTAATGTTATGAAACATGTGACACGCCGCGCCGCGCGCATTCCCATACGACCGTCCGATACCTTCCGTGTTCCTAATAGTTATAATATTTTTGGAAATAATTAAATAAAAAATTTATTTTTTAAATTTTTTACAAAAACATTAAAATAAATTAAAAAATGAAATAATTGTAGTTCGTATCCCTCTGAATCTTATTATAAAACCAGAATTTTAATATTTCCATTATTTCGTGAGATATCGCAATGGGTAAATCCTCGCGGGACACTGTATATTATTCTAGTCTGTATAAAAATATATTCTTTAAATTATTAAAATTTAATGAACAAATCATAGGCCACAAAATCATGTTTATAGAGATTATATTAACTGTGATTATTTATACAACACAATAGCTAGTATGTATAGCTATTAGTTAGGCATTAAAAATGTTCCACTTTTTAGAAGTAACACTCGTCACAAAATGTACCAACATACTGCCTCACCTTAAAGTGTTTGAACCTCATATTATGTTCTGTTCCGTTCATGTAACTCTTATTGTACATTTTAATGAATTTATTGAATTTATCTTTGTCTCGGTTTAGCTGTGTGAATGACATAATAAAAAACAAAATGAATACTACACAACTGACAACAAGCGATGCTTTTAATATGTTTGCAACGACCATTATTTTTAATTTATTTCCACTGTATAATAGGAGAGTGCTATATTAACTTGAACACTTATGATTTATGCCATCGAAATCAATATGAACAACGAAAAGAGAAACGGAAGATATGTAGAAATATATATAGTAGATATATGGCTTCGTTACATAAATAGTTATAAAAGACATCCGATAGGTAACTTGTATATTTGAACGCAATCATGTCGTCATCCATACAATTAATTAAATTTTAACGTAAAGAATAAAGTATAATGTTATATGATTGTATAATGATACAAACCTGTTTTATTTTTATTTTTACTAGAAATGCTATTATTGTTATTCATGAAATCTTATATACTATAGTAAGTGCATTCGGTAGGTTAAAATTGAAAATTCTCAGTGGATTTTGAAAACATCGGGGGAAAAAAATGAAGGAATAATGCAAATTTTCACACCATTTCAATTTTTGATAACATTTTGACTTTTTTGGTGTGATTCAAAATCTAATATTTGTAAATACTTTCACCAAATATTTATACAAGCATTTTCCAGTGGTATATATTCCAATGGTGATATTTTCGAATTTCGTAATTTTTTAAAAATTATTATCGATAAAAAGAATGATTCTGATTGAATTTTAAATAAACAGGCCATAGTTATACGAAGGAATGGGTGTGTAGTTTTTCAATTAAATATGTTTAAAATATATTTTGTATTTTATGATGTAAAATTATTTTTATTTTGTTTTTAGTACTTTTTTAAAGTATTTTGTGTTTTTAAAATGCTCAAAACAAAAATCACGAAAATTCGCAAATTATTGAAAGCTAGATATTCATAAAAATTTTTTTTTTTCAATCTTTATCACAAAAAAAAGTCCTCCGGAAATTCAAATTAAATTTTTATTAGCATTTGAATTTCAAATATTGACAAAAATTCGTCAAAACCATGAATATTTGCAAATTATTTTGTAGTTCAAAATTCATAATATTGTTTGTATTTATATCTAAGGTTATAACACAAGTTTTCCATAAGTTTTGCTTCAAATAGCTATAGAGAAAATTTGAAGCGTCATTATAGGAAAAATGTTTTGAGCGTTTGAGTTTTAAATTTTTATGAAATCGCGTAATGATAATGATTTATCCTCAAACCAGGTATTCATATATCTATGATAATATAAGGTATTATGAATTATGATAACTACATGATAAATTGATAACTACACTAATTGATTAACCATGCCTTCTGCAAAATGCGTCTTAATTGAAAAATAAAATATTTGTTTCAAAATAGAATATATGACATTATTTAAATATAATATATCCTAGACTGACAAATCATCTCCGTTCAAAATCGTTTTTCGTATACAATGATACCTATCATTGCATTCAAATTTAATCCCATCCATACAGTAACCTACTGTACAGCAGAGCAACATTCACGACTTACCCGCTTTTTATAACTGCTATAGTCTACTTAACGTGAAAACTGGTCGGTAATCCCCGTCAAAGCGTCACTATAGACTATCAAGAAATTCGCCAGTGCAAACTGGTGTGCAATACCGTACCGTTTCATACGATACCGACTCATGACTCTGGTTCATGTTGATCTACACCGGTTCAGATAGACATTCGGTAAATAGAATGGTTTTCCTCCCCCCATAAATTATTATCATATTTCAGAAATTTATATTCCCGCCATTTTTTAAATTTATTATAAAACTGGTATTATTTTATAAGAAATAAAAATATCTTATCAGGGTTAACTTGTTTGAAACTTTCAAGTACCTACTTTATAATATTCTTATTCCATTAGTCTGTTATATGTATTTCATTTGAAATATAAAATTATTACAAGTGATTACTGTAGTTAGTTTTAAAATGGATGATTTTAAAATCAAAATGTTTAAAGAATTTAATCTCAGTAAAAATCGTACATCAAATCTGATAGTTCAAACATTTCCTTCCAGAGAAGTAAGAACATTTTATTAAATTAAATTAATGTTTATCCTAATATGAAAATAGCTGTGCTACGTCTTATTACATATTATACCTATTATAGTATTATACTTTATTAGATGTTTTACTTCGTTCACTTAATTTTGATGGGCATACTGATGATTTTGAAGATGAAATAGTTTTATTCAGTAAAGAGAAAATAAAAAAATATAAAACAAAAATTATAGGTTTTGCTGAAACTATGATTCCAAGATTTGAAGATAGGGAATTCAAATCCCATTTCCGTCTAAATAGAAGTAGCGTTGAGGTTCGTTATATTATTTTAAGCACTTAAAAATAATCAACAGTAATTTAGGTACCTAATTAAACTATAAGTGGTATAACAAAACGAAATATGTTATGTAATTCATTTATTCATTAACTATCTTAAAGCACATCAATATTAAAATAAGTTTCTTTATATGTTGTTAAGTTTGTATTTGTTTTTTAAGGCTCCTGTCGGAGATGCCCCTACATCACAGGGTTGCTCTCAGTTTTTCTTTAAAAAAAGTAAGAATAATGAGTAATATTTACAATTAAGTGAGTAACTGGTAAAAAGAAAGTTCATATTTTCATTTAGGAGGGGTTTTTTAATCAAAAATATAAAAAAAAATACAACAGTTTTGAATACTTTCATTTGTTTTTTGCTGTTTATAATTTACAAGTTATTGTAAATAATACTAAAGAAAACAATTTTTTATATTTATAATAGGTTGTACAGTAGGTGATATCTATAGTAGGTATATTATATAAAATACTAATAAACAGTAACCAACTATTAATATAATTATATGAATATTAATTAAGGATAAAAACAAATATAATAAAATTACTGTTACACTTCATCAATCAGTATAGAATACAAAATAATTATTTTTCTGTAACTATACATTGAAAAATTCAATAAAAAACATATTATGAATAAATGAAAAACAAAAATGATAGTAACTGTTTGTAAGTAATAACAATATAATATAATATATTATACAACTAGTTGTCAATATTAAACATTTGTTTAAAAACTTCCAACTTTTGGAGCTTTATTTTATTAGCATCGTCCAACTTGCTCACAAGTTGCTCTTGTATCATCAACATGGCTTCTTCACGTTTTTCTAATTTGTCAAACCTTATTTGGAGATGCATAAAATAAAAATTGCAATTCATGAATAATATGAAAAATATTAAGTTCACTCACCGATAATTAAGTTGTACAGCATTTTTATTATTTGCATCAAGTTGCTTATTTTTCAACTCTTCAAATTTTTCAAACCAGACAGGTGCTTTAGGTTGAGAGATTTTTTCAATCAATGATGGTTTTGGTGTTGAAGTAGTTGCTAGAACGTGTGATGTAGGAGACAAAGTTGTGATCAAACTAGATTCAGAAGATTCATGTAATAAATCTACAACAAAAAAAATATTTAAAAACATTTATTTATTTGTTGATATTAGCAGATATCTACAAGAAAAAAAGGCGGGTAAGTCGTGGATGTCGCTCTACTGTACAGTAGGTTACAAGTGGGTTACTGTAATGGATGGAATTAAATTTGAATCTAATGATATTATATCATTGTATACGAAAAACGATTCTGATCGAAGACGGTTTATCTGTCTATTTTTGTTTTTTATAGGATATATTATAGATTATTAAAAATGTTCAAATCTTAGATTAAAAAAGAAAATTTTTTATGAATTTCTAGTTTGAAATAATTTGCGAATTTTCGTGATTTTTACATATGTTGTCAAAATTCAAACTCTGAATGCTTGTAAATAAAAATTGTGACTACGCATTTATTTTATTTTTCAATTGCTATAATAAAAATATGATATGAGCTATGTATTAAATTTTCAAATCTTAGATATAAAAGGAAATTTTTTTATGAATTTCTAGCATAAAATAATTTATGAATTTTCGTGATTTTTACGTATGTTGTCAAAATTCAAACTTTGAATCCTTGTAAAAGAAAATGTGACCATGAATTTATTTTATTTTTCAACTGCTATTGTTCAAATGTGTTAGAAGCCTTGTACTAAATTTTCAAGCTTTTCTACCAAAAAAATAAATTTTTATCGATATATATAGAAAAAAAAAACAAAAAAGTTGAAAAATTAAAATGTCAGTAAACAGCTCAAAACAAATCTAAATATTTTGAAAATGTTATACGTTCATAGAAAATTTCAAGTATCTGCGGTCATTTGTTTTAGACTTTTAGAGTTACACCAAAATAAGAAAATCACTAAATGTGAAATCCAGTGGAAATCCAATATTGTAAAAATTTAAATTTCAAATGCTCATAAAAATTTAATTTGAATTTCCGGTGGACTTTTTATTTGTGATAAAGATTGACAAACTTGTAAGGAATCTTGTATTAAATTTTCAAATCTTAGATTTAAAAAGAAAATTTTTTATGAATTTCTAGCTTAAAATAATTTTTGAATTTTTGTGATTTTTACATAATATGTTGTCAAAACTCAAACTTCGAATGCTTAAAAAAAAATTGTAACCATGTATTCCTTATATTTTGCTACTGCTATTGCAAAAATATGTTAGGAGCCTTGTATTAAATTTTCAAATATTAGAATTAAAAAGAAAAACTTTTATGAATTTCTATCTAAGATAATTTGAACATTGTCATAATTTTTACGTATTTGGTCAAAATTTGAACTTTAAATGCTTATTAAAAAAAATCGTGCCTACATTTTTAAAAAAATTTTTAACTGCTATTGTTACGATGTGTTAGAAGCCTTGTATTAAATTTTCAAGCTTTTCTACCAAACAAATAATTTTTTATCGATATTTATAGAAAAAAAAAACTAAAAAAGTTGAAAAATTAAAATGTCAGTAAACAGCTCAAAACAAATCTAAATATTTTGAAAATTGTATCAAATATATAAAATGGCTATATAAACATTCAGCCAAAATGTCAAGTATCTGCGGTCATTTGTTTCAGAGTTACACCAAAATAAGGAAATCGCTAAAAGTGAAAATTCAATGTTGTAAAATTTTAAATTTCAAATGCTCATAAAAATTTAATTTGAATTTCCGGTGGACTTTTTATTTGTGATAAAGATGTCAAAACAATGTCGGAATAAGCGGGCACACTTTAATTACTCGAGTCCAGGTCCACTCAATCGCTAAACCAGAAATATTTTTACTATATGTCAAAAAAGTATTTATGTATTCATTGCTCTAAAAAATTAATTTAGCTTATCTTAAACAAAATAATTTATGACTGATAATGTACATAAATAGATTTAACCCTAAATACTAGATACAATTTTGGTGATAACCGAACGTAAAATAATAGCACATCATTGAAACTACCTACAAACGTGCCTTGTTGACAGTTACTATATAAAGTAAGGATATGTTTTTTTTTAATGAGAGAATAAAAATAAATTAAAATTCTGTAAGTATTTCAATTAATGATTTACCAAAGAAATGTAATTTTTTCCATGAGTGTGGGGGGGGGGGGCTGGGGAAATGCCAAAATCGAAAAATTAAATTTTTCGGGTACAGCAGGTTTCGCACAAATTCACACTAATGGCGCACTAATGTTTGGGGGAAAAAAAATTTGAAAATTGTAATTTTTTCCATGAGGGGGGCTGGGGAACATTTCTCTGGCCCCCCATCTCTATTTTTCAATTTATGGTTAAACCGATATCGCACAAATTCTGAAAGTAGTCACACAAATTCACACTAATGGCACACTAATGTTTGGCCGAAAAAAAATTTAAAAATTTAAAAAAGGGGGGGCTGTCGAAATGTTCGTGTTGTTTTGTGTATTTTATGCATTGCGCGCTTCGGTGTTTACGACGCTTGTCCATTTCAAAATATTTATAATATGTTAGACCATTCGCAACAAAATAATATAAAAAACTTACAAAAATATAGATTCTACTAGTGCCTAACTTCTGTTTGTGCGTTTACGAATGCTATATTATGTATATAATGCTATATATACTATCTTCGCCGCTCTGAACTAGATGTACCTAAGTGTATACTGATTTTTATGAAATTATTCATTTACCCAAACAGAATATATTAAATTGGCTGTTACCATAGATTTATACTTTTATAGGTATTATATTATATAAGTAATTATAAATACTTATAAGGTTTTAGAGATTTTAGACATTAATCGCATTCACCGATGACATGGTTTCTATACCATTGTACCTACAGACCTATATTTTATATTATTCTCAGTAATTTAAAACTTTAACCACTATAATAGTTCTACTTGACATACTTATAAGAGTGAGGTGTCTTTACTCTTACAAGTTACAACTGGCAATGCAAATTTTTTGAAGGAGGGAGGAGCAAAAGTTCAAAATAATTTACAACATCAATAATATTACAGACATTCACCACTACACTAAAATGGAAAACACAGGACAACTATGGTGCTTGGGTGAGAAAAATGCCCTCTGGATCCACCAATGCAGTTTTCAATGAAACTTATATAAATAGATTTCTTGAGACGGGGTATTATAATCATATAGCTTATTTTTTCAACCTGTTTAGGTTGGCATAAGTTGCATACAAAATTAGTGTTTGTTCACGAAACTTGATTTTTTTTTTTAATGGTTTCAGATAATATTACTTATAAACTATATCACAAATAGAGGAAATATGGCAATATAGAAATTATAAAATCAAATACTTACGAACACAATAAATTACAATAATTGATTTTATAATTTACATTCTTAATAATGGGCATATTTTTATGTAAACACATAATAGGTAACAAAACGTTTATCTAAAAATCTAAACGATATTTAATTTACGTAACTATTTACTAATTGAATCAGTAAAAGTGTTTTGTGTACAACTGCCCATACACGATAAATATATTGCATGTTGATCACCGTATATCATACTTATAATGAAGCCATTGAAGGTATAGGTACTTCAATAATATTGAAAATATTAAAATCATTTTGATATTTATTGAGACCAAATATTGTACACAATACAACATAATATGTATATAATGATATGTAATATGTGTATTGTGTACCTATACGAAATATATATATATATATATATGTCTAGGACCTTTGAATCTTCTCACAGGCCACAAGTGAAATAATCTTTGATATTATGTTTGTCGGCTGGAATATTTTCGGATATAGTTTGCCCTTAATAAAAATAAGTATTATTTAGGTTAGAAGTTCCATACCAAAATTTACTTGAAATTTGTGGATATTATTCTTTTTATGGGGGAATTCTAAGCAAATTTTGATCGACTAACGGGTAAATGAAAAGGTTCCTGGAACCTGGTGTTACCCTACACCCGAATCTTTTGAGGTTTTGACGCGCTCTACAAGATTGGAGTACAATTAAATTTTTTTAAATTCGATTAAATCACTGGGTAAAATTAACACAAAATCTGGTGACTGGAGTGATGTTAATATTTCGTATTGCCTGCATGCAGGTATCATGTACAAGGTATACATATTACATATATATACATTTTTTAATTTAATTTTACTGATTAGATAGGTCGATAGGTATATTTTACCTGTCTTAAGAAAATTATACGAGTAAAAAAAATTGTTCAAATCTATTATACAATTCCTTTTTTTTAAGATTCTAAGACGTTTGGCGCGGAAGTTTCGACAATAAGTCAATTCGACGATATCTGTTTCAGGCGTTTCAGCGAGTGATCGTTTCGGCGATACGGCAATTAACGAGGACGTTACATTCGCATGTAATGTCTCCGTCTTATAAGTGCGTAACGTAGCAAATCACGTTTACCTGCATTAGTTTAAAATTTAGAGTAAATTAACCTCTTATGTTAAGAACATTATCTGTGTTTGCACCTATGAGGGTTTTTTAAGATACTTCAATTTTGTAGCAAGTTATTAAAAAAAATCGTAAATTAAAAATGCTCATAACTTACTTAAAAACTAAGTTATCGTAAAAATCTCACATGCAAACACGCATAATATTCTTACCATCAAGTATTATAATAGGTCAATTTACTCTAATTTTTAAACTAACGGAGTTAAACGTGACCTGCTAAACGTAAATTTGCTACGATACGCACTTTTAAGACGTAAACTACAGACAGGCGACATCAAATATATGTATATAGCGTCTTCTTAATAGTCTTAATGGGTATGTCTGTAACATTCTCTCACCATATGGCGTATGATATAGAAATTTCAAATTTTAACTTTATTATTAATTAGGTATAAATAATTATAATTATTTTGATTTATTTATCTACGATTTAAAAGAATTGTAGACTGTGGTATATATATTTTACTGTATTAAAAGTATATTTTTTTATTTATGATTTAAAATTACTTATTATATTTTATAATACGATTTTAAACTAGTTAATATCAACTAGACAGGTAAATAAATATTTATTTTAGGTCTACCGCGTCAAAACAGTGGAAGGAAAAGACTTACCAGCCAACGTAAATATTTATTCTTCTGGTGAAACACGTCGTACTTACAAATGTATAATATTGTTTTAAGTCAAAGCGGTGCATCTTCGTTGAGGGAAATTCGGGGACACGTCTTCATTTACGATCCAAAAGTTTAATCTGGAAGTTTTGAGATTTATGACGTTATTTATGAAAACAGCTTAATAATCAGAACGAAACGAAATATACTAGTATGCATATCGGGAATCGCTATTCATCTCAGACTATTGTAATTTGCCATAGAATACAGATTATTTGAAATCTAATTTTGCATTATTTTTAAAAGGAATAGGTTTATGAGTACACCATCAACGCCAACTTTTCGATTTCTTTAATATCTATATATCTATTGAATATTTTTTCTGCATATTTTGACATACCTATTAAAACCAAATTTTAAAGTTTATAAGTTCTTTAATTTCGTGTTCTTATAGAAATAAGTATATTATCCTAGTAAAAATAGGAATATAGAAAATATGGGGGCATAATGATTTAAAAAAACTAGTAATTAATTTTAAATTATAAAATTAGTACATAATTATATAAATAGTAAATATTAGATCCGATCATTGCTGTATTTAAGATTTTGTCAAGGGTAATCAGGAATATACATTAGTAAACATTTAATTTATTATCGACATCAAAATAGTATATACCTACATGTAACAGATAAAAGACCAAGGGAGAATCTATCCCTCATACCCCACTCCCCATAAATACACCACTGGATTCAATAAAACATCAATTTTATTTATTTTAAAATCATTTTAAGGACTGTTATATCCGTAATGTAAATACTTTAATAAATTATGTAAAACTATCCATTAAATAATTTACATAAAAAATAGTAGATTTTCATTTGAAAAAAATATTTTACCTGGATCAAAGAAGTCATTGGAGGGCATCTTCACTGGAAAATACTTTTCTTTTAGCATTTAATTTTTTTTTTTTTTTTTTTTGAGACATAAAATTCTTCTCTATCGATCCAAACTTCATAAAAATTATATGACACAACATTTTTTAATTTTTCAATTATTGCTTTATCAAAGAAATCTTTAATCTAAATAATAATTTAATAGTAATATTAGTTATTTTAACTGGACTTAAAATACTGGAATCACAGATCTGTGCTGGAATGATGACTTTAAATCATATTTTAGTACTAATGCTTATAATACAATACAATAAATTACGTTAATCGGAATAATATCATAAAATATACCTACCTAGCACGGACTAAGATATATATATATATATATCTTAGTCCGTGCTACCTAGTATTTAGTATAATTATAGATAGGCTGACGGTCGGTCTCCATTGTGAATCGTTTTTCTTATACAATGATTTAAAATCATTGGATTGAAATTTAACACATTCATTACACTTACTTTATAGTTTTTTTTAATAAAATATAATCGTTTTTGTAAATACATTTTCAGTTAACCTGAAGCTAGCTAAAAAATGTACGTCCAAAACTCCAAAACAAACTACGGATTTGAGCGGTTTGATATACAGCTATATTCAATAAAATTTTATCTGTTAATAACTATTGTCTATTGATGAAAACTGGAAAACATCATACATTGTCCTGTGTAGCTAGTAGTGTGTGATTTACTACTCGATAATTTACATTCAAAATTTGGTTGCCCTGCACAAATCGCGCGCATATTTGATAAATCAAATATCAATAAATAAACACCATAAACAGCTGTTTTGATAATGGCTACGAGTTTTAAAAATATGATTAGTTTTGTAGTTTTGAACTGAGTACTGACTACTGTTCATCGAATTTAAAAAATGAAACACCACAATTTTATTACAAATTACTATTCATAGAACGGAATCGTTCTTCCAATGTATTTAAGTGTGATGTGTATAGTGAGTTAAAATACGTTTTCTAATTTACTAGGATTTATAATTACTTAATTGCTCGACGCTTGTGTTTAAATTTGTTTTGTTATTAATTTATAGTTGCTGACATGGGATCTATTGCTTCGGTCCTCCAATGGCATTGCAGTTCTTGTTCACTAATAAATCCTACCGATCGAGTGACTTGTATTCGATGTAATGTACATAGAAGTTTTGAGTGCAAGAAAAAGGTTGACCAACTCAAAACACGGACTATTCATGGATGCCCGACCCCTTATGTCACTGATATTCTGTGCGCTGAGGCAGAAATTGCTGCAGGAGCACTAAGACTTGATGATGCGTAAGAGAATTAATGTGTTTTATAATTTATAATTTGTATTTTATTTAATTTCACAGAGATCCAACGGATATTGACCATAAACCAAGTGTTGTTAAGCTTCAATTTAAGTCTGTTATTTTACAACGGCGTAAGTCATGGAATGGATTTGAGGATAATTTACATGCATCCATAAGGCCATCAAAAAGTTCAACACTACTTACAACGGAAAATGATTCTTGGTTATGTAATACCTGTAGAATTAGAAACTGTTCAACTCAGCAATGTCAAAACTGTGATTCATTTAGAAGAACTAAAGGACGAAAAAATGAAATTGTCCCTATTACCATCAATATGCCCAACGGTAAGTGTTCAAACATCATCAAATTTAATTCCAATAAATAATAGTATTTTGATATATCATTTGTATTAGACTTTGAAAAAAAATCTACAAGTAATTGGACTTGTGAAAAATGTTCTTTTACTTCAAATCCATTTTGGTCAGACTCCTGTGAATCGTGTGGTTGGAATGCTATAACAATGTTGCGTGACTGTGTACGTTACACACCTCCTAAGAAAAAATGGGCATGTAAACGTTGTACCCTACTTAATGATCCTAATACAACAGTTTGCAATGCTTGTGGTGGATCAAAAGCTAAAAGTCTTTGTCCTGATGATGGAACATTACGGGAATTTTGGACGTGTGATAAATGTACATTAAAAAATAGAATATCAGCACTAGTATGTAAAGCCTGTAAAACGGATAAACGTGCAAATAAAAAAAGACGATCTGATAGTCAGTGTCCAACTTGTACTTTTGATAATGAACCAAACGCTAAACGATGTGCTATGTGTCATAAACACCTTGAACCAGAATATTATTCTTCTATATTAATATCAAATCATCCAAAAAAACAAAGTGAATTAATGGAAAACTTAAGACGAATCGAAGAGCAGGAAGCACGGGAAAAATGGAATGAAATAGTGCTATTTTGTATCCAAGTAAATAGTTATTTTTTTACCATATTCTTGTATAAATTATTATATTGCTCTTTGAAATGCAGCTTTTCGTGTTGAGAATTGTGTCTATTAATGATATATTAATATATTATTAATTAATCATATACTCAATAATTTAGTCTTACAAACCTTTGCTCAGAATAATGTTTTCATTTTTTTTTTTTTGTGTATAATGAAATTATATCTTTGAACTCAAATTTAACACATTCATTAATCCACTCGACATTAACTATACTGAAGAGGAGTTTCTACTCTCCATTCTTTTTATTATTAAATTACTTACATATTTCTAGTTTCTGTTAATGTTCTGCAGGAGTTAGAATACATCCATATAGAATACAGATTTATTTAAAAATATTATTTAATAATAAATACATAATATAAGAAACTATGATAATATAACTGCATTAACTTAAAAACATTATAAATTTATTTTTAATACTATAGAACAGTCAAGAATTTGTTGATGATTCTTTTCCCCCAGCTGCAAAATCTTTATATTATACAGAAAAACACGAGAGCTGCCGAGTAACTCAATGGTTAAGACCAGAATCAATTATTTGTTCAGAATTAGATAAGGAATCATCCTGGACTGTATTTAGAAAACCAAAACCTTCAGATATAATTCAAGGTAAATTTAAACAAAAATAAATACTTTTTAAGTATTACCTTATTTTTTAATCTTTTTAAAAATTATAACTTACTAAGCTTGGAAATATTAGTAAAATAATAATTGTATGTACTTATTACCTAGTGTTAATTAAGGTTTTTTAATTTAGGTGTTTTAGGTAATTGTTGGTTGTTGAGTGCATTAACCGTCTTGGCAGAACGTGAAGATTTAGTTAGACATGTTATGGTTACCAAAGATTATTGTCAACAAGGTGCATACCAAGTTCGACTTTGTAAAGATGGTAAATGGACCACAGTTCTTGTTGATGATTTATTGCCTTGTGACCACAGAGGAAATCTAGTGTATAGTCAGGTTTGTATATGCCTTATTGCTTTTGTGTTTTGAAATAATAATTAATTATTTAACAGGCAAAACGTAAGCAATTATGGGTTCCCTTGATAGAGAAAGCAATAGCTAAACTCCATGGTTGCTATGAAGCACTTGTTTCTGGTAGAGCAATTGAAGGACTTGCCACATTAACAGGAGCACCTTGTGAAAGTGTGCCATTACAACCATCATCTGTTCCAACAGAAGATGAACTTGATCGTGATCTAATATGGGCGCAGTTATTAAGTTCACGCCTTGCTGGTTTTTTAATGGGAGCATCTTGTGGAGGAGGTAATATGAAAGTAGATGAAGACGCTTACCAAAATAAAGGATTAAGACCAAGACATGCCTATTCTGTATTGGATGTTCGAGATATTGATAGTCATCGATTATTGAAACTAAGAAATCCTTGGGGACACTTTTCGTGGAATGGAGATTGGTCAGATGATTCAAACATGTGGTCAGAGAAATTAAAAACAATGTTGATGCCAGATGGATGTTGTGAAGGAGTATTTTGGATATCATATGATGATGTTTTAAAGTAATAATAAAAAATGATAAACAGTTTTGATTTTTATTAATTTATGTCTTTAATTTACTATTTAGGTATTTTGATTGTATTGATATCTGTAAAGTAAGAAATAATATGTGGAATGAAGTAAGACTTAAAGGATATTTGCCACCTTTATCTTCAACCGATCATTTATCATGTGTTGTCCTCACAGTCTCAGAACCAACTGAAGCAGAATTTACACTTTTTCAAGAAGGACAAAGGCAAATTGATTAATATTTAAATCAAAAATATTTATTTATTTTTCTATATATATTGTTATTAGGAAATCAGAAAAGTGTAACAGAAGTCAACTTGATTTGTGTGTAGCAGTAATGAGAAGTAGAGAAGTTACATCTGAAAAACCTATTTGCATTGGTCGTCTTGTTGAACACAGCAAACGTCAAGTCCGTGGATTTGTTAGCTCACACAAGATGTTGGAACCAGATGTTTATGTTGTTGTTTGTTTGGCATTTAATCATTGGCATACAGGTTTACTTAAATTTTTAATTGATTATTCTACTAATTAAATGAGTGTGCTAAAATGTATTTAAGATGATTCACCTGGCGTTCCAACTCCTTTTGTATCTTTTAATAACATATACAAATTTTTGAATTTTGGATTATTTTAAAGTATTTTTAAATTTTAAATTGTTTCTGTACCTAAATTTACACACAACACGCTTTAAAATTAAAATATAATAAAAAACCTATTAGAAGCCTTCGAAAATAATGTTACCTTTAATTTTTATAAGAGGTCAATTTATTCTATATTTTAAACAAATGGAGCTAATTGTGATCTGCTGAGTGTAAAATTTACCATGTTACGCACTTGTAAGACAGAGACAACACATATGGGTGTAGCGTCCTCTAAAAGTTATGATGATGATATAAAGTGTTGTGCCTAGCTTATTGTACACCACATGAAATGTCATTAGTCTAAAGCCTTAAACAAAAATTCCAGAAATCAGAATTTGAGTAAAGCATCCTTGGTGAATCACTCTTTGTATGATAGACAAATAAAATAAGCTTATCATAACTTATAATATATTTTTATGCCTATATTATATTTTTAGATTTGGTAGATCCTTCAGTTTATCCTGAGTTTGTTTTGGCAATTCATAGTTCTAAACGATTATTAGTAGAACAAGTGTCTCCACCTTCCTTTGTTTTGGCTGACACAATTATTAACTTAACTTTAGCAAAAGGACAAAGACATGAAGTAAGTTTGTCTAGTTTAATTAGATAATATTATAACTATAATTCACTACAAATAATATTATAGGGCCGAGAAGGAATGACTGCTTACTATTTAACCAAAGGATGGGCCGGACTTGTTGTTGTGGTAGAAAATCGACATGCAAATCGTTGGATACATGTGAAATGTGATTGTCAAGAAAGTTATAATGTTATGTCAACTAGAGGATTACTCAAAACTATTGACTCTGTTCCACCTCTGCATAGGTAAGAAATAATACCAAATTGATTGTTTTCATTTAAAAAATCATTTATACAACTTTTTTAGACAAGTTATAATTGTATTGACTCAATTAGAAGGAAGTGGAGGGTTTTCAATTGCTCACAAATTGACTCATAGATTGGCAAATCAAGCTGGACTTCATGATTGGGGATCACCAGGATGTTCTCATTTGCCACAAATACAAAAGTCTATTGAAGGACTACACTCTCCTAGACTGATAACTTAGTATTATAAGGCAAAAAGTACAGTTAATATAAATTTCTGTGATTTTCGTTTTTTTTTTCTTTAGTGTGAGTACAAATAATTAAATTAGGAAAACTAAAATTATTGTAAATAGATTGCAAATAAAAAATTAAATGATCATGAAATTGTATTCAATTTATATTTATTTAGTAAGCCTATTTTAGATTCTGAGCGGAGCTATGAATGTATTGATTTTTTCAATGTTTTTTTATTTGTGTGTATATGTACACAATAAGTTGTCGAAATAATGCTTCGATTTTCAACTTAGGTAGCTTTTCCAGTTGGAAAATGAATTTAGTTGGTGCATTTAGAAGGTAAAATTTTGAAATTCTCGGTAGTTTTTAAAAAAAAAAAAATTAAAGAAAACCTGGAATTTTTACGCAAAATCAATTTTAGATATGGATAAAAAGTTTAAGAGCTAATAGTGAAATATGTTACACTAAAACAGTGGTTCCCAACCTTTTTGGTACTACGGACAACTAGGAGAACTTTTGATACGTCACAGACCACCTCAATTTTATACCTTATTTTTCTTACAAATAAGAATCAATTTTTTTTCACATATTTTAGAATTTTATAGATACATAAGAATATATTAGAATATAAATTTATAAATAAATGACATACTATACACGATTGTCAATAATTAGTATTATGCCTCAAAGGAAAATTAAATTATTAAAATATTTTTACATTTTGTAAGTATGGATCGCGGGCCATAGGTTGGGAACCTATGCACTTAAATTATTATTTCCTATTACACATAGCGTTAGATCAGGAAAAAAAATACTAGTTATAAATAATTAAAATTGTATTATATGACTAGGAAAAGGATTTATAATATACATTTTGCATATTTTTTTGGTTAGTCCAAAAGATTTCTAAGTAGAATATAAATTTGTTTCACATACTGGAGATAAAAAATGCACTACCTTTATTTTGCATATTTGGGTATTTTTATTAATAAATACATATTTTAATATTTTATAGGTCATATTATTGCAAGTAGAACAATTAAAAATTTTTTTTTTTACCTCTAGAAATCTTTAGAAAAAATTTAAACGTTTTTATATATTGTCAATCCTATTTTTTTCTTTTCAATAAATATTGCTAATATCTTATTACCTTTATTGACTATCATCAAAAAAAATCTATATATATATATTATATATATAATATATAAGTACATATTTTAACTTTTTATAATTTTTTTTTACCTTCATATATTTCTGTATTTGTGTATATTATATAAATCATAATAAATATATAAATTTTAAAGCATATTTGTGTTATAAATGAATATTTTATGATTTTTCTTTTTAAATAAATGCATATATCAACATTTTTAAGTTTATATTTTCGAACATAACGACTATGGCATTTTCAATTCATTGGTTGTGGAATAATAGGAAAAAAAAACAATCCAACCGTAGAGATGATGATGACGGTGAAGATTGGGGGATACGTGGAATATACAATATTGTATATATATCTGAGATGATGCCTACCATGTAGTTTTTGTCTGTGAGGCTGTCAATCGTGGAAACAGGCGGGACGGACCTTCCATACATCTACGAATTAAGATCTACTATATTATCACAGATTATATAAAATATAATACAATCTTTAATATTAACTTAATTCATCCGTCATGCCGTCGTGCATACGAAATTGACATATTATAATAATTTTTTCCAACTGTTATTCATTATTTCATATTTGTATGTTTATGCGCGGGACCTGGCTTAACGAGCGTCTTTGGTCCTATGTACTGATAACCGTTATCACGTAGGTACCACCTAAAAAAAACCGTTATTTTATTTTTCAACGGTTTTCTTTTATTTCCATTGTTGAATAATATTGTGCGTTTGTGCCCACTACCCACTCCCAGTCATCTAGAACAACGGACAAACCCCAATTCACCCCACATCACTCGTCATAGAAAACCCCATTTCGTTTTCGTTTTTGGCGCTCAATAGTCAATACCTTTATTACCGTTTGGCGTTTGTCCGTCTTTTGGTTATGGTGCCGTAGAGTGTATACCATAATACGTTATTCAGATATTGTTCCGTGACACTGCAAATTAAGCTCTTTATTTTTGTAATAATTTTTTTTCATCTCATATTAAGTAACAAGTTTTTTATTTTTTATCTGCTGTCCGATTTATTCTTCTACATTTTTTTTATTTATATCTGATTTACTTACTTTTGGACCAATTCAATTATGTCGTTTGTGAAGAGCAAAATTAAGCGGTTTAACGAAGTCTCAAGTAAGTAATCTAGTTATTACAGTACACCATTAGCAGTGGCTAGCAATAACTAGGATTTGAGGGCTAGAACATAATATTTCCAGAGGCCTCTTAAATTTTTTAATAAAAACAAAAAATTAATTTTCTCTATAAAGTTGAAATTTATTTCAAATACCAAAATAATATTATTTTTTTATTTGTCATTTTGTCGAGAAATCTTTAATCCAACAATAAAAAAGTGGTATTTTTATTAGGCTAGGGTCCTCATCAGTTTTGGGCCTGTGGCGGTGTGGCGTTTGCCCACCAGGTTTTTACGCCAATAACCAATTAGTCAGTTCTCAGTACCAATATCAATAGCTTATAATAACCTAATAATAATAATAATAACTAAATAGTTCATGAAAATATATGGTAATATACAGATGTCAATCACTTATCTTGCTAAATTCTGTTTTGAAATTGCTTTTAATTTTTAAATGATTTATAATAATTAGTTAACTCATCATTAAAGTAACCTATTCTCAAATATATATTTATAAAATATGTTTGTTATTATTAGGTTGTGCGCCACCACCTGGAACATATGATCCAAAAAGTCCATGTCCAAAACTTATTAAAGGTTCTAAATTTGATAAAGCAGAGAGATTTAAAGAACCTACTGTACCACAAGTAAGTACAATTTATTAATTTTATATTATTTGGTGTTTGTCGGATATTAGGATAGAAGTAATAAATATTGGGAACCTGTCCAATGTGTTATCTACCGTCTATCATTTTATCTATGCTACTTAAAATAGTAATGTACTTATAACATTTTGTTTCTTAAGTTAATACTGATATTTAATTTATGTATTGAGTGGTGGCATTACTGTTCTTCTTTTATTCAGCGATTAAATAGTGAAGAAGCACCATTTACTTAACTGTTACAATGTTATGTTGTATTTGGTCTTAAATGACTTTCACAATGATTCTACTATTTTAATATGAACTCCAATGTTTGAATTCACTAAGCTTCCAATATGATTCACAGTTTGTTGAATAAATCTATAGTATTTAGAGACTCTTTAATGGAGAGTTCTTTAATATATACTCGAAACTTACTGTTGTGAATTCATTGTACCAATTTCTGCGCCTTTATAGAGTATTTATAAATCTCTTTTTTTCCACAATGCAACATATCAGTTTTGTTTTCATGATTAAAAGACAAACAAAATATCCTCTGAGTGTATTTTATTTCCATAGTTTTGTTGGTTATTTTTACTGGGCTTTGTTAAATGTACTATTAGGTTTAGTGCAAAAATTGGTTATCAGAAAATCACATATCTATCTACAACATTTTCAGAGATGACAGTTTGTCAGTAGATAAACATTATAATGATAAGTGGAAACAATAACTATGTGCAGGCTTCATATATTTCAATTCTGCTTTTTCGGCTAATTAATAAACATTATTATACACATTTTCAAATAATTAGACTACTTTTTTGACAGTTAATTTTGCGCATGCGCACAAAATTTTTTTTTTTTAAATAGTTTGATCCATTTTTGATCACAAATTATTTTTTTTGGTATTATTTAATGGAATTTAGTGGTTAAATTTCTTTTCTAAGTCAAAAAATGACTGAGTTATAGCAATTTGATTTTATGTTATTTGCATGGGTATAACAGATTATAAAATACGTAGTCGGTAATAATAATCTGTTATACCCGTGCAAATAACATAAAATCAAATTGCTATAACTCTGCCATTTTTTGACTTAAAGAAATTCAACCCCTAAAATTCATTAAAAAATACCAAAAAAAATAATTTGTGATCAAAAATGGATCAAACTATTTAAAAAAAAAATTGTTGTGCGCATGCGCAAAATTAACTGTCAAAAAAATAGTCTAATTATTTGAAAATGTGTATATTAATGTTTATTAGTTAGCCGAAAAAGCAGAATTGAAATATATGAAGCCTACACATAGTTATTGAGTGTTTCCACTTATCGTGATCACACTGTATAAAATATGGCTCTGTAAGTTATAGAAGTTGCATACTATTCCATATGCTATTTATTATAGTAACCACTCACCACACTGGTGAGCTTACAAATCGAAAATTAAAAATAAATATTCTGTAAATTTTATGAGATAAGTCATACTTTTTGATTTTCATTCTCATATTATGCATAGGTATTAATTATTTTCTAACTAAATATGTTTATATATATGAGTAAATTTACAATTATTTCCAAAGTAGTTTATGGATAATTTATTCAATGGTACAAGTAGTATAGTTAATACTTTGTTGCATAACAATAATTTATATCATTAAATTAATATTAATTGATATATTTATATTTTAGACTGCTAAAAAAATTACAAAAGTCCACTCAATGTTCAAAACTGCATCAAATTTCAGGTATGATAATAATAATATAATATACCTTGTGTTCAGAAATTTAGGAAACACTGAATTTCTCCGCGAGATTATGTTGGAATAAATACAATTTTTTTTACAACCTAGTCATATATTAATACACATTTCAGTTAAATTTCAAAATTAATCTGAAAATTTGTATTTATACATATACCACTTGCTTGTAAAAAAAATTCGATGTATTTCAACATTATCTGACTGAGAAATTTAGTGTTCCCTAAATTAATGAACACACAGTAAACATTTTGTGCACCTTCTTAATTTGTACAAATAAATAATATACAACTTATACATATTTTTACTATGAAAAATTTTTGTATCTTCTATAAATTGTTTTTAGCATTAATGAATATATTTGACATTTCATTTTTTTATTACTATTATTTAAACTTTTTTTTGTTTTAATTACAGTTCGCAAAGTTCAGTTTACACCGAATGTTCTAAAAAATCTAATAAAACTGTAGAATCTAATTCATCAAGAATTGGTTCAACAAAAATAAGAGCTAAACGTCTTTTAGAATTGAAAAAATTAGATTCTAACCTTACTAAAGCTCTTGTTGACATTGAAAAATTAGATGATTCGAAAATTACTACTGACACATGTAAAGACTACATTAATACTTGTCGCAGTGCTTGTTCAGAGGCATTGGAAAATCGTGTGTGTAGGATGGTCATTGAAAATTCTCAGGCTGCTTTATATGCAATTTGTGATCGCTTACGCGAAACATGCAAACATAATGAAATTCTACAGAATGAAATTGCATGTTTGCGAGAAGAAATTGGTGAGAAAAAATCTTTTGAAAAATTGGCTGCTGATCAAATTGCCATTGTTGAACATAAACTTACTGAAAAAGTTAATGATTATATGAAGATTTCTGAGTCCGTCAAAGATAATTGGTTAGCTAAAATGAGGTATATTCTGGTTGCTTTGGATGATTTAGAATCTATGGTTGATAGTGAAGTAAAAGAAATAATTCAAAAACTTAAACTGGACATTGAAAATACAGATCCTGAAATTCCAAACTATAAACAACTTTTAGAGAAATATGAAAAGTAAATATTTCTTTATAATTAAAATCGATTAAATATGTAAAACTATATTATTATTCTGTTTTCCTAGAACACTTGACAGAAACATTCAACTTGAAGAAATTGCTAAAAAACATGATGATTTGGAAAGAAAAATAATCGATTTGACAAATGTAAGTTTATGTAATTTATTTTTAGGTATTGTTTTTATTTAATAAATCTGCATATTTTATTTGTTTATCTAACAAAAATCCGATTAAACTGCAATCTAACTTAATATAAGTTGAAATTATTTAAACTAATATCTAATTAAAATAATGCATTTTTAATATTCAAAATGTCAACAGGAAAAGAATGCGATGGCCGCTAAATTACAAATTAATCAACTAAAGGCAACTGGTTTATCAAAGAACCGTTTAGATGCTTTGGCCACACCTCGCAGACGTGTTGATGCTGAGAATATTGCCCCTAAAAATAAAACTTATGTACTAAAAACTAATACTTTTAACACTGTAAAACCAGTTGCTCAGTCTTCTCCACTGAGAGAAATGAACTGGTAATTTAAGTTTAAATATATTATTTTATATTAAATATTAATTGTATCTTTAATTTTTTTTTTTTTATTGATTTGTCCGTCAAATAATTTATATTAAGTTTTTATGTATATTTTTTTTTACTCTTACTATAGAATTAACATTTGATATTTGACTGATTAAAAGTAAATTAATTATATGATATTTTAGATTCCAAAATAAAATACAATTTTAATAATAGTTTATGATATACACATTGATCCTTTAAGACCAGTGGCGTATTTGAGGGGGGGCAACAGGGGCATTTGCCTCCCCCGAGACTTTTTTACGCAAAATGTGTTAGCACTGAATTATTATTAAATGTCAAATTTCATTATTATGCGTATTGCGTATTATGACTAGGCAGTAGGCTTACTATTACTAATCTATGCTCGCCTATCATGCATTCATGCGTTCCAACCAAATATACGGTACCCGGTTTTGAAACTACAATTTCCTTATATTGTGACAGTGAGAGATTTTTGTATTTTGCCCCCCCCTGAAAAATTATCCCAAATACGCCACTGTTTAAGACATAACAGTGAATATGAATATTTATTATTTCAAACTATTAACTTTACTCAAAGATTTTTTGAAATCACGCGATTCTAACATTTTACTTTCCATTTATATGTATGTAAGTGAAACTACTATAAATAAAGTACCTGTATTCTAATTTCTAAATAATTTTCTTTTAAAATGGCTACTTAGTTGGAAAATAAATTATCTAAAAAATCAAAACCCCTTTCCTTGAATATCTTGTACCATATCAACAGTACCTAGTTATGAATATTAGTTAACTTGATGTATTTTTATTTTTTTAAGCTTATTCTAAACCATTTAGGCCTATTTCTTATATCGCTTCTTCTATTTCTCTCCATGCTTCTCTGTGTTCTGCCAATTCTTCTCCTTCATAATTCCCAACAATTTGAGGTCTTCTTTGCCTCGGTCCTCCCATCATTGCCAAGGCCTTCCTCTCAGTCGACATTTGTTCGGTTTCCATTTCGTGATGGCCAGTATAAGTTGGCTCCTGCTCTCCAGACGTGTCCTGCCCATATTATTCTCTGGTTCTTGAGTGTAGCAGCTATATTGGGCTCGTTAAATAGAGTATTCAGCTCTCTGTTTGATCTTATTTTATAGCCACCTTCATAATTTCTCTTTGGTCCAAATATTCTTAGTAGGATTTTTCTTTCAAAAATCATTAATTTGTTTTCGTCAGATTTGGTAGACGCCCATGCTTCACAAGCATACAGTAATATATGGATGTATTAATTTTTCATAATTTAGGTAGACAAGGAAACTATAAATACCTGGCAATGAAATTATACATTATGATGAATTTGGTAAAATTTGAACTTTATATACTTAAATATAAACATTTGATGTCACTTAAAGATTACCTGCAAATTGTAACTATTTGAATAATGACAAAAATGAAAAAATTGTTGTATCAGAATTTGTTAATTTATGAGTGAATATTCAAAGTCTTATAAAAATCATTGCAGATTTATGCCTAAAGTTTTTTGATAAAGCAAAATAAATTTTATTGACATTAGTTTAAATAAACTAAAAAAAAAATCACTTTTATATCAGAAAAGAAATTGTTGAAGAAAATCAAAATATTTCTATTGTCTCAAAGATTAATGCCAAACACAAAAAGAAACATTGTAAAAATCATTACATTGCTCAGAATCTAAAGTTTTAAATTTGATGTTATTTTATTAGTAAAATTCAGAATTACTAATTTGTAAATCTGGTTCATAAAAAAATGTTGATTATAAATACATTTAATTAATTCAATTGGGTTGCTTTTTTTAGTTTTTACATTTTGTTGAAATCTCATTATTTTTTTAGTATTTTTGATCAATTTGCAAAACTATTAAAAATATTGAAAATTTAAAAAAACTTTTTAAACATTTTATAAGAATTTTTGTTGATACTTGGTTAAATAATAATAAAAAAAATTATTACTTTTCTAATAGTGAATTTCTGAGTTAGTTTAGACGATCACATCAGCTGATTATTTCTTTCATGGATTGGAACAAGTTACTTAATCTGTCAAGTATTCCTGTTACACCTTGAATATTACATAATATATAAATTACCAAATAAATAATATTTTGCTAATATTGTGATATGATACATGAAGTTGAAAATTGACAATCTGAATTCATAAGTTAATCCATCACCATTTAGATCAATTTAAATATTAAATATAATAATGGAATTAATATTTAAAAAAAAAATTTCTAACTGTAAAAATCATATTTTTTATTATACTCTTATAATATACCTATCCACTTTATACCAATATTGATTCTATATTAAACGAACAGAACACTTATATCACATGAACAACATTTATTCATTTAAATAACTATTTACATTTTTTCTTTGATCTGACTGAAATTGAATCAATTATATCCAAAAGTTATTTTATTTTTCTTTCATTATTTTTGTTTGAAATATATTTGGAAATAAAATAAAATAGTATAATTTTTTTTTTAAAATGCAATAAATAAAGTAGGGAACTATTATTATATTAATAATACGTATTTAATAATTTTACAATATTATGTACAAATAAGAATAAGACTTAAAAAAAAAAAAAAAAAAAAAAAATGCAAACGCTTCATGTTTATAAAGCGTTGCAAAACAATAACTTGTACATCAGTCACATTCATTTAAATAAAATTAGCAAAAGTTTTATAGAAAATTTGTCCAACAATAATTATAAAACATTTACAATTTATTTAATAAGAATTCTCCAACTAGTTGAGCGTTCCACGGCAACAATGGGTACCACACAAACATGGTATTTTGTTTTCTTCAAGTGGGAATTTATAGTCATAAGTTATTTCCTCATTTACATCGATTGGCTGTTTACTATAAATGACTATTTTCTTTTGTCCATCGATTTGAATTACCTTGGCATAGCAATTAGGCTGAAATTAAAGAAAACAGGTTCAGAAAACATTACATTTTCTAATTCTGATATTGTAATTAACTTATGAGTCGATACCGACTTATAATAGAATGGTGTAAATAAGTTGGTGGTTTAAATAGGCAATACCATAAAATTAATCTAAATGTAAAATGTTAATAAACAGTCAACAATTAAATAATTTAAACGTTTGATGAACTTTTAAGTATCTAGGGGGTCATTAATTTTTGAATTAAAACCTAATAAAAAAAATCAATTTTGTTAAAAACTAGAGTAAAAGTTTCAGTTTTTCACAAATTTTTTTTTTTGCCACAATCATCAAAAAATTACAGGGTATATTTTACTTTTACAGTTCTACACTAAAAAAAATATTTCATTGAAAATCTAAGTAATTTTACAGCTCCAAAACAAAAACACACATCATTGTGAAATAAATACATTCTTTCAACAGTTTGTTCTGTTTGGGATTCTATTTACTAGTAATCTATTAAACTTGATCAATTATATGATAATGAATAATGGCTAAGAAAAATAAAAAGTCAAATTATTGAAATAATTATCATTAAAAAGATTTGATATTACTGTAAACTAAAAAACACAACTGCAAATTATTATTTAAATTGTATATAATTTTTACTTAAATTATAATATTCTTAAATGAAAAAACTAAATTTTAACTAATGTTTCTAATCAACTAAAATACTTTTGTTTGTATAATGATAAAAATACTCACGTTACAACTATGATTAATGAATCTTGCAAGATTACCACATTTCGTAGCATCAATAATGGTATCCAAATCTATTCTGAACAGATATGAACTACCTATTCCAGTAGCTTCATATTGCCTTTCACGTAGATCAGCAACTACAGGGCGAACCATTTGCCCTACATACTCGATAACCATTTCATCAGCTGCAATAGATTCCATAGCAAACAACCCCCAATCATGTATAGCAGATTTTCCAAATTTCAATTGCTTCTTACGGAACTTTAACACATTGAATTTTAGCAAATCACTATCTGATGTTGCCCCAAATGCTGTTAATAACCTTCTTTGGTTACTCCGTGCTTCACGAGAGAGAGCTAACATTTTGCCAGTAGATTCTTTTACACGTTTAAGCTCCGTGAGACGATTTAATTGAGCAATTGTGTGTCCAAAATGATACTAAAAAAAAAAATGAATTAATAGTTTTGTCTAAAATAAAATATTTGCTTTTACTCTATCTATAAAGACTCTTGGTGAATGAACCCTAGTTTAAATTATAAATAAATTTAGGTCACAGCAATATTTACCTTATGGTTGGCTTTTTGTTTACTGTCCACTTTATAATAACCTTCAGTTCTACCACATCCCGTATCATGAACTTTCCATTCATCTTTTTTCTTTTTGCGCGGAAGCTGATTTGGTACTGCTGTCAGTGTTTATTAATTAAGGAAGATTTTAACTTGGTAAATAAAATAATTACTAATAACATTAAATTCATTTCTGTGTACTTCATTTACAATTTATACCCATTTATTCATCTTTAACTAATAAAAAACTATAAACCAACCCTCAACTACACTCTGTCAGGAAAGGCAACGCGCCAACCAAAATCAGTTCTGCGCATCTTTAGAAGAACACTGACTTAAATAGCAGGATGACCTGCAGAATTAGCGTGTTATTACACTAGACAGAGAATAAATTAATGATTTCAAATTAAATAATTTTTAAATAATGAGAGTGATTTATGTAAATAAGATCTAAAAATTAAATTTTATTTTATTTCAATCATAATTCATAAGTTGAAAATCTTTACGTTTAACTTACAATAGTATTTTAAAATTTAGTTTTTAACCTTGTGAATATTTATGTGTAAAATGGATTTTAAATTTAGTATTAAACTGTGTTATTGTATTTTTAATTAAACATACATACTTCACTGCTACTTCAGCAAATCACAGACATAAACATAGTCTTACGATAGTTTTAAATAGTATGAAAAGCTAGAAATTATACTTAAAGTTCAAGTTAATCCAGCATCATAAACATAAATTCATTATAGAATCAATTAAAAATATTATTTTTAACAAAATTAATTTTTATATAAACATTCACATTTACATGTATAACATACGTTGCTACTTTGATATCACATGCTTATTTTCTAACCATTTAAATATGGGATCTACATAATATTTCTTTGATTGTAATTTATTTTAAATCTTAGCAAACTCATTTTAAGTCTTATCCTTTAATTTTTGTTGAGTAACTTTGAATCCTAACTATAGACCTCCTAGTATAAGCCATATATATTAAGTTATAAAAGGCAATACATATCATCGCCGCTAAATTAAAAATAATAATAAATAATATTAAAAGGATATCTGGATGGCTGACCCAATGTGTTTCATTCATCCAGTAGTGTACAGTATCATTGGATAACAATGAATCATAGCTTTGTTTTAAATAGTTAATATCTTCCACATCTATACCCTTGGTAAGGAACTCAAATAATACAGTTGCTTCTTGTACCATATCTCGTTTGTTGAAATATTTAGTTTTAACTTGGTTATCACGTTGTTTTTGTACAATTGACTGGTCTTTGTTTCCAATTTTATTGTTGTCTCTGACAGTTAAGGGCTGTTTTAATTTTTTTGGAGAAACTTCTGGTATTTTCTGTTCATTTATTACTGGTTGGACTATTACATTCTTAGGTTTATCATTTATGTCAACTTCAGCTTCCCAATCAGATATAGGAGGAGGACTGTATACCTGTTGAGGCATACAATACGAGTGATCTGAAAATACTCCACTTGGGGTTTCTTCAGTAAGGGTTTTTTCTCCATTAAGTAAACGTTTTTTAGGTTCAACTTCTTTATCTAATTGCTTATCTTCAATCTTTCGTTTTACAGCTTTATTATCACGTTTATACTTTACAAATGATCCTTCTTCATCAGAACTTGGTAAAGCATCTATTTCTACAGGAGTTTCGTTTCCTGTAGGTGTGAGCTCCCTAAAAACATGTACATATTTAATCCTAATAAAACATATTTTACATAGTGAATTTAACTTTTTAATAATTCATTGAAATTTGCCTACCTGACCCTATCAAAATCATCCAATGTCATAGTTTTACATAACTTTTTCAATTTATTTTGCCAGACAAAGCCGTCAGATGAACCCTCGTTACTAGAACTATCATTACTAGATTCTTCCTCAGAAGAACTATGAACTGATAGCTCAGAAGTAGAAGAATTACTATCACTATCAAACAGGTCTCTTCCCAAACGTTTTCTTTCCGCAAATGTAGGTCTAGTCACCTCATCATCATCAATCTTGAAATAAATAAATATAATAACTAACATGAATTTAATAAATAACTTAAACGTACATCTTTGGCTTCATTGTCTGAAGTTATAACCATTTCTTCTTGATCACTTCCATTATCTTGAAGTTCATTAGTTTTCTTTGGTGATGGTTCCTTCTTTTTTCTCTGAAAATTTCAATTAAATAATATTTTATTAATAGGAATATATTAGCATTTATGTATTTAAGCCAATACAGTAATATCTTGGTAATCTGGTCATTCGATAATCCGATACGTCCAGTAATACAGCTGTATTAACCTATATGTACCAATATGTATTTATATATAAATTTATTATCGTTAAACAAACATTAATAATTTTTTAAAACCTGTTTAATCATAAAAATATTGCACAGTATTTATGTATTATTATATATTATAATAAAATAAAATAAGACTATTCATTTTTTTAATATGAGTATAAAAATGTAAAATTCAAAATGTAAAAATGCATTTTGATGTGAACCCCCAACTAATCGGGCGTTTTCATTAATTGGGTAGTAGTGTGATCTAAAATGTGTCGGATTACCAAAATTCTACAGTACTTTGTATATTGAAGACAGTTTACCATGTGTCTGTTTTAACAGAGGTATACCTTATAAATTAGATTATCCATATTACTCAGTACCCTACATGACTAAATAAATATGTATGATCACAACTGAGTAATGCCTCCTTTGTCTCACCTATCGGATATTTTTCAGCTTCTATTATATTCTATTAATGTTGCCGACCAAAATTAAATGCAGAGAACTACGAGAAATAGTTTTGTAAGTAGAATAGTGGAGAGATCCTCAAACTAAACGAAAACTCAATCATATCTATTTATTTAGTCATGTTCTCCAATAAATATTTCTGAATTCTGTTAATGGAACATGGAACTAGACTAATGAATCATCAATCTCTCAAACAGAATTCAAAGATATTTATAGGGTATAGAGTAATGAAGTATATTTACAAATAAGTCAAACTATAAAATTTAACTGATCATTTAAAATTAATGAAATTTCACACTTAACTTTTATCTATAGTTCTTGTAATCAAAATTTGTGAGGAACTTAGTACTGAATTATTAAATATTTTGACTGAACTTAAAAATTATTAATTTTAAACATTTATTAATAACTTAAAATAAGTAAAAATATTTTTGAGGAGCAAGCAACACAGAGTGAGCTACTATGGCAACATATGCAATAAATACTTTCATACTTATTGCCTGTCAATCTAAAATAATATCACTCTAATTATAACTTACAGACCTAATATATCTTCTCTGTTCAACCATATATTATATTTTTAACAATACAATAAATTCTTTTAATGAATTAAACTGATTTGTAATGCAATGACTTCATACATTCCCATTTGGGGGATGGCTTCAATCTCAAATCATACATATTAACTTATGATTATTGCATTAATCACAATCATATCTAACAACTATCTTAAAATCCCTACTCTATCTATACTTAATTAAAAATTCCACGCTAAAACTTTATAGATCATCTATATCCCCTTATATCTAACTCCTTTTTTTTATTCCAGAAAATATAGCTTAAAACAAATAATATAATATATCAAACATATAAATATATTCAAACACAACAAATAAGCTGAAGAAGTATCACATGACCCTTTTTTAAATCATTATCCAATTATAATCTCACAACAAATGTAAACAATATTTTTGATATTATATTTTAAATCATGGTATTTACACATATTTTTGTAAATAAAATAAATTTTTTTTAAATTACTTACACGGAATGACGGCATTTTAGGTATGGCTGCTCGGAATCCTAAACCTAATCCACTTAAGGCCAACGTTTCTAAGCCTTCTGTTCCAGCTTCCAAAATACTATTAAGGTTAGGGGCTGGTTGTGCAGATTTAGGCTCTTCGTTAGTCACATTAGTAGACTATAAACATTTTCAAAAATGTCAATAACTTCAAAACAAATTTAAGTTGAAGTATATAAAATTTACTTTTGACTGCCTTTCAGCTTCATCCCACCACTGGTCCAGAGTATTAAAGGCCACGGCTGTCCCCATTTTTTTCATAAGATCACGTTTAATAATTATTCTTAACTCACATAACACTGCTTTCATTAAATTTCTAAAATTAAAATGTATAATATTATAAATGAAACAATTTTTGTAATTAATACACATACTTTTTAAGTTCAGCCGGGAAATTTTTATTTTCATGTCGATCACGTGGTAGTTCTGGTTCATAAAAATCAGCTCTAGGTAGCGGAGGACCATATGGATAATTAGGAGGGTATGGAAAATATTGATAACCATAATGATTGTTAAATTGAGGTGGATAATAATATCCTTGAGGAGGATAATTTGGCAATGGTGGATACTGTGGTGGTATATTAGGATCATTTTCAACTATTTTTTCATCGCGGGATGACAAACTAGATAAACTCATTGCATCATCAGGAGTATTTCCTTTAGGACTTGATCCTAACATGAATTCATCGTCACTGGAGCTGATATCACTGTGTAAAGAATCATGCATATTCTTATTAATAACTAAAACCAAATAAAAATATTTATTAATATTTTGCAATAAATCATAATCTAATGTTTTTATGATATTACCATTTCTTATACTATTATTTAAGAAGCTTTTTGCTTCTAACTTCTCCTTTTCTCTTGTAATTTTTAACTGTTCGACTGCAGTTTCAAAACACTTAATATAAACATCTTTAGACAAGAACGGTGATGGAGGATTAGAAAGTGGAGGTAATGTTTCTTCATCATTGCTAACTTTTTCTTCATCTAAATCAGACTGATTGTCATTATCTCCAGGTGGTGGAGGAAGATTCAGACTAATATCATCATCAGTAGTATCTTCCACAATGTCAGAAACATCATCAGGATCTTTTTTTACAATAGATAAAAATGCAGGTTCGACACTAGCACCTTGAGAAGACATTCCACTAAGCAGCATTTCAATTCTTGTATCTAAATCCAATTTTGATTGTGCTTCGGAATCTAACTTAGAGACTGGTGCTGGTGCAGGTACCGGTAATGGTGCTGGTACAGAGGGCAAAGGAGGTGGTATAGGACTTGATTCTCCCCACCAATGATTATTTGGTACTGGAGGGATACTGCAAGGATATCTTAAAATAAAACGTAATAACAATTAAGATCATTTCATAGTTAGTTATAATTGATAACAATAATAGTAAATAAATTAAAATTTATCCTTTATACCTATTAAAAGGATAGGGATAAGTCCCATTGTATGCAGGAGTACCACCCATACTGTTATATCCACTGCTATAACTTTGCTCTGAAGGAAGGTCACTAGTGGCTGGAGAAGGAGTTGTATAGTCATAACTATAATTTTTGTAATTATCTGTTTTGGATGGCAATAATGATTTCTCTTCAGTCTGAGGTTTAACAGAAGATTCTTCTTTAGGTTTACACGTTTTAGCTGTTCGTCGATCTCGATTAGAAATAGGAAGTGATTTAACTTTAGGTACTTCCAACACAGGTTTTGGTTTTTCTTCAGTCATCTTATCAAACATTGATTTGCATTCTGCAGCTATACAATGTATACATAAATTAGACATAAAAATGTCCAGTAACTTAAAATCCTAAAATATATTTATACCAAAAGGGTCCAAAAATACACTGACAACTTTTCCCATCACTGATGTATCATTTAACCTTTGAACACAGCTTTTAGCTGATACTGATTCTTCAAAAATAATTTTGGCTAAACCCAAATGTTTTTTAGTGACTGGGTGATAGAATATTTGTAACAATTCAATCTTTCCAAATTTCACTACCTACAAATTGTAAAAAGAAATATAATATAATTCAGCAATAGAATATTTTAACAATAACATTATTTTAAATATTCTCACTACTTCCTAGACATAGTAAAAATAAGTTATAATTTTGTCAGAGACCATTGATAATTTAGTTATTAAATCGGTACTAGTCTAGAGGACCCCCGCTCAGAAGGCAATTCCCTAGCCATTAAGGTTTAGTTGATGCCCGCTACTTACATCTCTCGTATTTTTGATGTTATAATCAATAATCAATAATTTATTTAAAAATGTACGAATAATAATACATTATATATTTATGATTATACAGAACAATTTAGGAGATCAAAATAAAAATATATTTAAAAAACTGTCACAAGTCTGAGTCTTATGGATAATATTTTTGTTTTGTAAAAAACTTATTGCCAATAAAACTTCATGCACATTACTATAAATTTGTAAGAAATTCATTTTTTTTTTTTTTCAGATGACGACGACTGAATAACTGAGGTAGGTACTCCATAATGTTATATAGGGCACCCGCTATTATACCTATCTTATATCATTAATTTTACTGCACGGATTTTACCAAACATTATTCTTAAAATATCTAATTAGAGAGTTTCACACGAATACCTAACACATATAATCTCGTGCATTTTTTTTCTGCTTTCTGCAGTCCATCAGTATATGAAATATTTTATAACATAAAAAATACGAGAGATGTAAGTGGAAAGGGAATTGCCTTCTGAGTAGGGGGTCAACTAGACCAGTACTATTAAATCATTTATTTTGCTTGAACATCATTTTAAAATGTTATAGGAAAGATTTAGAAAAATTTTAAGAGAAGGTATAATTGTTTTAAGTTATCTTTATTTAATTTATTAAAAAATAATTATTAGCTTAAACACAAAAACATATCTAGACTAATAATAATCAAGTAATTTTTTTATCTAAATTTTCTTAATTTGAATGTATTCACTCACCAAGTCAGTTAGAAACACTTTATCGATATTATCGTTTAAATTAGAAAAAGTTACTTCAACTTCAGGACGTTGGCCAATGTAATTTCTGTCAAGCTAAAAAAAAAATTTTAATTTAGCACATAGTATCATTTTTGTTCTTGTTTTTTTAGTACAATTTATCACACATTTTTAAATATTATATAAATAGTGACAGGTATATTTCTAGAGATAGAAAAGGCATATTTCCAGTACTAAAATATTATTATACAGGGTGCGGCAGTCAAACCCGACGATTTTAACAAGAATTGGTGGGCAGGGTTAAAGTGGTAGAGTTTTCGGGAATGTTCTTATCGCTTTTAAATACTCGGAATTTAGTAATCATGGAGCATTGGTCGAGTGAACAGCGTGAGTTCGCGGTAAAAGCGTCTCATTAGTCGGTACGGCGACATCCAGTGGCCTGCTCGTTCACCGGACTTGATGCCTCCTGATTTTTTTCTCTGGGGTTATTTGAAAACCAAGGTGTTCGAAAATGATCCACCAAGGACTATTGTTGACTTGAAGGAGCGAATTCGCCTTGAAATCAATACTTGGCTGTCAGACTCTCACAATGTGTGGCTAACCAAGGAAGGCATTTGCCTGACACAATCTTTAAAAAATGAAGTTTTTAACTATTATAACATAAAATTCCACTTGTGTACTTTTTATTTGTTTGGCGAAAAATTAATAAAAAATTTTTTTTTTTCAAATCGTCGGATTTGACTGCTGCACTCTGTATATATATATTTTTTTTTTTTGATAAAACTTCATAAATTTTTATTAAAAATTATGTTTGCCACCAATAACAAATGTATTATTTACCAATTTTAATAAAAACTAAAATTTGTTTTAATTTCATCATTAATTTAATTAAAATTGAATCAGTATTACTCAAAAATAAATCAAATATTTAATAAAATAATAGTGGTTCTGAATTTCCATTGCAATTGGTAAAAATTAATTCAATATACCTAATTACAAAAATATAAAATTTGGTATTAAAAAGAGAATATTATCAGTACAAGATAACTACTTCTTTCCATAAATTATATTAAATAAATAGTGAGGAATATTTTATTTTTAACAATAATTTATATGTTATTATGCTTCTGTATTCATGCTATGTAATTTTTAGAATATAAATTTTAAAAACAGTCAGTTATATAAATTATTTATTTAAAATTATTAAATATATGATAAATCCATTCTGTACAAATATAAATAGAAGCAATGTATTATTAAAGTATGTGCAAAGCTAATTAAGTAATAATATTATTACTGTATATATATATTACATACTTCAATATAACTAAATTATGGTAAATGGTTATCAAACTATTCTAACCTTTCTTTATCATGTTATACTTTCCACTCAGTTTCATTAATTAAAAATAAAAACATGTGTTTTATTTGATAAAAGAAATTTTAGAATAAAATTTTAATATTATAAAAATTATTTAATGGATTTATAAAGTTTTTTTTTCTCTTTTACATTAAAAATAATTATATACAACTTGTGAAATGTCTTAATTCAGTCTCTTAATTGATGACTTCATATTTGTTGTACCAATCACAATATTTTTCAAATATTTATATATTTTCGCCTAATTTCTTCCATTCAAAATATATTAGAAGGCTATACACAGGTATAATATTATTATGCAGATGGATCATTTGAAAAATAAAATGTGTTTAAATTAAAATGTTTGTTCAAAAATCATAATACATATAAATATACCTATGATAAATAAGTGTACCATTAACCATTATATTATTAAAGAATTTTAAATTTAATTTATACAATGTATTTTTGAGTATATTAAACCTATGACTTTGAAAAAAAATAAATACAAAAATAAAACTATTACAGACCGAGTTTTAGAAAATCTAGTTAGTAGATTAAATTGATAATCTAAAATACATACCTTAAATTTAGGTACTGTCAATTCAATGGGCAGAGAAATAGTTTTAAAAGTTTTTCGTGGATCATCATTGGGTAATTCAGGATACGAGGGATCTACAATACCATCGTAGCGGTATACTTTAGTAACCGCTTTACCAAGAAATGGATCGGCCATAAGTTTCCAATTGCGTTCTTTAGGCTTTTCAACAATTGGTACTGATGGTGGAGGTGGTGGTGGTGGTGGCGGTGGTGGCGGCGGCGGAGGAGTAGTAGGCCTTCGAGAAGATTGATGGTACATTGGTGAAGGAGGTTTTTCAACTCTTGTAGATGGAATCCTGTTATATTCATATTCAGTATCTTCATCACTGCTTCTGTGGTTATGATGTCTCTGATGAACCCGATGCGATTCATACTCTTCATCATCATACCTATAGTGATGGTGGCGATGTCGATGCTTGTGATGCTTGTTGTGGTGACGGGAGTCATGATGTCTTGAACTATATTTACGGTACGATTCCATTTCATTTTGTCAATCTAAATAATGAAAAATTTACAATGAGCTATATTTTTACAAGATCTTTATACATTTGAGAGAAAACAAACACACATCATATTCATGATGATCAAATGTTTATAAACTATTGTTTCGGAATGTTGGATACAATATTATTAATTCTTGGATTGTGATTATATTTGAATATCATCCTAAACGCATAATAAACAAATATAATTCTGCTTAAATATCTGATTTAAATATTTTTAAAGCAATTTGAGTGAGTAAAATTGTAATAGTCGACGGAATGGATTTTAAGAATCGACTACGTTGGTATTGAATACGCGTTTAACGAAATCATTAGAATAAAAAAAGTAGCAACTCGTAGAAATAGAAGTACTTATGAATTACCTATATTGTACTAAGTATCGAGCCTCGAAAGAACCTAGAATCAGAATTACACATAAGTCTGACTCCAAATCCCGACGACCGACAACACATAGTACATACTAGTTTACTACAACTACTATAGCATAAGTATATACTAGATACATGTCTAATCAAAAATCTACAAAGGTATCGAAAAGTATAAACATCTACAGTGTTTCATGGATGCATTCCAAACAATAATATTGTTGCATGCACTGTTTGACCAGTGTAGTCGTATGAACAAACCTGGTTGAGGGCATATGGTAATTTTGTTGTGTGTATGACTGGTATGACATTGGTTAATTACTCTAGTATTACCAAAGAACAAACAAGAAACGACACTCTGCCGTGTGATAACATAGTGGAGGCTCGGCCTTGAAGTTATGATCGAATTACTGGAGGCTCCGCCTTGAAGTTGGTACCGGTTTTTGTTTACAATAATATTTGAATTTTGCGCGTCGCTTTTGAATCTTTTTTATTCTGATTCAAATATTAATATTCTTTTTAAAAGTTGCTTAAATCGTTTATTATCCATTAATAAAAATGGTTTATGCTAGAAGAACATGTAGGGCAGAAATTAAAAGAAAAAATCATCACTCATATTTTTTTTACTCACCCATGTGATAATTTTCCAAAAGAATTTTTAGTAAACCTTTTTATAAGGTTTAAAATATATAGCACACTGACACATGCAAATAAATTTCATCACAGTACCAGATCAAATAAAGGCCGTAGAAAAATTCAAATTTTGTCAAACTTGTAATTATACAGATAAATAATATTAATATATAGTTATAAGTACTTTTTAAATGTAAAATGACTAAATTGTCATTATAAGTAAATTATAAGTTAATTGTTAACTTTTAAGTTTCAAATGTGACAAAAATTATTGTGTATATTATTATATTTTGCAAAATCATGAAAATAAATTAATTTGTTATCAAGAATCAAAATTGTTTAATTTCTTATCATAACTTTTTGGCGGCATTAAGGTCACCCATTTATTTAACATAGAAAGATAGGGAATGTCATACCCCTGGTATTACTCTACAACACGATTTAAGATATATCTTAAATAGTTAAATCTATCTTAAATTGTGATTATGATCTAAAGCACGAACTATTATCTTAAATTCTTAAGTTTTATGTACAATATATTTTGTGTCCTGACCTCTTGCATTAAAATATTAAACTGGTCATCCAGACACGTCGCCAAAGAAGGGGCCTTAGGGGGCCTGGCCCCCTAAGAAATGTCAGTGGCCTCGGACTGGCCCCCTTGATTTTTATTTTTAAATATTATGGTGTGTAATATAATTGTCCCGAGCCGGTTAAATCCTAATTGTATATTATATGGTACTCCATAATATATATTAAAGTTAGCGATCGTATAACAAAAATAAAATTCCGAATTTTTATAAATATTCGTCAATAGACAATAATACAAGATAGGCAATAAGACGTCTATTAATAAATTGGAATCTAGGAATGCCAATTGCTGGTATCGAACGCACATTTGATAAACACAACTACAGACAATACTATACGAGTATATAGGTAATCGGAAAAAAAGTCCCATACTAGGAAAAAAAGTCCCGAAAAAAAGTCAGTTGTGCTTCGTATTTTAGTGTGTAAGTGTAATGAATAAAATGCTTGTACATATTATATATTTGTCAATTACCATAATAAGTAATAAATAATAGAAAAAAAAGTTTACTGGAAAATTTTTAAATGTATTTAATATTTATTATTTATACTTAAATGTTGATATATTTTCATTCATTTTTATCGGGACTTTGTATTAAATTAAATTAATCTATATTTTAATATGTGATTTAAGTAAGTAATTAACATTTTTTATGATATTATATGACTTTTTATGTATTTTATATTTATATATTTATCGGGACTTTTTTTTCCTAGTGTGGGACTTTTTTTAACGGGACTTTTTTTTCCGCAATTCGAGTATATAATAGTGGACCAATACGGTAATCGTATTATAAAATAAACACGCCTAACAAAATTATATGTCCCAATATATTATTATTATCTATCGAGTTAGAGACTTAGCACTAAGCACTAAGCAGCGAACCATAGAAATAGACGACTTGTCCTAATATAGTTTTTTAAGATATATATTGTATACCTATATTAATAAATAACAAAAATATAATGCTTAACTAATACAGACAATACATTGTGAAATGTAGTAATATTTTTATAGATATTGTCTGATAAGGAGAGGAGTGGAATTGGGTACAAAAACAGATAGGGGCCAAAAAATATTGGCCCCCTTATAGAAAAATGTTTAGTTACGTGCCTGTGGTCATCTAACATAGTCCTTATTCTCTATCGATGACCTATTAGTTAAAGTTAAATAATATACTACATACATGGAATTTTAGCTGTGGTTATTTAAGGTTTATCAGTTATTTACTGTTTTGTCCATCATATTTTAAATTCATATAGGGGAGCCATAGAGTAATTACTCTATGAGGATTGAGGGGAGCGATGAATACATTGATTTTACAGTGATATAATGTTTTGGTATTTATATATATATATTTTTAAATTTATGAATTAATGCTTTGATTTTCAAATCCAATATCTTTTTTAGTATAGGAAAGTAAATCTCGTTAGTACATATAGTCAGCAAAAATGCATAACTGTTTTCAAAAGCATTATCGCCTACCTGGGAAAATAAAAACAAAATTATAGAAAAATGGAAAATTTGACAAAATTGATTTTGGTTTTCTCAGTTTTCTGTGTAACTCTAAAAAAAAAATGACTCTGGAAACATGAAATTCTCACTGATTATTTATATTAATATTTTCTATACACCATAAAATTACGGTTTGTCAAAAAACTATAGTGTTACACTTATACAACGTTCTTAAGTTCCTCATAAATTGTTATGAGTGGAATTTAAAAAAAATGTCGATCATAAATCTACAGTAATTTTTTATAAGTGTCTGAAGTATTTATAAGAAATATAACAAATTGTATATTAGCTATACCCGTATGATCACATGTGTGATGTGTCTAACAAATGTAAGACGTATCCAAAAGACAAAAACTGTTCGGGTGAGAAAGAACCGAGAAGGCTACAGACATAACTAAGAAACGAAATTTCCAACTCATAAAAAGGAGAAATTCGGCTGTGAAATATTGTTTTTATTTTTTCAATTTCTGAACTACAAATACACGTTAAAAACACAAAAATAATGGATTTCGAAACAATAAGTACTTTTTTCGTACAAGTGATATAAAAAACAAAACGACATCTCACAGATAATGTTCTCAACTATTATATTGTACAATGTACATGTACATCAACAATTTGGAGTCCTAGCAATAATTATCATCAGTCACCACCACAGCCTAAGCGGTTTTATCCCACGCAAAATACTTAGTAAACACTTCTACCATAGAATGCTTTTACAAATGTGTAACCACTAACCAGTAACTACTAACATGGCAAAAACTGTTTCGCTCGGGAAAGAACCGAGAAAAACTAAATCTTGATAATATTTTCGTTATCACTGTTATAATAGTTTCAAGTTCTATGAGACTATGACGTCATGGATTCTACAAAAATCTTCCTGCCAAGTGAGCCATTCGTGAATTTGAGACGTCGAATCAAATTTAATCTCTTTTCCACAGTCTTAGATTGGTTGGGGTTGTAGTTGCATAGGCCTGCAGCTCTTAATTTCTATGCGTCGAATGTACAACTTTTTATTTTACTGTTCTATGGTAGAGATAATCTCTTATCTAATACATCTATTACTCAGTACTCTATAATGGGTCGAACCAAGGTGGATTTATAAATTTATAAATTTATAAATCCACCTTGGGTCGAACTTTCGACCATATAAGCTAATATTATAAATTTATAATATAATATTATTATTATATTATTATAACCATATATTAGCTTAATATATGGTCGAGGGGTCGAACGGTGATTTTTATCATCATTATCACTTAACCTAACCTTATTACATAATATTACCACAGAATATATAAAATTATTTTATTAAATTATTAATTATTATTAAATATTAAATATTAATTATTAAATTATTTCATATAGGTATCTGTGGTATTACTCTATGCTTTATTAGTCACGACCTTGATTATAAAATTAATATTATCATAGAACACATCATAATCTGTGATAATAACTTATTGTTATTTTTTGAACTTTTTAGAATTTCATTTCATCGTTCAATCATTTTAGTTAACGGTGTTAACACTACATACATTTTAGCTTTATTAGCTATTAATCCTGCTATCGTGATTTGTGCGTATTTAATTAGTTAACACATTTACTAGAATGTCATGTTTATTTAATAAATTCGGATCACACTGGAAACCAAACCATTTAATATTCAAGGTGACTTTTTAAAATCATACAAAATAAATAACTTTATTGAAATAAACATTTAAATTATTTTCAGACATGCAGACCTAAGTCAACCATTAGAGATAAATTCCGTGAGATAGTTCAAAGTGGCCCCGACTTATCAGATTTTATAAATGAAACACCTATAACTTCAGAAAACTATAGTGGCAAATTGCGACGAGCAAAAGGTGAAGAAGATAGATTGCGTTTACCTCCTTGGCTTAAGACAAAAATACCAACCGGGGAAAATTTTTCAAAAATAAAAGAACAGCTGCGTAAGTTAAACTTGCATACTGTTTGTGAGGAAGCTCGATGTCCAAACATAGGTGAATGTTGGGGTGGAGGTAAACATGGCACAGCTACTGCAACAATAATGGTAACATTTAAAAAAACAAATGTTGTATGCAATTTTACTTTTATTAGTTAAACATTTTGTAGTTATTGGGTGATACTTGTACTAGAGGATGTCGATTTTGTTCTGTCAAAACATCTCGAGCTCCACCACCTCCAGATCCCAATGAACCAGTTAATACAGCAAAAGCTATTGCATCATGGGGGCTTGATTATATTGTGTTAACATCAGTTGATCGTGATGGTAAATAAAATAAAGAGAAAGTTACATTTATTACTTAATGGATAGTTTGTATTGAACTTTGTTTTAGATTTGGAAGATGGAGGATCTGCTCATTTTGCTGAAACAGTAATAGAAATAAAAAATCGGTTTGTTAAAATATAGGTTCTAATAGTTAAATTTGCTTACATTGCTATATATATATATTTTTAGTAATCCTAATATAATGATTGAGTGCTTGGTACCGGATTTTCGCGGATCAGCTGACAATGTTAAAACCATTGTAGATTCCGGTTTAGATGTTTTTGCTCACAATATTGAAACTGTTGAAAAGCTAACACCATATGTTAGAGATCGAAGAGCAAGTTATAGGTAATATAATTTAATGATTCTTCATTTTTATTAATGCTTAGAGAATTATACTAATTAATTACTAATCTAATTTAACATTTATCAGTGGTGCTGGCATGTATTTCATTTGGTGGGGAAAGTATAAAAATTAGCTACCAACACCATACACCACCCACATAAAATTTCAGCTATCATAATGTCACCTTAATTAAATATAGGGGCGAATCGCCTCGTAGAAATATGCTTTTAGCAGTTTAGCACTACTGACTGTAATAAAATGTTTAAATAAATCTTTTATGATCATATTATCTCAATAAATGTACAACATTCTTATTGATAATTGATCCACATTGAAGCTTAATTAATTATTTAGTCATGGATCAGTTGTTATAATATGTTAGTGTGATACCACACGATATATAATATCATAACTTAAATTTTAAATTCTATAGAAAATATTATTGAAGTACTTTGATTTATAAAAATTTAACTTAAAATGAGTAGCTTATGAGTTACAAGTAGGGAAGTTATAGCATTTTGCATTATTTTTTGGAAATTCTTAGTAGATGCTTTCTTTGCTGAAAAAGTGTTTCAATAACAAGTAAATCTAAATAATTTACTTTTATTTTGTGTTTTATGGCCCTTTTTTTCATTGTTATCATTATATTAAGTTTTCTACATTTTAAATCATTTTTTGTTGTTGATATTTTACATTATTTTTATTTTTAAACCTTGGTTACATAAACAAATGGAAAATATTTATTAATTATCTACTAAAGCAGCAGTTCTCAAACTTGTTTTTTTCGCGTACCACTTAAGTATATTATCAATCAGTCGCGTACCACTGATGATTAAAAATATCGACAAGATCAACGATTATACCTATAAGTATCTTATTTATTGACATATTTTCTGTGAATTCTAACCTTTATTATCTGAATATTTAAAAAAACACATGACATTGTGAAATCATCGCTACGCTAAGAATCTAATATTTGTTTTTAATTTTCCATCCTATTACCATGCGGCTTTCCGTGTACCATTATGGAGTCTTTCGCGTACCACAGTTTGAGAACCGCTGTACTAAAGTATTATTTGTCATGGGCTATGGGGGGATAACTGCAGATGGCCACGGCGCTGCCGTGTGTACAGAGTTCTCAAATTAAAATAACCTAACGAATGTAATACACTGTTGGTTAATTGCATGTTAATGTTATGTTGATAATTTAATTTTTTTAATTTTTTAATTTTTAATTTTTTATCATATATACACAATCAGTAAATATTATTTTACAATAAGCATGATAATTTAATTTGAAAGCCAGTTATGAGCATTTTAAAATCCTATTATTTTACATACTTAATACTTTTAAAATTTAAATATCCAAAAAAGCCTTTGGGTGCCCCAGATAATATTCTTACTTTTAAGTTAGATAATACCTACATTGATAATATATTCTTTATAGTATTACATTTTCAAGCTAACAATACAAAATTGATTCTATTGAACAAAGTTTTGACGTATGTTAGTAAGACTGTGGCAACACATGTAGGTTTAAAATCCTTCCTTGAATATTTACTGACTCATTTAATTAGAGGTTTTCAAACTTTAAACGGTACCACTCAATTTGTAAAATGTTTAAGTTTTGGCAATCCACAATATTCTAATCACCTATTTTAAAGCTTTGATTGGTATCATTGTGATAATTAAAGGATGGAAAATATAATCATATCTATTGTCCATTATGTTTAGAGGTAAGCACAATGCAATTTGATTTGCTGTAAAACTACTATTTTGTGACATAGTTTCCTCTACCTCCGGGGTTCAGATATATTTTTTTCACATTATGCCTGTATTCAATTTTAGGATTGGTTTGCAGTTCCATAAAAATATTTCAAGACTTAACACAACCTACATTGTTAGAAAATCTTTGCCCTAGTTTATTGTATCATCATACTCATCATAAGCTCATCAAAATTCAAAATTTTCTAGTCATATATTTCCATTTTTTTTTTTTTTTTTTAATCACAACTTTCAACTATTATACTTACTATAAATATAATCTTTAATCTATTAATTTATAGACAAACTATGTCAGTGTTACGTAAAGCCAAAGAATTTAATTCACAACTCATAACTAAATCATCCATAATGCTGGGTCTTGGTGAAACTGATGAGCAAATAGAACAAACATTTTTAGGTAATTATTACATATTAAAAATTTGAATTATTTGTTCTCCTTTAGTTTGCTATTTAAAGCATTTATTTTTTAGATCTAAAAGAGTCATTAGTTGATTGTATCACACTTGGACAATACATGCAACCTACAAAACGACATTTAAAAGTAGTAGAATATGTCACTCCTGAAAAGTTTAAACATTGGCAAGAGGTTGGTGATAAGATGGGATTTTTATATACAGCAAGTGGTCCACTTGTAAGGAGTTCATACAAAGCTGGTGAATTCTTTATTGGAAATGTATTGAAAAAACGTAAAGAAGCACAAGAGTCAAACAATTCTGACAACACTTAAATATATTGTTATTATTTATATTTGTTATATTTTTGTTGTGTTATTACTTATTATTAAAATATAAGATATAATTTTATATATTGTTAGAACACCTTATAGAAACTTTTAAAATTTTTAAATGGTTATGAAAATATTATATTTATTACATAATATTTGGAAAAATTAATATAAATGGAGTTCTAGAGCTATGGATTGATTATGTATGTATAAAGGCATAAAATGTTAACAAATATGTAAAAATGTGTATTTTAATAGATTATAATTTTTTTAAATTATAATCAAAACGAATGAAATTATTTTATGTTTAAAGAACACATTATGTCTGCATGTTTTGTCCCTGTTTTTCAAGAGTGTAACTTGACAAATTTTACATTCAGCGAATACATTTAGCTCTGTTAGTTTTAAAAATTAGAGTGAATTGTCCTCTTTTTATTATATTTTAATTTTGAAGCGAGTTATAATTATTTTAAAATTGTAAATTGTATATACATTTTTAAATACTTATTACTTGCTTCTAAATTAAAAATAAATATAATAAAAAGCTCACGAGGTCGTATAAAATACACTTTTGCCTTTAAATTTTATAGTAGGTCAATGAATTCTAGTTTTAAAGTCAACGGAGTTAAACGTGATCTGATAAGAGCATAGATATAATATTCTTCTATTATCTATATATAGGGCTGCATCCGAGTTGGGTCCCAAATTTAAAATTACTTCACTAGTTGGGTCCCGAATTATTTTAGGTACTACACTAGTTGGGTCCCGGATTTTTGTAGGTACTATACTAGTTGGGTCCTAAATTATTTTAGCTACAAATTAGCTCTTGAGTGTTTTTTGAGAAGTACTACATTATACTAACATTTTCCTTCCCATTTTAACAGACTTAGGACTGTCTGTTATCTATTTAGACCACAGGTATGGTTAAAAATATTTTTTTGTTTTGTTACTTTTCCATTAAAATATAAGTTATTAGAATTTTATAAAAAATAAATCACTTTTGTGTTGGTAAAAATATTAAAAATGTTAATAACCAAGTATAAAAATACATAATATTATATTATATAAATATAGCCATATAGGTGTAAGTGAAAAAATTTTAAAATAATTATATAATATAAATACAAATAAAATAATATTTTTTGAAAATTCATTTTAAAAATTATCAGATATTACCTGATAACACTGATATTGTTACATGAATGCTCGAAAAATCCACGAGAGAAAACCACTTACCACTTACGTCTTTTTTATAACGAATATCCCAATAGTCATATTATATACACATAAGTACTTTTCAATTTAATAAAATTGTATTAATATAATTGTATAATATTTTTACTAACTATCAAATACTATTATATAAATTATACAATTCTTCACATGCCTATTAGTCCTATTATACTTGTTATATTGCTATATTTAAATTAAATAATATGTATTTTTATACTTGGTTTTTAACATTCAAAAAAAAACTATAAAAACATTTTTAACCATACCTGTGGTCTAAATAGATCATAGACAGTCTGTTAAAATGGGAATGAAAATGTTAGTATAGTGTAGTACTTACCAAAAAAATATTCAGGAACTAGTGGAATACCTAAAATAATTCGGGTCCCAACTAGTATAGTTCCTATACAAATCCGGGACCCAACTAGTATAGTACCTTTAAAAATCTGGGACCCAACTAGTATAGTACCTTTAAAATTTCGGGACCCAACTATTACACTACCTGCGATCAGCCCCTAGTACTCAGCGCCGGATAGAGACTTTTCGCCCCACCGAGATTTTAAATTTCTACCGGCCTTCAAAAAAGTATCGGCCCATTCGAAAAACATTTTTTATGATCAATCTTTTAGTATGTGTGCTTTAAATAATAATTGTTTCTCTAAAGCACATTTACAAATTACCTATTCAATAGGTACATTACATTAAGTTACTTAGTATACTTCAGTTATATTATTTTAAAAAATTGCAAAATATAATAGATAATATAAAATATAATATAGATCGCCTGGATTTATGCAATTTGTAAACATTTAATTTTATACTCATCAGTCATCACTCATGAGTCATGCATGGCCTAAGTATGAGTAGTATGACGATTTTTAATCAATTTTTTATAACTATAAGTTTAAAATTTGATTTGATTTTATATATATATATATAATATATTTATATAATTATATGACGTATATTGTATATAGATAAAATACGTTATATTATTATTTTTAACTATTCTAGTTTATACCAGTGTTTGATATAATACTGATATTGAATTTGTACGCAGCCCACCGAGATTTTCTTGGTAGCTCGTCGGTTCAATCCGGGCCTGCTAGTACTTGGGACCCAACTTCGATGCGCCAATATATAGCTGAGCGTAAAATTTGCCACGTTACGCACTTGAAAGACAGAGACAACAAATGCCGGTATAATGTCCACTTAATACTTAAATATATCTTGCCAGAATCATCATTAATGTATAGTGATATTAATTTAGGGTTAAGGGGTGTGTAAGTGGAAGGCGAAGTAAATTAGCACCTAGTGAGTTAACTACTTCTCTGCGGTTTTCCCTTAGTTCTTGCAAATTAAATCACTATAACATTTTTAAAATTTTCAATCAATAGTATTAAATATTGATATTTACTATATTCTTGATTTTAAAGGAGCGTATAATTAATAAACTGGTGAACCAAAATTGATGAGATGACTTTCAAAAATTAAAACTTCGATACTAATAATATGCAGTTCAGGTCACTCGTTTTATTATTTTAATAAATACAGATATACTAAAAACATTTGCCAAATTAAGAGGCCCGGCTCCCGCCACCTGCGTCCTGCCACCACCTGTCTTCCCAGTCTATTCTATCATAGAATCTTAGATTATAAACAGAACCGTGCATTGGCTTAAAAATATTTATCGTAGTATCGTACCGAGTACCGACATTACTGATGAGCATTGGCTGCATACTGCATAGGGTAAGAAAAGAACATTGATTAAATTAAATATAAATTTACATTTAATCAATGGTAAGAGTATTAATCTATGTCCTATGATTGGCTGTATAACAAATAACAATTAATATGGTATAACTATAAAAGTATATAACTAAACAAGACGTTATCAAAATGACACAATTTCTAACATTTACTCATTAACAAGGAAATTGTTCCATGAGAAATCTAGTGAATATTCAACAATTCAACATAGCGAAAATTGCTGACGAGTGACAAACGTTGACCGTTGTGCGACGATAGTTGTCGTCAATCGCCAGATTAAGAGTTAAGAGTGTTAAAACTTTGGGAGAATGCCGACGTCGTGCCACTCGTGCCGGTCGCCAAAGGCTAGAGTGAGAGAGTGAGAGAGTGTTCGATGTTCGACCATTCGACGCCTGTGGTCCGAAATCTGAATCTAAAGAGTCAACATCGGGCATCGGCATTCGACACCGCCCACCGGAACTACCTTGCATTACACTTCACCACGATTGCCTAATTAAAGACGGCTGTAGGGGAATTTAAAGTCGTCCATTGGCGGCACACTGTTCAGTCTGTTTATGTGGCAGTGGCACTCCCTCCCTTCTACCCTGCTTGAACAGTTGAACCCTTTCGACATATTATTTTTTTTTCTGCTCGCCTGCGTGATTCCCGATATGAGCCGTGGACCGAACTTGCGACAATACGAACATTGTCCCATTTTTATAATTTATCAAAATACAATACGCGGTGCATCAAAGTCCGCCGAAAACAATAAGTAGTGAATAGTGATCGCTTTTAATACTCTTAATTGTAGTTGTTTTCCTTTCCGTCACCACTTAATCCGATAATTATCGTATTTTTAGTACCGCAGCTAATGTCGGCCATTCGTGCCGCCACTATCGCCCGCTGAAAGTGTTCATCAGTCGAATTATACCATCGCGCGTGTTCACTGCTTCGACCGCTTAAAGTAAAAACAGGGGTAAAAACCTATCGACCCACTGAGTGTTTTTTTAAGTGCTCTCAAAGTCTCAAATCCTATAACACATACACACACACATTCACTCACACACCGATATACTTAATATACATTGTCATTATCATCGAGTGCACCTCCTCCCACATTCGTGAGCTTTTGAAAACCGCCGGATTCGTTCGTTCTTCCGATTACGCAATTGGCAGCGACAACTTTGCGATTTGTGAATAAAAAATACGCGAATTGGACGTGATCCCGAAATGGCGCAGATACTACCTATCAAGTTCCAGGAACACCTACAGGTAAATTATTAAAACTTGAGGAGTATATGTGGATATCGTACCCGTCATGTAGGGGTCATTGGCTGTTGTATGTACAGGAAACAAGGCCCTTTGGCCCTTGTCTACGGCTGTCTTAGGGTAGATGAGGCTAGGCGCCAAATAGTTTCGTGTTTTTTTAATGCAACCCAAACGATCATGCCGGTAAAACCCAAACATTACTGCGCTGCCGTCAGTATCACGGCTGATCCGTCCGCCGCCTATTAATAGGTTAAATAATTTATCGCGGCGTTTGAGCGTTAAAACGCAATAACAAATATTTTATCGATGATCGTCTTTTATATCTCAATTCACAGTAATAATAATAATTTTAGTAAGTAATAGGTGTTAAAATAATCATGTCGTGGCTTCAACAGGGCTTCCCACATTCCTCTCAACTTATAGCTTTTATTCTGCCTGGTTTTTATCTTGGAAAAATTTTGTCTCTAATGACAGTTTTTGCATGCTTATCACCTGCCAGATGTTAGGTGTACGTGTTGATCCATCAACACGGGCGTTTATTGTATTTTAGAAATATACCAGCTTTTGTATCTGCAGCTGTTATGTGTCTCTGTCAAAGTTATATTGTTCATTTTAATCCAATTAAATGTGGGTCAAGGGAAATTTCATAATAGGTAAATTATCTCTTCATAATTGTGATTTTGTTGGTACCTATGATATATCAGATGAAATTATAATAAGTGATTCATAATACTCAATAGTTATTAGTACCTATAATTATTATGTTTGAACTTTAAACTTTGACGTACATATCTTGTATACCTACCTAATTGATTTTTATTTTTAAATTTGTGCCAACATTTTTCTGTAGCTTACAAATGTGGGCATCAATCAGTCAAACATCAGTTTTAATACACTCACCATGGAATCAGATAAATATATCTGTGTACGTGAAAAGACTGGCGATGTTGCACAAGTTGTCATTGTTGATATGGCTGATCCTCAAAATCCAATCAGGCGTCCAATATCCGCAGATTCAGCCATAATGAATCCAGCCAGCAAAGTAATTGCACTTAAAGGAAAAGCGGGTACCGAAGGAACAGCTGCATGTAAGAATTGTATTGTCTTGGATTAATTTGTTAATATTTTTACAAAAATTATAATTATTTTCATTAGCTCAAAAGACCTTACAGATTTTTAATATTGAGATGAAGAGTAAAATGAAAGCTCACATTATGCAAGATGATGTAGTTTTTTGGAAATGGATTTCTCCAAATACATTGGCTCTTGTCACAGAAACATCGGTATTCCATTGGAGTATGGAAGGTAATTTTTTTTTACATCTGAAAGGTGTTTATATTTTTATACTTACTTAAATTTCAGGAGACTCTACACCTGTTAAAATGTTTGATCGTCATTCTACATTGAATGGATGTCAAATAATTAATTACAGAACAGATCATAAACAACAATGGCTATTACTCATAGGAATTTCAGCTCAAGTACTATTTTTGTTTCTACTTTTTTGAAGAGAATTATAATTGTTTTCTTGCTTTTAGCAAAATCGTGTTGTTGGAGCTATGCAATTATATTCTGTAGAGAAAAGTTGTTCACAGCCCATTGAAGGCCATGCTGCATCTTTTGCAAGATTCCAAATGGAAGGAAATAGAGAAATGTCTACGTTGTTTTGTTTTGCAGCACGTACAGCTGCAGGAGGAAAAGTAATAACAATTGATTATTCTGATATTAATCACCAAATTTAAATATATTTTTGATTTATTAATTTAATTTTTAGTTGCATATAGTTGAAGTGGTACAAACTCCCAGAGGCAATCAACCATTTCCCAAAAAACAAGTGGAAGTTTTTTTTCCTCCTGAAGCACAAAACGATTTCCCAGTTGCGATGCAAGTTAGCTCTAAATTTGATGTAATTTATCTTATTACTAAGTATGGCTATATCCATCTATATGACATTGAAACAGCTACTTGTATCTATATGAACCGCATTAGTGGAGATACAATTTTTGTCACTGCACCACATGATGCCACTGGTGGTATAATTGGGGTTAATCGTAAAGGACAAGTATTATCTGTCAGTGTTGAAGAAGACAACATAATACCCTACATTAATACAGTACTCCAACATCCAGAGCTCGCCTTACGTATGGCTGTTCGAAATAATTTGTCAGGTGCAGAAGAACTTTTTGTACGCAAGTTTAACATGCTCTTTCAAAGTGCACAATATGCAGATGCTGCTAAAGTAGCAGCTAATGCACCTAAAGGCATTCTCAGGACACCTTCTACCATACAAAAATTCCAACAAGTTCCAACTGTTGCAAATCAATCATCCCCTCTACTTCAATACTTTGGAATATTGCTGGACCAGGTATATTATTGTAGTTTTAATATTACATTTTATACAATCAATCAATTAATTCAATTATTATTTATTTGAATATTTTTAGGGCAAATTGAATAAATATGAATCTTTAGAATTATGTCGTCCAGTTCTTGCACAGGATAAAAGACAATTATTAGAAAAGTGGCTAAAAGAAGATAAATTAGAGTGCTCTGAAGAATTAGGAGACTTAGTCAAGACTGCAGACATTTCATTAGCTTTGTCAGTTTATCTGCGTGCAAATATTCCGCCAAAAGTAGTCATTAACTAATTTATACTTATTTGCAATCAAATTCATTAAATTGTTTTCTATAGGTTGTTCAATGTTTTGCCGAGACTGGCCAGTATCAAAAAATTATATTGTATTCCCAAAAAATTAGTTATGTACCAGATTATATACATTTGTTCAGAAATGTAGTCTTACGTACAACCCCTGACCATGCTGTTGAATTTGCCCAAATGTTACTGTCTGATGATGCTGAACCTCTTGCTAATATAAACCAAGTATGTAAATAATGTTTGAATAATTTCTTATATATTTTTATTTATGAACAAAAAATTGATTTTGACAATTTAAATGTAGATTGTGGATATATTTATTGAGCAAAACATGGTTCAACAATGCACTAAATTCCTTCTAGAAGCACTGAAACATAACCGTGAAACTGAAGGTCCATTACAAACACGTTTGCTTGAAATGAATTTAATATCTGCTCCACAAGTTGCGGATGCTATTCTCGGTAACCAAATGTTTACTCATTATGATCGTGCTCATGTTGCCCAATTGTGTGAAAAAGCTGGACTTTTACAAAGAGCTCTGGAACATTATACTGACTTGTATGATATAAAAAGAGCAGTTGTACATACACAATTATTAAATCCTGAATGGTTAATTGGTTACTTTGGATCTTTGAGTGTTGAAGATTCATTGGAATGTTTAAAGGCTATGCTAACAAATAACATAAGGCAAAATCTTCAAATTTGTGTTAAGGTAAGTTACCTAAAATTACTTAAATAAAAATGAAAATATTATACCTTAACTATATTATTTTTTGATATTTGTGTTAATACTAGATTGCAACTAAATACCACGAACAATTGACAACTAAAGCGTTGATTGATTTATTCGAGTCATTTAAAAGTTATGAAGGATTATTTTACTTCCTAGGATCCATTGTTAACTTCAGTCAAGATCCAGAAGTTCATTTTAAATACATTTCAGTAAGTTATAAGGGTAATCGAAAAAAAAATCCCCAAGGCACCAATTTAAAAAATTACATAATTATAATAATATACCTAATTAGTATATTAGAGTTCGAGGGCGTACCCAAAAGAAACTGAATTTTTTTTTGTACAAAGTTATTTATTTAATTTTTTTACAAAAAACATTTAATCTCCTTCAAAGTACTCTCCCTTGGAGTTAATGCACTTGTTTGTCCAATCTTTTGTTTCAATTATGGAAGCATTTTTTAAACTCATCTTTTGTGATGCCTGCCAACGCCTCCGTCGTTTTTTTTTTTTACTTCATCGATGTCCGCGAAACGCTTTCCTTTCATGTCTCTTTTCATTCTTGGGAATAAAAAGAAGTCGCAGGGAGCCAGGTCGGGTGAATACGGTGGATGGGACACAGTGGTCATACCATTTTTGGTCAAAAACCGCCATACAGAAAGAGCTGCTCAGTCAGCAGTCGAGGAACAAATTTTGCAGCCACCCGTCTCATCCTCAAATCTTTACTTAAAATTCTCTGTACTGAACTCCATGTCACACCAGATCTTCTCTCCGCTACTTCTTCGATGGTTTGCCGTCGATCTTCCAGGACAATTTTGTGAATATTTTTTACATTTTTGTCGGTTCGTGACGTCGAAGGACGTCCAGAGCGAGCTTGATCTTCTATCGACATTTCACCACTTTTGAAACGAGAAAACTACTCAAATACTTGAGTTTTCCCTATAGCATCACCTTTGTAAGCCGTTTTCAACATCTCATGGGTTTCTGTGCCCGTTTTCCCGAGCAGGTAGCAAAACTTGATGGCCGCGCGCTGTTAACGTAAATCAGCCATTACAAAAACGACAAGTACGCAAAATAACTTTAAAAAAAAAAATTACACCAACATAACGCAACTTTCTATGATGACGACCGTTGGCATACTGAATGTTGAGAAGTATGTCTATAAGCCCCTACCGGCAAAAACGCGGTATTACTAATAATCTGTAATCCCGCACAACATCAGTTCGGTTTCTTTTGGGTACGCCCTCGTATGTATATCAGTTGGTAAAAAAAAATAATAATATAATATTAGTTAGTTAGTTAATAATAAAATAAATCTTTTCAATTATAGTCAGATTCGGTTCAGTGAGACTCTTATGAATTTAGAGGATTTGCATGTTTTTGCAAATTTTGTAAATGCATATTTGTTGCATATTTTAATGATATATATATATATATATTAATTAATAATATAGGTATAAAGATAATATTATTATAATTTAAATACTTAATAGTTGCTTTGGGGATTTTGTTTTATTATTATTATTATTATTATTGGGGATTTTCTTACGGGAATTTTTATTCCGAGATTCGTTATAAGATAAAAATGTCTTTATCATCTATTTTTAGTTGGCTGATTTCCCATACATAAGTTAATATCTTTGTTCGGTTAGTTGTTTTATTATCTTCTATATGTACTCAAAATCTGAAAGGTTTAAACAAGTTTTTTTTTAATTTAAATTTTATTATCGGCATAACACAAAATAATTGTATGGATAGTACAATTAAAATTGTTTTTATATATTTAATGTATTTTTTTAGGCAGCTTGCAAAACTGGACAAATTAAAGAAGTTGAGCGAATATGTCGTGAATCAACGTGTTACAATGCAGAAAGAGTTAAAAATTTCTTAAAAGAAGCAAAGCTTACTGATCAATTACCTTTAATCATTGTGTGTGATCGATTTAATTTTGTACACGATCTTGTGTTATATTTATATAGAAATAATTTACAAAAATATATTGAGATTTACGTACAAAAAGTGAACCCATCACGTCTCCCAGTTGTAGTTGGTGGACTTCTTGATGTAGATTGTTCAGAAGATATAATCAAAAATCTTATACAAGTTGTAAAAGGAGAATTCTCTACAGATGAATTGGTAGAAGAAGTAGAGAAGCGTAACCGTCTTAAACTATTGTCATCTTGGTTAGAATTACGTGTTCATGATGGTAGTGAAGAACCTGCAACTCATAATGCTCTTGCTAAGATTTATATTGACAGCAACAACAATCCAGAAAGATATTTAAAGTATATTGTTACAATTTTATATATAGTAATAAACAATTACTAATAAGTATTTCCATTTTTTTTCTTATAGAGAAAACAAGTTTTATGATAGCCGCGTGGTCGGCAAGTATTGTGAAAAGCGTGATCCACATTTAGCATGCGTTGCTTATGAACGAGGAAAATGTGATTTGGAATTAATAAATGTTTGTAATGAAAATAGTCTTTTCAAATCTGAAGCTAGATATTTGGTGAGACGTCGTAACCCAGAGTTGTGGCTAGAAGTATTGAATGAAAATAATGTCTATCGTCGTCCACTCATTGATCAAGTTGTACAAACAGCTTTATCTGAAACTCAAGATCCTGAAGATATATCAGTAACTGTAAAAGCTTTTATGACTGCTGATTTGCCCAATGAACTGATTGAACTATTAGAAAAGATTGTATTTGATAACTCATTATTCAGCTCTCATAGGTAAGTATAAATTGCCAGTCAATTTTTTCGAATTTCAAATGTAATAATAATTTTTAATTTGTTTTTCATATGATTTCAGAAACTTGCAAAATCTGTTGATTTTAACAGCTGTTAAAGCTGACCGAACTCGTGTTATGGATTATATTAATCGTTTGGACAATTATGATGCTCCTGATATTGCATCCATCGCTATTAACAATGAACTATTTGAAGAAGCTTTTGCAATATTTAAGAAGTTTAATGTTAATCAATCTGCCATTCAAGTAAGATCTTGTAAATATAACTTTGGTTTGGAAATACCTTAAATTTAATTATCTGTGTTTTTTAATTAGGTACTCATTGATAATGTTAAAAATCTTGATCGCGCTTATGAATTTGCTGAACGATGTAATGAACCAGGTGTTTGGAGCTTATTGGCAAAATCACAACTCCAAAGTATGTTCGTCAAAGAAGCTATCGATTCGTTCATTAAAGCTGATGATCCAAGTGCATACATGGATGTTGTTCAAACTGCACACAAAACAGGTATTTGTTTAATTTATATTATTTTGGTACAAATAATTTACAACTTGGTATGAATGATTCATTAATATATTTTTGTCTTGATTATAGGAAGTTGGGAAGATCTTGTACGTTATTTGCAAATGTCGCGCAAGAAGGCTCGTGAATCTTACATTGAAAGTGAATTGATCTATGCTTATGCCAAAACAAATCGTCTTGCTGATCTTGAAGAATTTATTTCTGGACCAAATCACGCTGATATTCAGAAGGTTATTATTATTATTATTTTTTTTTTTTTTATGCTTCATTATATAGCATATTATATTAATTATATAATCATTTATTTTACAGATTGGTGATAGGTGTTTTGAAGACAAAATGTATGAACCAGCTAAGCTGTTGTATAACAATGTTTCAAACTTTGCACGGTTAGCTATTACTCTTGTACATCTTAAAGAATATCAAGGTGCTGTCGACAGTGCCCGTAAAGCTAATAGCACAAGAACATGGAAAGAAGTGTGTTTTGCATGTGTTGATAATAATGAGTTCAGATTAGCTCAAATGTGTGGTCTTCACATAGTTGTTCATGCAGATGAATTAGAAGACTTAATTAACTACTACCAAGTAATATTATATAAAGAATACATTTTTAAAATTATTATGATATGTAAAAATATGCTTTTTATATCCATTTAGGATCGTGGTTATTTTGAAGAACTTATTAATCTTCTTGAAGCAGCACTGGGATTGGAACGTGCACATATGGGAATGTTTACAGAATTGGCTATTTTATACTCTAAATATAAGCCAGCTAAGATGAAGGAGCATTTAGAACTCTTCTGGTCTCGTGTTAATATCCCCAAGGTGTTACGAGCTGCTGAACAAGCACATTTGTGGTCAGAATTAGTATTTTTATATGATAAATATGAAGAATATGATAATGCGGTATTAGCTATGATGAATCATCCAACTGAAGCATGGCGAGAGAGTCATTTTAAAGACATTATTACAAAGGTATAAAAAAAATTGTGTTACAACATACATGTTTGTTTTTTCTAAAGGAATAACTATTGACTTGTTTATCAGGTTGCTAATTTAGAATTATATTACAAAGCAATACAGTTTTATCTTGATTATAAACCGCTTCTGCTCAATGACTTATTGTTGGTGTTGACACCACGAATGGACCACACTAGAGGTGTTGCCTACTTCACTAAGGTACTGTAGTCTCAATGTATTATTGATTTTATTTAATTATAATTGTTTTTTTATATTTAGACCAATCATTTGCAATTAGTCAAAACCTACTTGCGTTCCGTGCAATCTTTAAATAATAAAGCTATAAATGAAGCCCTAAATAATTTACTGATCGACGAAGAAGATTACCAAGTAATTATTTTATCAATTATTTGTTATTTCATGATTGATTAATTTTATGATTATAGGGTCTACGAACGTCCATTGATGCATTTGATAATTTCGACACTATCGCACTTGCCCAAAAACTTGAAAAACATGAACTTACTGAGTTTAGACGCATAGCTGCTTACTTGTACAAAGGAAATAACAGATGGAAGCAGAGTGTTGAACTATGCAAGAAAGACAGATTATATAAAGTATGTGGTTACTATATATTTTGATGTTATTATTAAATCAATCTTGAACCAAATTTTTGAGTATTTTTTCTAACTTGAACTGAACATTTTTTATCGTGCTTGATAGTATGGTTCATAAATTTCTCATACTAAGTTCGACTCATCACTTGTATTAAACCTTAACTTTATTATTACTTGTTAATTATTTATTAGGATGCAATGGAATATGCAGCAGAATCAAAAAATTCAGAAGTAGCTGAAGAATTGGTTACGTGGTTTTTAGAGCGTGGAAACTATGATTGTTTTGCTGCAGCTTTGTTTCAATGTTATGATCTTGTGCACCCAGACATTGTATTGGAACTTGCATGGAGGCATAAAATCATGGACTTTGCTATGCCTTACCTCATTCAAGTCACTAGAGAATATGTTGCCAAGGTAGACAAATTAGAAGAAGCTGAATCCAAGAGATTGGAAGAACACAAAGAAGAAGATATCAAACCAATGATGATACGTAAGTGTTGTTGAAATACATATTTATTAATGTTTAGTTTTGTTATTTTATTAATTTTATTTATGTAGCTGAACCACAACTAATGTTGACGGCTGGTCCATCAGTTATGGGCAACATGTACTCGCCGTCCTATCAAGGAACTGTGGCCCCTACACAGCAACCTTATGTACCCCCAAGTGGAACCCCATATGCAACTTCAAATACTTTACCCTATCAGGGCTATGGCATGTAATTGTACCTATTATATACCCTTTCCTTAATAGCAGTATTTTATAAGAAAACAATGATGGGCTTTGCTATATTCTGATAGAAAATTTACTACTCAGGTATAAAATATTTATATTTTATAAATAATCAATTTAAAAATCATTCCAAAAAAAAAAATCTAATTAAATAGGCTTTTGAAAAATATTTTCTCATCATTGTTAGATAATATTGAATAGTTAATGTTAATACTTGTTAAAAATATTACTTGTTTAAATTATTAAACCTCACTTCGTAACTTATGATTTATTTACGTATACATTTTTAATATTGATTTCACGTTAATTTTTATAATTTATTTTATTTATAATCGTATTATTATTATTATTATTATTATTATTATAAAACATTATTATTATACATTTTTTTGTAAATTATTATCTACAATTTATATAGAAATATAAAAACAAATTATAATGATAAATATCTTTGTCATTTTGTATGTATAACATAACACTATGGTATTGTTAAAGTATTGAAAAACTAAATGTAGGTACCTGTTAAACCCAGGAATATAAAATTCAAAAAGCATTTATGCTGTAAAATTTATTAATATGCAAAATAAATTATAGTGAAAGCATTTGTGACAGAAATTTGTGATGTTTCTGTTGAATTTGTGAAATATGATTAATTCTGTTGTTAATGGGTGTTAATTTCAACTTATGGCTATACCACTTTAACTCTACTTCATTGCTTTAAATTTAGATTAAAAATACTTGATATATAAAATAATAGCTAATAAATGATAATATATTTTTATTCACAGCTTGTGTAAAAACTTTAATATAGAATAAATTAAAAACCTATTGAGCTTAACTGGATATAACAATCACAATAAAACCATAGTGTCTATGGGTAAAATCAAATTTAATCACTTGAAATTATTCAATTTATAGTGAACTACCCTGTGATACGTAACGAGAAGGTGCTAAATCATATAAATAAATTAGAGACCCAAGAAAATGTTTAGATTTGTGTTAAATTTACTTCACGTGAATGGGGATTTTTAATTTTAGTTTTTTTTATTCATATGAAATTATTGTTTATTAAATGTTACGTTATGATGATTAACAAGTATAAAGAAAAAAGTTGAGGAAGATTAACAATAAAATGATCATATTTTCTCAGTAAAATTATGTAATTGTATACAAATTAAAATATAATTTGTATTTTGTACTTCATTATAAACTTAAACTTTCAATGAATAATATATGTATCAACATTTAATACAAATCTTACAATTAGTATAACTGAGTTTTCTTAAAGTATATTTCCTTTTCAGCTTCGTGTTTATTTAACTTAGGATCTAAAAAACGCATTTCACTTTCGGACAATTGAGGTAGGACCAGATCCAATTTTTTTCGTAATTTGCTAAACGCGTCCTTTTCTTTGGCTATTTTAGATTCTTCCTACAAATTTAATTAAGGTGTCTTAAATTATGCAGAAGTAGTTTTGAGTACAATACTCACTATGACAATATTTTCTTCTCGTTTCATAACGTCCAACAGTCGATTCTGAATATCTTTACCTTTTTTATCGAACTTATTTTGAATATCTTTTGCATTCTCCAAAGCCTTTAGACCTTCTTCTTGTTTTGAAAGTGCCATCTATTTTTAAAAGAATTCAGGCATATTAATGATATGTGTATCATGTTACGAACCGGGTATATTATTTTTAATTATGTTTAATGAGACATATTTAACGAGATTGAATTTTTCAAGACTTGTGAAATATTAGTTACAATAAATGCACATGTATTTTAACAAACTCAAAAAGTACAATTTATAATTAGGAGGCCGGCCATGGATGTAAACTCCAAGAGCATAATACATAATTGTCAAATATTCACCTTAAACATTTTTTCAGCACGAATTGATTTCATTTTAATTTGGTCGTCTAATTCTTGCAATCTGTTTTTTTCATCGGTTAAACGTTTTTCCAGTTCTTTTGTATGTTCTAATCGTTTGTCTAATTCTTTTTCTTTTCTTTTTAGCTCCTTAAAATTCTCTTTCACTTCCACTTTAGCTTGTATCAAATCAGTGCCTGTACCGGCGTCTAATTTCAGCATGGCTTCGAGTCTGTATCGTTCAGAAGCCACTTCAAAACGTTCTTCCGCTAACTTGCGCTGTTCTTCGATGACCGACGAACGAACATCCTGGAAAAATAGAAAAATAGAAACTATTACCAACATCGTGTGTCTTATAACTTACCTCCAACTCTTGTTTTCGTCCTTCGATATATTGTGTTTCTGATTTTTTTTCACGTTCCCATGTTTTACGACTTTCTTCAAACGCCTTCATTGATCGTTTTAGCTCTTTATTAAAGAGTTCCAATTCATTTCGTTCCCGTTGATTTCTCGATTGAAATTCTTCGATTTTCATTTGAAGAGCTGACCTTTCTCCTTCCAACATAGCCATCTGCTTGTCTACCTCTTCCTGTAAATCTATATCCATGACGTATGTAGAATGTAGATCGACACATTAATCAAAATGAGTTCATTATGTCGAATCTAGATGTTAACATAAGTAGAACTGCGTATGTTGTAAGTTAAAAGTTACTATTACTACATATCTTGCAGTATATTAAACTCAAATATTTAAGTATTTAAATAAATATAATAATGTGGAAAGAAAATGTAATTGGTATAATTGTAAGGTAAAATTTAAAATTCCTAGTAGTTTTCAAAAACGTCGGGAAAACAATTAAGTAGGTAAAACGGGAATTTTAATGAAAAATGTATTTTTGTTTTAGGCGTAACTCTAAAAAAAAATCATTTTCACTGAATATTTATATTAGTATTTTTATACGTCATACATTTTTCAATATTTTGACTCATATTGAACTATTTACAGGAATACAATTTATGATTATTTTATTTTTCATAGACAATAGTTAATGTAGTTAGTCGATATAAAAATGTATGGTAGGTCACAAAACGAGAAAATGTAATAAAAAAAGTGAGTAAGTGGATGGGAGTAACCGAATTGGTTCCCGTTTGAAAAAGGTATTTTATTAAGTTGAGCCGAATTGGTTCCCGTTTGTGTACAGCTAATTTTTAATAATTGGTACAAAATATAAATTAGATAGTATAAAATATAAATGTACCTTCATGGCAATATTCTATAATCTATAGTATAATATACAATAAGATGGCAATATCTTTAATATTTATATATTGGCAGTTTAGCAAATTATCTGTGATACCCCGATCAATTAAGATAACAATTGAGATACAATATGTACTTTTATCGCTATATTATGGTATATCTTCTATATCCTATGTTCGAATGACAATAATGTTAGTGAGCAGTGAGTACTGTACAGTCTCGAATCGTATAAGCCTCGAACACATCGTATAAATTTGTAATTTGTATGTCATATTTTATTTTTTAAACTGTAATTTTTCGTAATTATGGAATTTATGTTTAGTGAAAAGGGAACTAAGTTGTTTATTATTGACAATTACAAGTTTGGATTCGAAAAGAACCTAGCAGATAACATACAGAGGTGGATATGTACAAAACGAAAATGTAAAGCATATGTTAAGTTGAACAAAGATTGTTTATGTGAAGAAGTATTAACACATAACCACGAAAGAGAAGCTGATGGTACACTTGTGCGACAACAATTGACAAATTCACTAAAAAGAAAATGTGACGAACTTATTACAGAGCGACCATCTAAAATTATACGCAAGGAGATAGCTACAAACAGTCATAGTGACTCACTACATCAAAATGATATTAAGAGGATTATTTAAGCGCACTATTTGTTTTCTCTGTCTGGCTCACTCGTAACATAGACAAACCGCATATACGCAGAATCATTTTTTCTATATCTTGAAGTAATTTTAGAGTAAAACCTCCCATTACAAAAAAGATAGAAAATAATATTTTTGAGGGAATGACATATCGATTTGTCTAAATATTGTCTCTAGATAATTTAAACATTATTTAAATGTACAGTATTTTTTTGTTTATTTTGAAAGTCGAATACAAAGTCAAATATCAATAAAATATAAAATCAATTTGTCATTCCCTCAAAAATAATATTCTTTATATTTTTTGTAATGGAAGGTTTTACTCTAAATTTACTTAAAGACATAGAAAAAATGATTCTTCGTAAATGCGTTTTGTCTATGTTACGCGTGGGTCAGAGAGAGAAAACAAATAGTGCGCTGACATCCTCTTAACAGAGTCCGTAAAAATTTTAATGCTGCTAAATTAAGAACAATTCCCAAATTACCTTCTTGAAGAACTGCATAAAAGTGTCAGTGAATATTGCGTAATTATAAACGGTAACCAATTCGGCTCAACTTAATAAAATACCTTTTTCAAACGGGAACCAATTCGGCATGTGGGGTTTGAGCTCGGGAACCAATTCAGTACCAGCCAAGTGGATGTCGCTCTGCTGTACATTAGGTGGTGGAGTGGACCTTTGACTAGGGTAGGTTAGATTTGAATGCAATGATAGGTATCATTGATACGAAAAACGATTCTGAACGGAGATGATTTGTCAGTCTAGGATATATTATATATAAATATTGTCATATATTCTATTTTGAAACAAATATTTTATTTTTAAATTAGGACGCATTTTGCATAAGGCATGGTTAATCAATTTTTACAAAAACATTGCATGTAGTTATCATAATTATTAACACCTTATATTATCATTTATCATAGATATACATATACCTGGTTTGAGGATAAATCGTTATAGTTACGCAATTTCATACAAATTTAAAACTCAAACGCTTAAAACATTTTTTTTATAATGACGCTTCAAATTTCCTTTATAGCTATTTGAAGAAAAACTTATGGAAAACTTAGTGTTGAATTTTTTAACCTTAGATATAAATACAAACAATTTTATGAATTTTGAACTACAAAATAATTTGCAAATATTCATGGTTTTGACGAATTTTTGTCAATATTTGAACGTCAAATGGTAACTAAAAAAAATTGTGCGTATGTATTCTTATAATTTTTTAATCACTATAAGAATAACTTATGAGAAACTTTGTATTAAATTTTCAAGTATTTTGATTGGACAAAAAAAATGTTATCAACACTTCAAAAAAATTTTTTCAGAAAAATTTAAAATTTCAGTTGTCTATAAATATATCAATAAAAGTCAAAATATTTTTAAAATTAAATCATGTAAAGAAAATGCCAATCAAAATAACTGGTAAAATTTTCAAGTATCTACGACTTATACTTTTTGAATAATAACAAATGTTTAAAATCGTTTGAGGATAAATCGTTATCGTATATAATTATATCGTATAATTGTTTAAAATTCAAACAAACTCACCTAAAAATTTTCGTATTATGATGCTTCGAGTTTTCTCTATAGCTACTTGAAGGAAAATTTATGGAAAACTTGGTGTTGCATTTTTAATCCATAGTTATAAACACAAAAATTTTTATGATTTTTCAACTTCAAAATTATTTACAAATTTTGCGTTTTCGACAGATTTCGTAAAAATTTATAAATTATAAACGCTTATAAAAAAAAATTTGAATAACGATTTTTAATTTTTGTATACAGATAACACTAACATAAACATTTTGTGAAAATTTCAAGTATTTATAGTGATTAGTTTTTGAATTACAACCATATAAAAAAATCGATTCGGTCGAAAACTGGTTTTACGTAAAAATTCCTGTTTTTCTGTCATCTTTTTTTTTTTGTCTACCTCAATTTTTTTTAAACTGTTGGAAAATGTTTACTTTTGGCCTCTATAATGCACCAAGGATATTCACTTTTCCATCGGAAATCACCCCCAAAGTTTGAAATTGAAGCATTATTTCGACTAGTTATGCTATACACAGATACAAAAAAAAACACAAACTATTGTAAAATCAATACATTCATCACTTCGTTCTGAATCTAAAACTCCTCATTAATTTCTATAAGCGGAAATTAGAAAAATGTTGAGCTTAATTCATAATAGTTATTTATTTATTAGAATAATCATTTAAGTTGGTTGTAACTTGAAAATATTATTCGTGTGTACTTGAAACTTCTAAAGTATGTTATTACATAAACATATTATGATAATATGCAAATAATAAGAGTTCATCCTACCGGCTATTGTGTTTGTATTAATATATTAATAAATATATTATAAAATATCCTAGGGCGACAAACCGCCGTCTCCGATCAAAATCGTTTTTCGTATACAATGGGATAAGATCATTGAAATAAAATGTAACACCATCCATTACAGTGACTCACTTGTAACCTATTGTACAGCAAGGCGTCACCCACCAACCAGCTCTTTCAGTTAATCCGTTAAAAGCTAAATTATTAAAAATATTTACAATACTAATTTTAACTAATTATGTAGGTAAATCAATTTAAAAATCATTCAATTAACAAGTAACTAGATATATTTAACAAATTACCTTTTTTTATAATTAATGCTTCTTTAAACAATAATTATTGTTATTAAAATATTAAATGGTGAATTTATAAATGTAATAACTATAATAATAACCAATTAATTTAAAAACTTATTTTTATTTTATTAAAATGCCGACTGGTTTGTTCTCTACAATTATAACTCTTATACAGTGGAACCGCCTTTAACGGACACCTCTCAATAGCGGACTATGTATAATAATACATTGTACTATTACTTCAGCTATTTACATTTGTATTATTGCAACCTACCTACGTACCTTTAAGTTGTTTATTTTGAGCAGTAATTGAAATCTCTCTAGCGGTCATTTCTTCGCTGGTCAAACGCTTTGGCTTTGAATCACGTAAACAGGATTCAACTTCTTCCAAATGGTTCATTTTAATTCTTTGAACTTCAGCTGTTTGTTTGAGATCTATTAAATGACTTTCATGCATCACACGTAACCTCTCCTCATACATGTCTTTTAAGCGCTTTTCATTTTCTTTCCGTTCCATCATATCGGCTTTTCGTTCTTCTATCAGCTCATTTACGCGCTCCTCATAACGATCTAGCTTTTCATGCAATACATTTTGCTGTAATCTATAAATATATAAAACCGTATTAGTTTCAAATAATTTAAAGATCAAAATGCAATCCCTTATTTTAAACATGATGTCCAATTTACTTTAAAATTGGATAGTTAATAATTGCGTACCTATAACCTATAATAAATGATGTAAATAGTTATATAAAATATCATAATTATTAGAAATGTAATTTCAAATGCAATTCAACTGTTATTTAAAAAAAAAAAAAAAAAAATGAATAATAATTAACGATTTTATACAATCATTTTTTATTTTAGTATAAAACTTAAATATCTCACAGGCCTTACTCATATTTAGTCTTTAAGGCATCTAATTCTAGTTGATGTGTTTTTGAAAGATGATCATTTGTCAGTTGAAATTTGTGATTCTCAGACCGTAGACGTTCTAACTCTTGTGTATCGGTGTTCATTACAGAATAACTATTATCCATTAAGAACGCCTGTATACGATTTAATATTTAATATTTATATAAACAATCCATAGGAAGTATTAATTAATTTTAATGTCCTTGTTACTTTAATAAGAAGGTCGCTATTTTGCTGCTCTTGAATCAATGTTATTGTAGCCTGCTGTATGTCTTGTTTTTTTTTAGCCAGCTCTCGGATCAATTCTAACATGGACGTTTGGATGTTATCTTTTCCTCTGAGCAATGATAAAATCGAAGCATGTTTTTCTTCAGTGATTTCATTTTCAACTCTTTCAGTTTTCTGTGGAACATTTGCATCAACTATTTTGTCAGTGGACAAAATATGATGAGAAGTAGGTGGAGGAGTGATAGTCATGGTGTTAGCTTCATCTGTGTTATGTATTAACCCACTCAACCAAGAAGGCATATTTTCTGGAAACAAAATTATATAGTTTTCAAGATAGTATAAATTAATGAAAAAGATTGATTGGTTGACACTTTTCGTAACTATAGTTTAATTTTTTTAACAACAAGAAATTTTAAGTTTAAACACTTATTATCTTGAAATTAAGTGTCTATTAAATTATTTCGAAAATGTAAGGTTCCTACATTATAGATAGAAATGATAAAGTTTTTTGTAAAAAATTTTCAACAATATTATATATATATATATATATATAATATATATATAATAGACAAGCTGAACCCGTGCATTTCGTAGCCCGTTAAAAATCTTACCTCTTATATGTCTCAAACTGTGTGTTAAATTCGTTACCTGTGATTATGCTATATCAGTATTTTTTTTAAAGGAATAGACCATAATTTTCAACTCCAACTTTAAATAAATTAAAATGTATAATTATTGATATTATTATTATTATTTATTTATTTATTATAATTTTAAATTTAATTAACTGTGAGAAACTTTAAAAACATAAAACTCGGAAATATACCTAATATTATAATAAAATAACTAAAAACTAAAAAAGTTCGTTTGACGATCAATTATCCTGGCGACCAATTTATTGTATTCACGACCAATTCGCCCGCGATTAATTCACCGGCGACCAATTCACCAGCGATCAATTGTTCGCGACCAATTCACCGGATACCATTTTTATACATATAGATAGATAACGGTTAAAATATATTAAGTAATAATCTTACAACGATGTTCAATTTAGTTTATCATTATGTAATTTTATTCGTTTTATTGAAAAATGTCTGGCAATTCAAGTATTCAAATAATGGATGGTATTTATTGAGGTCCATTTGGATACACAATATTTTTTGTTTTTCCTTCTGGTGCGTACACAAAATATTTTTCAGACGCGTAAATCAACAAATAAAATTAAAAAAAAAATCCATCGTAAATCTCAAAATGTCTGTTTGAGCACCTCCCGTATCTGACATTGGTAGATAGTAATGATCCAGCACGATGATAGATTTGACCTTGCATTTTAAATGTTGGCATGTAATCGTCACGCAGAATATTCGTTGCCCTGAATAATATCATTTGGATACATGATTTGTATTTGCTGATGTTCGCTAAGAAATGTTTCGATACCAACGTTGATAATGGTTCGAGTAGTGTATGTAATTCCAGCAATTTTAATTTTTCGCCAACAGCACAGATCTAGTGCCTTATTCTTAAATTTGAATACTCTATAATATAAGCATTATTTATCAATTTTTCCAATAACCACACTTGGATGAATGCTGTACCTAATTATAATTTACATCGTAATGGAATGTATACTGAGATTTAAATCTGTGTGAGTGATTCGTCCGTAGGTATTGAACATAAAGTTGTGTGTTGGTTCCCAATCTTGAATCTCATTGCTCAGTTGTTTCTGAAGCTCATATTAACATTTTCTTTTATACTTGATGGCTTGAGGCGTACACAACTACCGATCGATCTTTTTTTGGAAGACAAAGTTTAAGAGGTAACATTTTTTACGGACTATGAAGTGCACAGTTAACAATAATTCAAGATATATGTTATAAGGAAAAAAAGCAACAGGAAAAAAGCAAATTAAAAAAAAGCATATGGAAAAGAAAGCGAAAACCAATTTTGTAAAAATTATTATTGATTCATGTTTTAAAAATTAGTAGGTACATATTATTAAAGGTATATAATATTATAATAAATCATATGAAATAATATTACAAAAATTACCCAAACATAATATATCTTCGATATACAAACTGTAGTCTGTCCTAACTTTTTACACTCCATAATATACCATTTTTTTGATTTTTTTAAATAAATTATTTGTAAATATTGTAAACTTAAGCATTTAATTTTAATTTTATGTTCATTGTCAATTTTAATATTTAAACGTAACACGAACATTTTTATAGTATACATATATACATGAATGGAATGATTGGAATGTAATATTATTTCTTATGAATTACCTATAATATTATATAGTATATACCTTATATAATATATACCTTTAATAATATGTATACCTATTAATTTTTAAAACTATAAATTAATAATAATTTTTACAAAATTGGTTTTCGCTTTCTTTCCATATGTTTTTATTAAATTCGCTTTTTTCCCCAATTCGGGCAATTGCTTTTTTTTCATTTGCATTTTTTTACTTGCTTTTATTTCCGTTACTTTTTATTCACTTGCTTTTTTTCTTAAACTCTTTTTTAATTTAGCCTATTTTCTACTCATAGGTTTAATATGTATATCTCAGTATCAAATTTCGGCGCAATCGGTCCCACCCGTCCAGGAAGCATAATAAGGACAAACAAATAGACAGGAATCAATTTTTGTTATATATAGATTATTTTATTATTAATTAATTAATTTTTTTAATAAATCTACAATCAATACCAAGAGTGCCCAACCTTTTTCAACTTGCGGGCCATACCTAAATACTTCACGATTTTTTTTTGTTCATTTCGATAAAATGTACAGTAGATATATATAGGACATTAGGTATATTTGTTGTATATTTTATCCGATATATTATTATCTTTGTAACTTATCGAATTTATGACTAATTGTATGTGTTTAAAGCACTGAATAATATTTCCACGCTAATAGTTGCTAGTTGGTTTTCGTCATTATAAACTGAAGGTTCACTTTTTTGTTTGCAAAATATAATAAATTAAATTTTAATTATTAAAATGTCTCAAAATAAAAATCGCAAAATTGATTCCGAATGCCGTGTTTTCAATGATAATTGGAGTCTCAGTTACTTTTTTATTGAGCATCGTAATAATAAGCCATTTGTTAGATATGCTGCAAAACCGTTGCGGTCTTTAAAAACTTAAATATTAAAGGACATTATGAAAGTAAACATCAAAGCAAATACGTCAATTGTAAAGGTACATATTTATCATAGTTCATAATTGTTTTATTTTTTTGAAAAAAGGTATTTCGCTAAGTAAATGTGGAAATAAATGCTTAAAGTTATATTTTTAGGGAATCTTAGAATTTCTCTGTTAGAAAAATTCAAACAAAATTTCAAAAGTGAACGAGTCGGAAATTATTTTCGAGCTTATAAGTGATGTAAAATCGTTTGAAATTAAATCACAGCTTTTTAAAAACCAAATATTAAAGCAAAATGTTCTACATTTTAAAACGTGTCAAAAATTAAACAAAACTTTTATTGATGTTCCAATGACAAATCATTTTGTGAGTATATACTTATGTTGAAACAATTATCAATAGAATTAGTAAACCGTTTTCAAGATTTCAAATTACATATTATGAATTTATTTCGGATGATTGAAAATCTATTTCTGACTGATGAAAATTATGTCCAATAAGAAACTCTTCAACTTGAACGTATTGATTTAAAAACAAATAATCATTTGAAAAATGTATATAAAGATATCACAGATAAAAACACAGATTTAATTAATTTATATAAGACCCTTCATGATGATTTTCCAAAAATAAAAGAATTATAAACGCGTATATTTACATTGTTTGGTTCTACTTATATTTGTGAACAAACGTTTTTACGCATGAATTCCGCAAAATGTTCAGAAAGATCTCGTTTGACTGATGAACACTTACACTTCTTATTAAAAATTGAAGTTTCACATTTAATTCCAAATATTGAAAAATTGGTTAAAGAAAAACCAGTCTAAATTTCACACTAATATATTTATATTTATATTATAAAATCCAATACATTTTTTAGATTCTGAACGAAGTGATGAATGTATTGATTTTACAATGATGTGTGTTTTTTTTTTGTGTCTGTACATCATAACTAGTCGAAATAATGCTTCAACTTCAAACGTTGGGCGTGGTTTCCGATATAAAAGTGAATATCCTTGGTGCATTATAGAAGTGAAAAGTAAACATTTTCCAACAGTTTTCAAAAACATCAAGAAAAACAAAAAAAAAATGACAGAAAAACGGGAATTTTTAGGCAAAACCAGTTTTCGACCAAATCGAATTTTTTATATGGTTGTAATTTAAAAACTAATCACTGTAAATACTTGAAATTTTTACCAAATGTTAATGTTAGTAATATCTATATACAGTTTAATTTTCAAAAATTTCCGACTTTTTTTGAGTTATTTATAGATAGAATTTTCGATTTTTTTGAGAATTTTTTTTGAAGTGTCGGTAAAAAAATGTTGGACAACCAAAAAAACATGAAAATTTAATACAAGGTTCCTTATGAGTTTTTCTAATTGTAGCTAAAAAAAATTAAAAATCGTTAGTCACAATTTTTTTTATAAGCGTTTATAGTTCAAATTTTTACGAAATCTGTCGAAAACGCGAGTATTTGCAAGTAATTTTGAAGTTGAAAAATCATAAATTTTTTTGTGTTTATAACTAAGAATTAAAAATACAACACTAAGTTTTACATAAGTTTTCCTTCAAATAACTATAGATAAAACTCGAAGCTTCATTATAGGAAAAATTTTAAGTGCGTTTGAATTTTAAATTTTTTCGAAATAACGTAACGATAACGATCTATCCTCAAACGAATTTAAATATTTGTTATTATTCAAAAAGTATAAGTCGTAGACACATGAAAATTTTACCAGTTATTTAGATTGGCATTTTCTTTACATGATTTAATTTTCAAAATATTTTGACTTTTTTTGAGGTATTTATAAACAACTGAAATTTTCAATATGTCTCAAAATTTTTTTTTGAAGTGTCGATAAAATTTTTATGGCCCAATCAAAATACTTGAAAATTTAATACAAATTTCCTCATAAGTTATTCTTATAGTTATTAAAAAAATCATAAGAATACATAGGCACAATTTTTTTTTATTAGCATTTGAAGTTCAAATATTGGCAAAAATTCGTCAAAACCATGAATATTTGCAAATTATTTTGTAGTTCAAAATTCATAAAATTGTTTGTATTTATATCTAAGGTTAAAAAATACAAAACTTAGTTTTCCATAAGTTTTCCTTCAAGTAGTTATAGAGAAAATTTGAAGCGTCATTATAGGAAAAATGTTTTGAGCGTTTGAGTTTTAAATTTTTATGAAATCGCGTAATGATAACGATTTATCCTCAAACCAGGTATTCGTATAATCGTATATCTATGATAATATAAGGTATTATTATGATAACTACATGATAACTACACTAATTGATTAACCATGCCTTATGCAAAAGGCGTCTTAATTGAAAAATAAAATATTTGTTTCAAAATAGAATATATGACAATATTTAAATATAATATATCCAAGACTGACAAATCATCTCAGTTCAGAATCGTTTTTCGTATACAATGATACCTATTATTGCATTCAAATTTAATCCCATCCATTACAGTAACCTACTGTACAGCAGAGCGACATCCACGACTTACCCGCTTTTTTTTATATTAAAATTAAAAATGCTAAGATATTTTTTAATTCTTAAAAGCTTATTAAAATAAAATGTCTTATAAATTATATATTTTTTTTTTACACCTATGTCCTATACAAATTTTTAATTTTTATACAACGGTCTCGGGCTGGTTGGAATACTTCCGCGGGCCACGGGTTGGGCATGCCTGATCTACAAAGGTACATACTAGGTTTGATAAGTGACAAATAAAAGTAGATTACATGAATCGTACGATTATAGGGAGGATATCCAATGGTAACACTCTATAAAGTGACAGCAATAACAATGAGTATTTTAGAAATGTTGAAAGGTATTACCTGGAACCAACATTCAGCACTTATTCAGCTCGCTAATACTAAAGAATAAGATTTCTACACTATTGCTTTTAAAGTCTACGGCGCGAGTTACCAATGAAACGTGTTCGTTGATAATTTAAAGATTAGAGGATTTATGTGTTGTTAAAGTTTATTATGAAATCTGGTGAAATATAGTTTGGAGATTTGGTTGATATTTTTGATTTTATATTATATATTATATATTTTATAATTATGGAGATTGTTGTTGGATAGGTACCAGGGTGCAGATGAAACTATAGGAAAAGGCAATATTATTTGATATAATTATTATTATTGTTAGTATCATCTTCAGTTTATTTGTTCACCTTATTTCATTAAAAATAGTTTTTTTTGCCATTTGGGAAGTGTACGTATAATGTTAGGTTTTATATAATGTCGTTATGGGCCTTGTTAAGGGCTTAGTTTAATATCGCTATGGGTTCAAATGAATCATTCAGGTCAAGTTATTTTATATAATATAGATTATACTAAATGTCAGCGATTGCCGATCTTTTTTCCCGAAAGCCAAATAGTTTACTAGATTTTATGCCATACAAGTTACTAGTTTAGCGCCTACGCTAATTTTTAATTTTCTTTTTTTAGAAATCTATGTATTTCAATGAGTTTAGAACGATGGTGCAAAAATTAATTGGCGTGGAATCTAATATTTTGGAAGTTATAGCATTCCAAAGTTAGTGATTTCACGTTTATACGCTTATGCGAAATACTACTTTAATGTCGCTCACTGCTCAGAGCATGGTATAATTGGTATAAGCTTAAGAATAAAAAATATGCACAATGATAAGAATGCGCATATTATACCATAGCATATACTATTTACTTATAAGACTTATATTATACTTATAGCCATCTAGTCTTGGTATCGAAGCCGACAGGCGAAGCGACGAGTCACTTAAGCTATACTAAACATGTGTTACTTGAATTAACTAGGTTAAGTTCGCGTGTTATGTTATCTGTCTGCCCGAAGGTCAGGGATGATCTCCCCCTCAGATAGGCTATTTTAACCTTGGGGAGTTTGAGGGTCGAGCCCCCAACCAACTCAAGGTCCGAGGACCTCGAATTTACTACAATACTAGGTATATTACTTATATAATTTTGTTTAAACGATAAGGGTTACATCTAACTGTTAACCACTCAATATAGTTTAATAAATATCATCCGGAGACTGGAGCACATACGACATACACATACCAACAATGTGGAAGGAATGTCGCATCATGTGAAAGCATCCTTTTGCAAATATTGTTGCAAGAAGCGTTTTTACACTGTATACTGGCGAAATATATGTTTTTAAAATCGTGACCCTCTAAAATGTAGACCTTTTAGATGAGTTTTTCGGTTATGTTCAGTTTTTTACAACCTTGCCCACGTAAATAATGCACCCTTGTGAACTCGACAGCGCAACATTAGCAGACATATATCTAATCAATCCAACAAATTTGTTGGTCGATTGTTGGACAACTTTTGAAATTTGTTGGATATTATTTTCACCGTGAGACCAATTTCCAAATTTGCGCTGCCGAGTTCAGGCCAGCAGCGCAACTTTTTGCTGGAACGTGTTTATATTAAAAGTTGTTTAAATATTTTTCATTAATATACATTATATTATATATTATTTGAAAAGTTATACTCGTATCTATCATATTCTTTTTTTATTACAAAAAATTAAATGTATTTCAACTAAGTATTTTCCGTATATATTGCTTTGAAAAGTATGTTTACTTAATGTATAGGTACTTATCTATCTTTATCTATTTTAACTCACTTATAAGAACTTGGTAAATGTTTTAAAAATTACACTTTGGCCAAAACATTTAGAGCAGCGTTTTTAAACAAGGGGGACGCGATCACCTTAACTAGGGGTCACAAGTTTAGATTACTACACATGGTATTTATAAATTTATATTCAAAATGGTATATTTTGTTTGGTCAATCGGTTAATGATATAATAATGTTATTGTTAAAATTTGTGCTAACCTAACCTGGCCGAAAAAACAGTTAACCGTACATAAGACATAAGCACAGATGTGATAATGTCCAACAAATTTCAAAAATTGTCCAATAGTGTCCAACAAATCAAATCGAGTAGAACGTGTTTAGCGCAAAAAACACGTTCCAACAAAAAGTTGCGCTGCCAAGTTCACGCCAGCAAATTGGAAATTGGTCTCACGGTGAAAATAATCTCCAACAAACTTTAAAAGTTGTCCAACAATCGACCAAAAAATTTGTTGGATTGATCAGATGTATGTCTGCTAATGTTGCGCTGTCAAGTTCACAAGGGTAAATAATGCATTTGAGTCTGCAGAGTCGGAGTCTGTGATCGAATCGGAATTGGAATCTGGTACTGAGTCCGATACTTGGTTTTCTTTTGAACAAAAAAAAATGTATTCAATTTGTTATGCTTAATATCGAGTGTAATTGTTTTTACCTTGTGACCTATTCCTAAAAGCTATTGATTTTTAATAATCGTTTTTAAGACTTTGATTTACATAGTTTTCAAAAAAAATAAATAAATAATTGAAAAATTCGTTATGAGCGCGGAAAGCGTAAAACATCGAAAATTGTGAACTTCGGAAGTTATTACATAAAAACTTATGGTTTCCGCCAATTAATTTTTGCACCATCGTTCTAAACTCGTCGAAATACATAGGTGTCCGAAAAAAAAATTGAAAAATTCACGTGGGCGTTAAACTAGATTTGTTCCTTTAGGTACCTGACGCTGCCGTAGTTTTCTTGGCGACCGTGATGATGGACGGTGACGTCTCTCGACGTTTCGACAAGGTCTGTGGCTCAGAAACAGCAGTCCACATCCGGTCGGTAGACACGGCGGCATCTCCGTTGGCTGTGGTTGTGACCGGTAACGGTACAGTACTTGCACCAGTACCGCGGTACGTGGTATCGGCTAACGAGTCAAAAACGTTTCGGTTGGTGGTGGTCTTCTTCTTGCCGTCGTCTCCGTTATCATCGTCATCGTCGTCGTCGCTGAACAACAAGCCCGCCGAACGGGACGTTCGCTGTTGCGTGCTCTGTCGCCTTAAGTCATGCCGTCTCGACGCATTTTGCCCACCACCGCCGTGTGACGATGGTTCGTACGACGTTACCTCCGTATTGCTTTTCGGCCGTAAGCCCAGCCAATCGTCTGTCGTCGTTTTCCGTGTGGTGTACGACGATGCCGGTCTTCGCATATCATTCCTGCCGAGGACGAACGTATAAGTAAAAAATAATCACAATGTCGTTTACTGCAACGAGTCAACCTAATGTTATAAACTTATGCACATTTTGTTAATTCACAATTGTTCTCGGACTTATGCACTTAGTTGTGTAGGTATTTACCTAGCTATGTCTCTGCTTTTCTTATGTTTGTTTTAACCCGAGTGCATTGTATTGTAATTACGTTCAGTGAAAACTCGATAAATTGAAATGCTAGTGAAAACTTCCAATTTAAAACAGTGTTGTTTTTAAATTAAGTCAGTATACCTATCTCATTTATAAATTTTAATTTTGTTGAGAATTGAGTTTGAGTTTAAGATTAGGGACTTCATTTTAGTTTTTTCTTAGGGTGGGGCAAAATTTTCATTGACTAATGTACATTTGGTATTATAGTTTATAACAATATGAACTATATTGCAAATACATTTGCAAGTTGTGATCAAAACGTTAAAGAAATAACTTTTCAAAATGTTAACTAAGGTGCAAAAATGTACACAACACAAATATTACCTACACACATTATAATTTATAAATTTTTACCTATTTTGGGTTGTGGTCTGAGTTGGTGTTTACATAAATATAATTTTAATATTATAGTAAAATATTTAGCTAGAATATTTAGCAATATTTTTACAATGCATTTTTTAAACCTATGCAATTACTCATAAAAAAAGAAAATGTAATACCTACTTAATCTTTATAGAAATAGTTTCACCTAATGACAAAATAAGAAGAACACGATAAAAAATAATATAAATAACAATAATTGTTATTGTTATATAACTCTTATAGGATAATTACGTGAATCGAGATTGTCACAAAATATCAATCACTTGTTAGTGTCGCTTTAAATAGTATTATTCGCTGTGGTGTTCTTTATGTTTCTTAAAAATACGATATTTACTCTTATAATCTTTTGGCCACGACCACCTGCCAACCGTTATGGTAACCCCCAATTTCCAACACTTAAAAGAATGGCACTAAAAAATTGACCCATTCATAATGTGAATAGAACATTTCCATAACTGTCCCCTCCTCCAAATATTGCATTTGAGATCAATGACCTAGTACATAATATCGCCATGTAGGTTTGTTTTGTACCTTACAGATGTAAATAATATATAATATATATAATTATACATAATATTATGTTGAGGACTATTTACGAATTTACGATTTAATTATTTTAAACCACTTCTTTTGGTTGTCCCATACTGTATATATTTTGAACTCAAGATATCGTGATGGTTAAGAATAGACGATATATATTAGGAATTACCAATAAATAATTTTGGAGGGTTACTTCAGTTCTTTCAGAAAGTTTTCTGATACCATTGGCATAAAAATGTAATGTTTGTACATGTACATAGAAAGTAAAGGAAAATCAAAATTAACAAAGACCTCAATTAATACAAAAAAAAGTAATAAATGAATTTCGTATTCGTAGGTCAGAAATAGTTAATCCATGTGCTGCTATTTTATAACCCTTATTTGCAATAGTTTTCCGGCGCAAGTCTCTACATAATTATATCAAAAACGTTAAAGTGAGAGATCCTCCCGTCCATTACTATATGCATCGGCGTACATTTTTTCTTGATCTTTACGTTTGCCTTCATCTCTAGTAATCAAATCGTCTAATACGTCCCAATTGTCGACTGATGACCCTGCAAGACATAAATCATATAATCACTATAAAGGTAAGTCAGGAAGTCTAAACTTCATTGTAACATATGTATATATATATATATATATATATATATTATAAACAAATTTTACGAATCTAGTTCAGTTATCTGTTATAACTTTATAACTGCACGTATATAATCATTAATCATGTATCCGTCTATTTAGACAAAATATAGATTCTGCCTAAATTTTATACAAATAATACTTTACATACCTACTAGCGATTTTCAACTAACCTGTCATCTTATACTTATTTTATTACATTATTCGTCTTCAGTTAAAAATAATATAGTCAACATATTATACTGATTAAGATTATAGGACTTTTTATTTTGTTGCTCTTGTGTCTTATATGGTCAACTGTAAAATCATGTTTCTGCACGAGTTGCTTGATATTCAAATTGCTGATGTTTGCGTCCATTGTTACCAGGACAACGTTTTGTGCGAGGGGTGTAATATTTAGCTTTGAATAGGAACCGGAATAGTAGGTACAACATTTAATATATATACTTTTTGGATCCCAAAGCCTATCCCTTGTTTTTTTTATCAATTAAAAATTATTATCATTACCTATCTTACCGATTTTAGTTAGGCACTTACATAAATCATTGATAAATAAATAAATAAATAAATATTGTGTCGATTTTTTGTTGGTATCTACCTATGAGTTGTAGTAACTCCGCAGACAATATCAAGAATTAATTAAGTTGATTGAACCACTCGATTCTATATCCTGATAAATTTTTATTAAAACTACGTTTACCTAACAAACATGCACTGATTTTATCTTTAAAAGGTTGTTCTGCCACCTTGTAAAAAGAAGAAAAAATATAGATTAAATATTGTTACGTTATATTGAATAAACATTAGATGACTATTTAAAGAATAAATAAAGTAAAATTATAAATGGTTACCTTGTTACCTATAAATAAATCGTATAGGTAAGTGTATTGTATTTGGTAATTAGGGTATACTGTATAGGTATTATATACAAAATTTAGCCATGCGGATATGTACTTATTACACACACTTAGTTGTAACTTGTATGTACTAAAATTTTATAAAAATTATTTGATCATATATTTAAGAATAATGTAAATAACTAGGTAACAATTTTATAGTATCACAAAGTTTAATAAAATATAGAAAACAATAAAACAAAAAAATCGTAATAATACAATTTTACATTATAATGTTTTCATACAAATTGTCAACCAAAATATTTAAATTATAACTATTAATTTATTTTTTAGATTCTGATTGGAGAGGTGAATGTAAGCATTGATTTTCCAATTATGGTTTGTTTTTTTCTTTGATCATTTTTTGAAGGGGCTGCCTAAGGGCGTTTAACAGCCCCCTCCCCTGATATTTTAACAAATTTAGTAAAAAAAGTATTATTAGTGATAGGAAAAGGTTAAGATTAAGTAGTGGTCTTTGGTGGTGAACATTTTACAATTGTGGTCCATGCCTAATGTTGAGTTGGAAGCTACTGAATATAGTGATCTAATTTGTTGCTTTTCATCACTCTTTTTATATTATAAATTATTTTTTACCACATAATTTCTAAGATAAATTAAGGATAATAAAATAATTGTTTTTAATAAGAAAGATATTTTATTTTCAATTAAAAATTAATAAACAATAATTTTACCTAATATTTCCAACATTGTATAGTATAAGTATTAAATAGGTATACAAAATAAACAGGTTGTTAAGTATTTTAACAATAATTAAAATTAACAAAATAAAAAAATATAAAATTTTAAATTTAATGCGTATTTTTTATTGCATGAAATATCCTGTACTGCCATAGTAATAACTAATAAGCACATGATAATATAACATGTATGCCAACAAAACAATTAACATTTACAATTCAATATCTATAAAATTTAACTAAAATATGCACCATAGTATAATTAATTGATAGGTGAGAATAACTGTCCCACTTCATCCATATTAAGATGGTACTTAAACAATTAACATAATAAATCATAATCATTAATTTTACAACATAACTATTTAAAATAGACTTATACATACCAAAATTAATAATATTACACATAATTTTTATATAAATATAGAAGCATATTGGGTGATTCTTTTAATGCATAATAATCATTATTCCTAGTTTGTTTTTCTATATAATTCAAAAATAAATTATTTTTTTGTAAATACATATTAATTTTTTATATTTCGAATATTTTATTCTTGAACAGCCCAAAATGATATTTTTTTAAATGTATTTATTTATACATATAAATTACATTTTAGGTGGGAATAGTTGTGCGATACAATTTCGCAGAATAATATCACTCAGCTGAACAAGAACATATTAAAAAAATAAAAAACTAGTAAATTATGAACTAAATAAGTATGGCAAAACATAATGTGTAAAATCTTAAAATATTGAAAAATTACTAACAAAAATGAGTTTTATGCATTAAAAAAACACATTAAACCTAATTTATTTTTGATTAATAATAACTCTGTACACAATAACATATAAAATGGAATAAAAATGTTCAATATTTTAAGTTATAAAATTAGTTAAATATAAATACAATAGTCTACATTAAAATCAAAATAGATAGTAATAAATCAATTATTTGACAGTCAGATCCACCATACTACAACTAAGAGCATTCATTTAGGCAAGTAAACTTTTTCGTCTAAGTAGTTAAATTATAATATTTATAAAAGTACAGAGTAGGAATTTATTGATATGATAGTTCTGTCAATTAAAATAAAAAAATAACAAAATTATAATAAATACAAATTTAAAATTAATACTAAGTAACAAAAATTCATTACTTATTGTATCATTTCTTCATCGTCATCTTCTTCATCACCATAATCAGCTTCACTTATTGTTGGCACAACAGCACCTTTTAATGGACAGTGCTTACACCTAAACAAAAAAATAATACTTTTAGCAATATCTATTTCAACAAGAATTTCATGATGAAGTACCTGCTCTGGTTTAATCCATAATTCAAACACAGTTCACCAACACATTCACAACATCCATCATGGAACCATCGGTAGCTTTTAGCACCCATTGATATACAAGCTCCCCTACATTTGTTCCAAGACAAACATTGATTCATGAATACAACAGAACAATTCAGAGTGATCTTCATAGAAGATACATCTTGAGCAGAGTTTTCTAAATTTCAAATTTCATTAGAAATTATTTTAAATGTATAGATAGTAAAATGTTATTTACTTTGCAACAACTTGAATTCTTTTTGAAAATCAGGTTTGAACATTTCAATGTCTAAATCAATTGGGTATGTAAGAGATTCCCATCGTTGTTGTATATCTGGTTCCGAAACAAGAGCAGTAAACAAATTTACTACAGAGTCTGATAGATCTTCAACATGACTTTTTCTACTCAATTCATTAGTAGTAATATTTGGTTTTGGACACATGTCTAAAATCATAGAACATAATTAGCATTTTACTGTATTAATTTATACATCTATCAGAGGATGTGAATTTTATATTTAGTACTGCAGATATTTTTAAAACTAAAGTTTTTAATAATAATTTAAAATTAACTATTAAGTAATTAATTTTTTTGTCTCATAAAGATCAAGACCTTATTGGTGTGCAGAAATTAAAGTTTCATATTAACATGATTGTTAAAACTAAAAACATTCAGTGCCAAGCAATTTACACCTTCAACTCTTAATAAGATATGGTCGAGATTTTAGTTTAGAGATATAAGCAACACTTAATAGTATTAATTGAAACTGAATACAAGCTAGGAAAGTAATGCCATAAATGATGTAGAAACACTTTGATTATGAAGATAAATGAAAAAAAATAAATAGTACTCATGAGTCAGCTCCTGCATTCATGCTACTTGATCATAAAACTTATCTGGTAAGGTCATACGGCTATTTTATTATTAAACTATAGCTATTAAAATAAAGGCTATAAGAATGTTAATTAATAGACGATGACCACATATCAGAATGTCTTGTGATGGTAACGGAAACAACTGATGACTCTTGTTGTATGGAGGCAATGAAAAATCAAGACAGACAATCAACATACGGTCCACAAACAGAACCAGATCGACCAAACCGACGTGGTCAACAACTTAATGCTATGCACACGACTCACCCACGCACGAGCAGCATTCACTGTACAAATTGTTGAGGCAACTGAAACATTCTTTGCAGCACGAACAGTTTACCAAGTCGCACTTGCACGACTGTGTGATCATGCACTTGGAGACAATTGACGCGCACACGGCCTCGTTACACGCATAAGTAACGTAAGCGAACGCAACTAGCGACCCGACGACAGTGACAAGAAATATGTTCTTCATCTCGCGGGCGACGGCTCCTAAAAAACGATGTGTGTCAGTGTCACATGCGACATCCGAATCCGGACAATAATATATTATTGTAATTATTATTTTTTGGGCACCGTCACCGTGTGTTACCTGCGGGCGCAGCTGTAGAGTCACCGCGGTTTATTGAATGCCGATGATACAGTGTTTGGACGGACACTGTTAGTCACTGATCTGTGATTGCTGTCGTTGTGGTCGTCGTCGTCGTTGTTGTTGTTGTTGGTTGTTATACTATCGTAATACTTGTTGTTATTTAATATTTACGTTATCACTTAATCAATCACTATCGCTCCCTCCACCACGTTTTGCCAACTACTATAGTTGTAGACTTGTAGTACTATAACAGTATATATACAACAGTATTACGTCTTGTCAATGACGACGATCACGGTCCACGGATGCAGACGATTCAGTATTCAATGAACGGCAAACGCGCAAACGGCGTTGGTGTAACCTTCGTAATATTAATGACTGATGTCTAATACAAAATAATAATATATTATATAAAATTATTGAATTTGAAATTACAAAAATGCTAATCAAAACTAACAAAAAATGCGGTTTTATTAGTCATAAACTCATGAATGTTCAAAAATCGAAGTACTGTTCATTCGCTGTTCCGTGATGTAATATTTAATGTAAGATAAATTGTCTCAGTTCCGTTCGCCACCATTTATGTGTTATTTGATGGTACCTAGCATACTACACTGTAATAACTGGAAAAAAAAAACATTCAAGTAGTTTATTGGAATTTAGGCACGAAAAAAGAACCCCCACCTATACAAAGACTGTTATTACGTCCTGCTGTATGTTTGTTAGGTATGTTACTATCAAGAGACGATCTTTGTTCTCTAATGTCTGTACGTGTGCGGGTACGTCACGTCGAGACTTAATACTATTATAGAAATTTCCTAGAAGGCGGAAATATAACATTTATATATAATCTGTACATATGAGGTAAATACTTATAGTAGGTATAGTGTTCTGGGAATTACGGTACCTACCCATCTATAATCCCATTTTAAAAATGGGATATTATGTTTGTATCACACTATCACCATAGAACGGTAGTCAGAAAAAAAACCAGGGTAAATAAATCCACGGAAAAAAAGCCAAGACAAAAAATCCAGGGAAAAATAATCCACAGAAAAAAAAGCCACGGGAAAAAAAGTCAAATTACAATAATTAAATATATAACAATTAAAATTAAAGTATTAAATTATAGGTATTATGTAAAAAAATTGTACACATTATTGGTCAAGTGTATAAAAAATAATTATAATTAAATATATAAAAAAGCTGGGTAAATCGTGGATGTCGCTCTGCTGTACAGTAGGTTACAAGTGGGTTACTGTAATGGATGAAATTAAATTTGAATCCAATGATATTATATCATTGTATACGAAAAACGATTCTGAGCAAAGACGGTTTATCTGTCTAGGATATATTATAGATTATAAAAAATCAAATCTTAGATTTAAAATAAAATTTTTTTATGAATTTCTAGCATAAAATAATTTGAACATTGCTGTAATTTTTACGTATTTAGTCAAAATTCAAACTTTGAATGCTTGTAAAAAAAAAATTGTGACTACGCATTTCTTTTATTTTTCAATTGCAATTGTAAAAATTTGATAGGAGCTATGTATTAAATTTTCAAATCTTAGATATAAAAGGAACATTTTTTATGAATTTCTAGCATAAAATAATTTATGAAATTTCGTGATTTTTACGTATGTTGTTAAAATTCAAACTTTGAATCCTTGTAAAAAAAAATTGTGACTAAGAATTTTTTCAACTGCTATTGTTAAAATGTGTTAGAAGCCTTGTACTAAATTTTAAAGTTTATCTACCGAACAAATAAATTTTTATCGATATTTATAGAAAAAAAAACTAAAAAAGTTGAAAAATTAAAATGTCAGTAAACAGCTCAAAACAAATCTAAATATTTTGAAAATGTTATCAAATATAGAAAATGCCTATATAAACATTCAGTGAAAATTTCAAGTAACTTGACAATTTAATACAAGGTTCCTTATGAGTTTTTCTTATTGTAGCTAAAAAAAGTCACAATTTTTTTTTATAAGCGTTTATACTTCAAATTTTTACGAAATCTGTCGAAAATGCGAAAATTTGCAAGTAATTTTGAAGTTTAAAATCATAAAATTTTTTGTGTTTATAACTAAGGATTAAAAATACAACACTAAGTTTTCCATTATTTTTCCATAAGTTTTCCTTCAAGTAGCTATAGAGAAAACTCGAAGCATCATTATAGGAAAAATTCTAAGTTGTTATTAGGTCAAAAATTTGAAACTTATAATATGGTGTAGTAGCTAACAAACTTTATTGTTCTAATGTTAGCAATAGTAAAATATTTGGTTTATTATCACCGGAGATACATGAAATCTCTTGCTTAGATGGCCGCCATTCCTTCATCTTCCCCGCACAAAATACAACGATTGTTTCGGTTTTTAAGGTTTCAAAGTTGCGGTGATGTTTTTATATATAATTTATACGTATAATATGTATACTTAAAAAAAGTGATTTGGAATTTATACACATATTATTATATATATAGGGTGTAACTGTGTAACATAAAAAATAACTGATAGAAATTAAAATTAACTTACTTTTATTCTTATACCTATATACGTTGTCTTTTAAATTAAGATATTACCTATATTATTATTATGTTCATAGATACACACAAACAGACACACACACAAAATTATAATAAATAAAGTTGATTAAACCAAAGTAATTGCATAGTTAGCTACATAATATGTTAGAGAACTATTAAATTTACTCTCTATATAATATTTAGTATAAAAATAATATATATTATGCCACGATATAGTCTAATTGTAAACTATTAATTTCTAATTAGTATTACGCGCGTTTTGTATGTATATTTTACACAATATAGGTATGTAACTATGTTGATATATTATGTATGTTTTTAAATCAGAGGATATAAAAAAAATAATTATTATTGCATAAATTATAATATTTTATTCATAACGATATTCAATACATATATAAGATGTATATATATAAATTACACCACGTTTCGCGCTTGGAAGTCCGCGTCGATCAAGGGCATTGACGAATTCTATAAAACAATTCACGGTTTTACGTTCTAACACTATATTGTAATTATAGACATAAGGGGATAAAATACAAGCCGCCGCACCCCTCAAACATTTAAATGGTTATTTTTTCATTTGTATATAATATTATAATTCAATGTACTTATACTAATAGTTACAAGTTACAGCTAAAATATTTGAAATTATCTGATTTAGGCACGATTTACAAATATCACATTAAATGTATTTATCAGTATACTATACATTTATAGTTATATCTTATATATTTAATTCTCATCCCTAAACCTATCTATACTTTCTGCCAACGATTACAGCTATAGGTTGCGGGTATAAAATTTAATGTCAACAAAATTCAAGCCCATTAAAATTCTCTCTGAAAAATCTTAGCTATCAAAAAAAAAAATTTCAAAAATGAATTATGATAAAGTATATAAAAACTCAGTCATTATCATTTGAAGATGGCTTAAAAATCAATAGAAATTATTAAAAAAATTGTGAGCGTTATATTTAAATAAGCCACAGATTATAGTCATTTTTTCTAATATTTTAAAAACAAAAAAAATGAAGCGTTACGCGCTTTATTATGAATAAATATACGCCTATTCTTTATTTTTTATTTACTTTATATTAATATTATACAATGAAAAGGTAAAAAGGCACTAACTATGAGAATCTCTGATGAACTTTTGTTACACAGAATAACGTATCAGCATTTAGCAAATAGCAGAATCACTTTGATTTTAGATTTATGAAAGTAAATTTTATAATTTCATACAGAAATCTATCCAAATTATACATACACTATATACAAAGCTTTGTTTTATGCTTATGAATAAAAAAAATAGTTAAATAAAATCCAAACTGAGTTCGTTTTGTTGCATTTTAATTATAGTAATCGATTTTAGACAATATGAAGTCTTCTTCACTACCTTGGGTCTGGTCTGAGCCTAGAATAAAATAATTATGAATAGATTGAGAACTATAAGGCCAAAGTGTATTTTTTTAATTTGTTAAAAATTAAAAATATAATTTGAATGTGAATAAATAAAATTATTAGAGTATTTTTATTCAACGATCTCACGTTCCCACATTATTATTTATACATAAAAATTACACTATACTTTGATATGCTTATAATATATAGTGTTTGATTTTGTTAGAAGGCACTATTATATTAATTTTTCATATTATAATTCAAAATGTGGTTTGAAGTATTATTTATAAGAAAAAAAATAGGGATGATAAAATAGGATGACCTACCTAAATACATAATATGAATTATGAACTTATGCAAATTGTATAAACGAATCGCCGACTCTTAAAGCGAAGACGGTGTGTTGATATTGTCAGCCTATATTATTGTTATTAACGAAATTTATTTTTCTATTAGATATACAAACTATATTAATATAATTTGTTTAAGTATTTTGGTTAAAATATGAATCACTTATGAAAAATTATTTTTAAATATTTATTATCTTAGCTATAAAAATAAATTTTTAACTCCAAAATTATTTAAAAAATTTCAAAATTTTGATGAATTTTGAAATTTAAAAAACATAGATTTTATTTTTTAATCTAACTTAAAAACTAATGACCGTAGAAACTTTAAACTTTCAGCATAATATAAACAACAATTATGTATATATTATAATATTTTCAAAATATTTTGGCTATTTTTGAGCTATTTACATCCATGAGATATTTAAAAATTATTGTTGGTAAATAATTCTTTGCCTGGAAAAAAACTTAAAAATTTGGTTTCACATAAATTCTTAATAATTATATAAATAAAAAAATTTAGCGTATGTTCATGTTAAGTTTTATTTGATGTACCTAGATCGTTTTAACTTAGATTTTTGAATTTTAACAGATTCGTCAAAACCCGTGAAATTTACAAATTATTTACAGTTAGAAACTCATGAAAATTTTTCAGCTAACAAGATGAAATTGAAAATAAGATTTATGACAAGTTTCAACCTTAAACGAAAAAAAATTTTCCTGAAAATAACGTTAATATTTTATGAGCGTCTTAATTTTCTTAATTTTCTGAATATTCAAGAATTTTAATTATTACATTTGGTTATTCCTATAAGAATGTAAAGATAACACACCATCTTCGCTTAGATATTTTTCGTATACAAATGATTAATCATTGAATTTAAATCTAACACATCCATTATGATTTCATACTCGATAATTACCTATTACAGTTCAGAGCTATAGCCACTTGTCCACCTTTTTTTAAACATTGAAAAGTGACTTGTATATTATTTTATTTGACCATCGGTGTTTATATGAATGGTTTTATAATTTAATACGCATTGTACACGATATTTTATGCATATCAATAAAGCCAACCACACGATTAGTTTCCAATACATTTATAAATATTAATTCTGTACTATAATAATTGGAATGTTTAAATGTTTTTTTCTTTAACAGCCTTAGAAACAAAACTATACAATAATGTGCCACGAAAAATCATTTGGTTTATGAAAAGCTTCTTTGAAAATGTATAAACCTATCTATTAATGAAAATAACCTCTCATACATGTCATTCCCTCAAAAATATTAGTCTCTATCTTTTCTGTATGGGTGATTTTACTCTAAGGCTATAGGCTTAAAAATATCATAGAAAAAATGATTCTGCGTAAATATTGATTTTGTCTGTGTTGAGCGTGGGCCAGAGAGAGAAAATAAATAGTGCGCTGACATCCTCTTAAGTAGCATAAAAAATGATCGAAATTTGAAAAATATGGTCTTTAAGTATATTTAAAAAATTCAACACATCAGAATTTCAATGAATATTTTAGTAAAAGGAAAAATGGGAGTGAGTATATCATGGTGAAATTTCTGTATAATATTGGATCTGCGATTGTTTGAGCCGCAATTTCGTGCCCGACGATTTGCACCGACGGCAATACAGAGTCCAGAGTCCAGCCAGATTACTACAGGTTTTGACGATCTTTATCAACTATCGTCGTCGTAATCGCAGCTTGGACGGTCGCGGCGCGTAATAATATACGCACCAGCCAGTCTACGAGAAACTTCTCGTCTCGCCTCTCGCGACCGGTGCGTGCTGTATTGTATTGTTGTGCACGAATGCCTACGCCGGTCTGCTCTACGCGTCGTCCTGTTCGGACGGATTTTGGCGTCTTCGATCGTCGTGGGTGCGCCATTACGGGTTCGTTGTCGTTGTGTCGGTGACTTGTCCGTTACCTCCATTGTTTTGGGCCCCCTTGTGACGGGCGTAAGTGTCGGCGCTGATCGCGCGGCCGTTCGGTGTTCGCGTAACCACATTAATTGTGCAAATTGACGACACCGTCATGTGTCATTACGTCGTGTGTCGGTTTTGGCGGCGTGAACGCCCGTTCCGTACCACATTGTTTGTGGGGAACCCACTACCGCAACCGAACTATTGTTTCGATTGTCAGGTGCGGGTTGCCGTGTTGTTTTGCTGACGCGGACGAGCGTCGGGTGGTTAACGCGGGATTCCCCGTTGAAGTTTGGAGGGCCCGTCGTTTCACGTCGCCGTCGTGGGAACATTGTAATATTCGTGTCAAACGGTTCCAGGAGGCAGCACTGCAGTCCATGCCAGTGACCGTCCAGTCCACTTCATCGTCTTACCGGGTGATCGACCATTATCATTTCCATTATCATTTCTACTATCAATTTATATTATCGTATTTTAATTATTGTTTTGTTTACATATTGATCGATTGATCATATTATTTATTTGTGTTATATATTATTACCAATTTTGGGCGCCCGTATTTATCATTGTATTTTATAGGTATTTATATATTGTCCAATAGACTCACATTATTATACTATACATTTGCGTTATATTATGTTTCGTATTTTGGTCACCCACCTCGAGACTAGTGATGCGAGTCAGAGTAGTTGACTACATAATTCGTATGAATTATTCTGGCGCAACATTTGGTAGCAGAGCGTGGTTTCTTTATTTATTTAATTAGCGTTCTGGTTTCGAGTATTCAATCAACGAGTGACCCTTTCTGTTATTCACAATTCAGCGATTACTGCTAACTATAATTTCGATTTCAAATAATTTATTCAAGTCGACATTAGTGTCGCATTCGTCATTTCAAATTATTGTTTGTCTAATTAATATTTATTATTATTCTCTGGGTTTATTATTATTATTTTTGTGTATTTATATATAACAGCGCGCATTTAAATAGGTTATACCTGGATCGTGATAGGTACCTAATTTGTCCCGTTAGTTATTGTCTCCTTGTCTTCGGTCGATTGTTGCCAATTTTCTCCGTTGATTTCGCGTCATATTCAGACAACAGTCAACATGGTCGAGACAGCAGAAGATAAAGAAATAAAACGCGTCAGACGTCTTGCCACTAGAGCTGACACAAAGCGCACTATCGCCGTAAAAAAAATCCGATCAATTGACAGTCTCGCTAAACGCGCGAAAAATGATCCTAGTCTTATGGATGAACTGCATATAGCGGCTGCGACGTTGGATGATTTATGGGCACAATTCGAAGCGGCGGACAATGATGTGTTAGACAGTTTATTGGAAATAAATGCCGAAAGCGAATATTCAGCCGAGTTGCCAGCCGAAGTGCTTTCTATTATCAATACAATTACGGCAGTCGCCATGCAGGGCAATTACGATAATATTAAGATTGCTAAGCGCGGCCTGGGTGGACAAAATCATGCCAGCGATGCAGCAGTTAAACCAACATCTAGACTACCTGAAATCCCGTTACCGTCGTTCCATGGTGATTTTAATTATTGGCCCACGTTCCGCGATCGGTTCTCCGCGCTTGTTGGCGATAGGACCGACATACCGAAAATCGATAAAATGCAACATTTGATCGGATGTTTGCAGGGTGCTGCAGCGGACGCCATACGCAATATAACCGTGTCCAATGACAATTACGACCTCGCGTGGTCCACGTTATCGTCGCGTTTTCATCGCCCGCGATTAGTCGCGCATGCATTGATCGACAAGTTACTCAACGCACCGGTGTCTTCGCAAGAAACGTTGTTCGATCTCAATAATTTTGTATCGCTCTTTTCCGAGAATATTGCGTTATTAAATGCATTGAACATCAGGGACCTCGGATCATTCATAGTGTTCTCCATGGCTTTTCGGTGTCTCCCGGCATCCACACGAAAATTATTCGAGTCGTCCGCCCCTCCGGAGTTTCCGACTGTGACTGACTTGCTGAATTTTGTACAGTCCCGTGTAGCGATTTTGGAGATTGCCGGAGATCATCAGAAAAGGCCCAATAATCGACTACAGTCTACATCACATAGCAACGCGTTCGTCAAGAAGGTTCCGTTCAAACCAACCACTACATCGTTAGTCGTTTCGAAGCCATCGAGCTCCAAGAGTGACTCCTGTCCGAACTGCCGTGAAAGGCATACTATTACTGATTGTCGAAAATTCGCGTCGTTGTCGGTCGAGGACCGCAACAAATGGGCTCGTGACAACCGCGTGTGCTACGCGTGTTTATCGACCAATCATTGGGCCAACAAGTGTCATTCAAAACTTCGCTGTGCAACATGTTCAAAGAAACACCATACGCTGCTTCATGGGTTTTCAACACGACGCCAGTCAGAGAGCGCTCCGTCTAGCGACGATGCGCCCTTCTGTGCTGCATCAACGACATACAGGAAGGACGATTCATCAGCCGTGCTATTGGGCACCGCTCTCATTCATATTCGTGACCATTGTGGCACCTGGCAGACGGTCCGTGCCATCGTCGATTCAGCATCCCAAATAAGTGCCATAACTGTGTCCTGTGTTACTCGTTTAGGACTACGGCTGACAAACTGGACAGCACCGATCACTGGCCTATCCGGTGCAACAGTTGCTGATGTCCGAGGTATGGTCGATTGTGTCGTCCAACCAAGATTTGCTACGGAGCCACAATTGCAAACAAAGGCGTGGGTAATGCCGTCGATCACGTCCAACATGCCACGTCGATCTCTAGACACCAGCGTCAAGGATCGATTCGCGAACCTGGCCCTTGCAGATCCGACGTTTAATATTGCTTCTCCCGTTGACATGTTATTGGGTGCCGACTTGTTCGCGCAAATAATGGACGGCCGGAAAGTGATTGTAGCTGCCGATCTGCCCACAGCGTTCAGCTCTATTTTCGGATGGATTCTGATCGGGCCGGTGCTCCAAACTTATGTCGAGTGTCACGCATCGCTCCCTGTGTCATTAACCGTCTCAATTCAAGATTTAATCGAGAATTTTTGGCGTGCTGAGGAACCCGCGATGCCGCCGCCTTCGTTCACGGATGATGGCCGTTGTGAAGAAGTATTTGTAGCGGAACACAAGCGACTGCCGTCTGGACGATTCGCCGTGCCATTACCGACGCGCACAGCCTTGTCTTCGCTAAGTTTTCCAGGTTCCCGTGAACACGCGATCAAACGCTTTGAAAATCTCGAGAAACGACTGTCGAAGGACTCCAAACTACGAGAGTTATATTCCAATTTCATGTCCGAATACTTATCACTAGGTCATATGTCGGTGGCAAAAACACCCGGGACATACTTCATACCGCACCACGCCGTATATCGACCTGCAGATGGCGACAACAAGATCCGCGTCGTATTTGACGCGTCTGCGAAGGGATCTCGAAGTTTGTCATTAAACGAATGTCTATTGCAGGGCCCCAAATTACAACAAGACATCGTCGATGTACTGACCCGTTTTCGTGTACCAAAGATAGTTTTTACGGCAGATATATGTAAAATGTACCGCCAAATATTGGTCCTACCGGAGTACCGTACACTCCAGCACGTGTTTTGGCGGTCGTCTCCGTTCGAAAAACTCGTTGAGTATGAACTTGATACAGTGACATACGGGACAAACTGTGCCCCATTTCTAGCACTTCGCGTCCTTAAGGCAATCGCCGTTAATGATTGCACTGATTATGACGACGTTCGTGACGCGTTGCTAAACCAGACATACGTCGATGATGTGTGTGCTGGCGCTGATTCCATTACCGATGTTTTAAAATTCCAATCCAGCCTAATTTCAATTCTGAATCGTGCGGGGCTAGAATTAAAAAAATGGTCCAGTAACGAACCCGACGTGTTAACCGCCGTGCCTGCCGACCATTGTGTAAATTATCCACATTCGTTTGACGCCGCAGATGACAGCGGTATAAAAGTACTCGGCCTTCAATGGCATCCGACCAACGATTCGTTTTCGTGTGCCCTTCGTCCTAATTTGTTGCCGATCATTTGCACGAAAAGAGGATTGCTGTCCATGATCGCGAGGATTTACGATCCTTTAGGACTGTTTGCACCCGCAATCTTTCACGGGAAATGCATTATGCAGCGCACATGGTCGGCGAAGGCATCATGGGATGACCCCCTTCCGGATGACATCTCGCGGGATTGGGAATCGTTTGTATCAGACCTGCCATCCCTTAACGACCTGAAGGTACCTCGTCATTTCAATTCCCGTCGTGGATCGCCGTGTCAACTATTGGGATTTTGCGATGCCTCACAGCACGGTTACGCTGCAGTTTTATACATAAAGATGTTAGACCATGATTCTGATTCTAGCAACATTTTTCTCGTCGGGACAAAAACGAAGCTGGCGCCGATAAAACCCTTGTCGATTCCGCGGTTGGAGCTGAACGCCGCGTTATTGCTATCTCGATGGATGAGTCGAATACGGGCAACCCTTAAATCGTATTTAAACATCGTCGATTTGTACGCATGGAGTGATTCAGCCATCGTATTGTCTTGGTTGAAAAATCCACATACGTCATTTAAGGTATACGTTTCCAATCGCGTCCATCAAATCATTACTCTAATGCCTGACTGTCGATGGCTCCACATAAAGTCGGAAGAAAACCCCGCAGATTGTGCCTCGCGCGGCGTCTTACCTTCGGTGTTATCTAGTCTATCGCTATATTGGCAAGGTCCTCGGTTCCTCCACGATGACGCGGCGAGCTGGGACGTGACTGTACCGTCGATCCCGATACCCGAACTACCTGAGACGCGGCCTGTAGCTCTAGTGCTCAGCACTGAACAGCCATCAGAATGGTATGACAGTTTCTCATCATATGACCGGCTGGTCCGCGTAGTTGCCTACATTTATCGTTTTCTTCAAGCATGTAAGAAACACCCTCGGCCTGCCATTGGGGCACTACAGCGCACCGAACTCGATGACTCCATCAGCAAGCTGGTCATCATGTCTCAACGATGTTTCTATAAAACTTTAGCACACGAACTATTGACGTCAGCACGTGTGTCATCGAAACACCTATCACGACTACGTCCGTTCCTAGACCCATCTGGGGTGATTCGCGTTGGTGGGCGATTGCGCCATTCACATTTAAATTATGGTAGTAAACACCCCATGTTATTAGCGAAACAATCGCATTTGTCGTTGTTAATATGCCGCCGATGGCATAAAATTACGTGTCATGCTGGTCCGCGAATAATGACGGCCCTTATATCGCGTGATTTCTGGATTGTGTCAATCAAATCTGTGTTACACACCGTCACACGCGCATGTCCGGTCTGCGTGCGTTTTGATGCGAAACCGCCGCAACCTATAATGGCAGATTTGCCAGCCGCACGAGTTCAGCAAAGTAGGCCGTTCGCGAGGGTAGGGGTTGATTATGCCGGCCCACTTCAAATGCGTGAAGTGCAACTTCGAAAATCTCGAGTATATAAAGTGTGGATCGCCGTCTTTGTATGTTTGTCGGTTAAAGCTGTCCATTTAGAAGTGGTTACAGGGCTGTCCACTGAAGCATTCCTTGCCGCCTTTGACCGGTTTGTTGCGCGACGAGGCTTACCGTCAGAAATATTTTCGGACTGCGGCACGAACTTTGTTGGCGCGGACAAGCAACTTCAGTTACTGATCAACAGTCCAGACGGTCAACGCACCATTTCTCAAGCGCGCACATCGTGTCAATGGCATTTTAACCCCCCAAGTGCACCGCATTTCGGTGGCCTATGGGAGGCAGCGGTCCGGTCAACGAAACGATTGTTGATCCGTACCATGGGTACCCATGTACTCACGTACGAGGAATTCACTACCTTACTTACGCGTGTTGAGGCAGTACTCAATTCGAGACCATTGACCCCATTAACCACGGACCCCGCTGACCTTGAATATTTGTCTCCTGGACATTTCCTAATCGGGCAACCGTTGTTGGCTGTACCTCCCCGAGTATCGTTTGAGTCACGCGTCAGTTTAACTCAACGTTGGAAGCTTCTTGACCAATGCCATCAGGCATTCTGGCGACGTTGGTCAACCGAATATCTGACGTCGCTTCAAGGGAGATCGAAATGGACTACTGAAGCACCCAACGTCAAGGTCAACGACATGGTAGTTATAATCGATAACCAATCTCCACCACTGGAATGGCGTCTCGGACGTATCCTTGAACTGTTACCTGGCAACGACGGTGTTGTACGTGTCGTACGGGTGTTGACGTGCAACGGCCATATCACTCGACCGGTGGCTAAAGTAGTGGTATTACCCACCCACTAGCGTTTCGAATTCTTAACAACCTCACAAAATTGATCGTTGATTGAATGCTTATCCCCAAAACATAGCTTCCAGTTCTAATTTTTATATATTCTCAAATAAACTACCACTTATCAATTATTCAATCACTAGCTACTCTGACTTCATATCTAATGTGTGGGCACCATATGTGTCATTGGTTTTAACATTTATGTATCTTCATTCGATTATTGTGTATTATTTGTAATTTTATATTCAACATGTTCCTTTTCCTTTTGTAAAATGAAATGATAATTAGTATCACTCCGGTCATGCATCATCTCAAGACGTCGCTGCAGCCCATTCAATCCAATCCGTTCGATTTCTATGGGAGCCTGAGCCTCCCATGGGGGGGAGGATGTTTGAGCCGCAATTTCGTGCCCGACGATTTGCACCGACGGCAATACAGAGTCCAGAGTCCAGCCAGATTACTACAGGTTTTGACGATCTTTATCAACTATCGTCGTCGTAATCGCAGCTTGGACGGTCGCGGCGCGTAATAATATACGCACCAGCCAGTCTACGAGAAACTTCTCGTCTCGCCTCTCGCGACCGGTGCGTGCTGTATTGTATTGTTGTGCACGAATGCCTACGCCGGTCTGCTCTACGCGTCGTCCTGTTCGGACGGATTTTGGCGTCTTCGATCGTCGTGGGTGCGCCATTACGGGTTCGTTGTCGTTGTGTCGGTGACTTGTCCGTTACCTCCATTGTTTTGGGCCCCCTTGTGACGGGCGTAAGTGTCGGCGCTGATCGCGCGGCCGTTCGGTGTTCGCGTAACCACATTAATTGTGCAAATTGACGACACCGTCGTGTGTCATTACGTCGTGTGTCGGTTTTGGCGGCGTGAACGCCCGTTCCGTACCACATTGTTTGTGGGGAACCCACTACCGCAACCGAACTATTGTTTCGATTGTCAGGTGCGGGTTGCCGTGTTGTTTTGCTGACGCGGACGAGCGTCGGGTGGTTAACGCGGGATTCCCCGTTGAAGTTTGGAGGGCCCGTCGTTTCACGTCGCCGTCGTGGGAACATTGTAATATTCGTGTCAAACGGTTCCAGGAGGCAGCACTGCAGTCCATGCCAGTGACCGTCCAGTCCACTTCATCGTCTTACCGGGTGATCGACCATTATCATTTCCATTATCATTTCTACTATCAATTTATATTATCGTATTTTAATTATTGTTTTGTTTACATATTGATCGATTGATCATATTATTTATTTGTGTTATATATTATTACCAATTTTGGGCGCCCGTATTTATCATTGTATTTTATAGGTATTTATATATTGTCCAATAGACTCACATTATTATACTATACATTTGCGTTATATTATGTTTCGTATTTTGGTCACCCACCTCGAGACTAGTGATGCGAGTCAGAGTAGTTGACTACATAATTCGTATGAATTATTCTGGCGCAACAGCGATACCAACAATTTTCTCTGCAAAACAAAATAAGATCCATGAAAATGTCGAGGGTCTTAAGTGTTCACCACCTTCGGAGGAGTATCACTGTATGTGGCTTTTATCATGCCATTTAACATCATTATAAATTTCTAAATACATATTATACTTTTATAATTCTTCACAGCCAAAATCATAACTTGTCGCTATTGAGTTCAGATTTGCGTACACGGATTGTTGTAGTTCCACATCTATAATGTAAACCTTATAGACATGCCATGTCCGGCAACGCCTAGTTATGTATCTTGTATTTTTTTCGTTGCAATTATTATATTATTAATTTTTTACAGTGCAAATCCCCTGGCCAAGGTGCAAGGTCAACCGCTACTATGTGGTTTAAAGTCAATTACCACTGCGGTTCAAGGTCAACCACCAAGATGCCAACGATCGTTGTTTGATGAGGCAGCGCGTATCTCATCGCAATTTTTCGGCGTGCTCAGGATTTTGGCCTTTCGGAGACGGGAAACGCCCTTCTGGTCAGGTAGGGGCCGGTGGAACCACATACCTTCATATCACGGGAGACCCATCAACCGGATCGCATATATAAGGACCAGCGACACCAAGCATTGGCATCACATATCTCTTCACATCCCAAGTACACACATCGACCACAGGTTGAAGTTTGCAGATTCGTCGTAGACATCACAAGAAGAAATCAAAAAACAAGAAATGGCTTCTTTCAAGAATCTGGTGAGTCTTACACTCTTTATGGCTCATCGTAACGTGACTAGGAGATTTTCGTTCTTTCGTAAACCTAGACACATAGTATTTTTCTAATCGGTATTATATATTTTAATATAAAATTTCACTATTGTGTCTAAACGATTTAAATTATTTAAATTAGAAAGACTAGTTAATATTTTACTTTTGAGAAACTATATAGTCATATAATACGTATCCCACAATGAATAGAACTCGTATTTTGGCCCAGCAGCCAAATTCCGTGCACATATTAATTGTATCAGTCATGAAAGTTTTTAGGACCCATATAAAATCCTATAATATCTTCAATTCAACATTCATCCAAAAACATTGAAACGATTATTATATTTATGATATTGTTGATTTGACAGACGAGTTATAGCGGGAAAGGTTTATTGGAATTCAAACTAAGCCTATCATATACTTTAAAGTTTAGGATCATAATATAAACTTATAGAAATAACAAGAAAATTAAGGGTAGAATCTTTCAAACTAAATACATATTTGCAGCTATCGAATTAAATGGCATAATAATGAAAAAAAAATATTTGCATCGTAGATCACTGAAGTTACTGATTTTTAGTAATACTTAATTTATTTTTAGTTAACCTAAAGGTTTAGTTAACCTAATCTAACCTAACCTAACCTAAAACGATTTCTATGGACTTATCGTACGTCGTGGTTAAGATGCATCTTATTTTTTATGACAACTATAAAATATGAATTGTTGACATGTATTTAACAAATAACAATCAATAAAATCTTCACATTTGTTCTTTTTATAAACAGATATTCATCGCCTTGGCCGTGTACGCCGTGTCCGCCGAAGAAAACAAACCCGCCGAGGATGCAGCAAGAGTAAAGAAACACGCCTATATTGCCGCAGCCCCAGCTCGTAAGTCTAAGTCTTATTAATTATAATTATATAATATTTAACTATATAAGTATATAATATAAAACACAACGATAACTTTAGGACTTTGTTCTTCATTTTTTTTTTTTTTTTTTATAAATTTTGTGTGAATTTGATTTGATGAAACAAATTTTAATCAATTTTTTTTTACAGCGGTTTTGGCTTACTCTGCAGCAGCCCCAGCATACCCATATTCAGCATACTCTGCATACCCAGCCAGCTACGCTTACAAATACTCCAGTCCAGCTGCCTACGCAGCACCAGCTGCTTACGCCGCTCCTGCTGCTTACGCCGCTCCTGCTGCTTACGTCGCACCGGCTACCTACGCCGCCACCCCATACGCCGCTTACTCGAGCTACGCAGCTTACCCGAGCTATGCCGCCTACCCCAGCTACGCTGCTTATGACGATGGCAAATACTACCCAGGAAAATACGAGAAATCGTATTTCCCAGCAGCCTACAAAGCCGCATACCCGGTCGCCTACCACTACTGAAAACCCACTCACCCATGATTCTCAACATTCCAACAACACGCATAGATTTTTTAAAGTATAACTTTCAACAATAAACGTGATCTTTTTTTCGTAAATCGGTTTTGTTGTTATTTTTTGTCCTTTTCATCCCTAAAAAATCGTATATTTACTACACATATATATATATATATATATATATATATTAATATGCATTTATGTTTTATGTAAAACATAGTGCATATAGGTATGTATAAAAGTATAGTATGAGTTCTATGCTATAAAAATAATAGATAATACTATGTATAATATTTCACCTATGACCTATATATGGTTTAGGATATACCTTATTTTTTTTACCATAATGTGCTGCTCCATGTAATTTATTTTATTACATATATACTAGTAGATGTACGATTTTGTGTTTAATTTGAGTATTTGAATACACTACAGCGTATATTTTCATTTTTGAGTAAAAATATACAGGTAGGATATAGTATAACATCACGCGATATGAAGAAATTTAAATAAGTTTAATGTAGGTACATTATGTCAATGGCATAAAAAATTAAAATTATATTAATCTCATCGAGATGGCATATAAAACGTTATTTTAACCGAAATAAATATTTTTATTTGATGCTTCAATACATTTTTTGGTTATCATAATAGTAATTGTAAAAATCTAACTATCTGAGACCTTGAACTAACCAGTAAATACTTCAAATAATCATATCAAATATTTATATGATTTTGACTTTTGAGTGTGCGAATAGTAAATTCTTTGTATACATTTGTTTATAAATTCAATGTATATTACTATACTAGAACAATGAATATTAAAATGTTTAATCAGTTCATTTTAATTAGAATTTTATAGAAATGATAATAATATGATACATTAATGTTATGGCCTCGTATTTTGAATACGCTTGATATTCTTTTAGTACAAATAGCTTACCTATTCGATGTTTTTATCTTAATTAGTTATATAATATATTGACAGACTTTAATACCTACAAATAAATCTATTTTACATTTATACAGCATAAATTACATAACAATTTTGCGTTCTGATTTGTTATATACGTTAAGAACTTATTTTTAAAAAAACAGTCACATAATAGTTTAAATTTGTTTACCAGAAACAATATTCATTGAACATGCATGGCCACATTTAAGGGGAGGGTACTGGCCATAACTACTGCTCTGGATGTCAGTTATTTGGGGACACCACCATTTTGGGATCAGCGATTTGTTCACTATTAAATTATTAAAACTTTTTAAATAGAAATTAATTTATTAACAGTATATTAAATAATATTATAATATAATATAAATATATAATGTATTATGCTGTTTGAAATGTAAATATTAATGTATTTATATATATATCAGCGATCGCGAATTAATAATATAGTATAGGTATAATATGATGTAATTTTATTTCACATGGATTTAAAATTTTAGAATCTTTTTTTAGATTCAAAAAGGTTAGTGTTTATACATTTTGTTGTTACCTATGCTTTAACTGATGTTAATATTTACAATAACTGAGAATTCAGATTATTTAATATTACTTTCAAACAATTTATTACTGTTTTAAAAACTAGTAGAGTGGCTAAATAAAGTTATTTATTGAAACTACAAGATTTAAATTCTATCAAAAATAATAAAAAATATGTAAAAAAAAAGAACTATTTAGATAGTTTTCATATGTGAATCTTTTTAAAACTACGTAAGTAAGTACATATTATTAAGCTAAAATATACAAAAGTTTTTTTTTTTAATTTAGAGTATTACATATTTTTCATCTGTATTTATGATGTAGATATATTTTTGGGTACAGTGTAGTAGAGACATATTTAATATTTCTATGTTTTATTAGGAAATTAAGAATTATAGATTGATTTTTATAATAATTAAAAAAAATGCAAAATCTATTTAGATATAATTATTGTATTAATTATTTTTAAATCAACTCATCATTTATAGTATAATTTACATTAATTATACTCATGATCGATGATGAGAAAATTATGAAACCTAGTATTATAAATAATTCGACGATATTGAGACGATATGTGACACGCGTCGGACGCATCAGAACGTATTATTGTATATCCTATGCGATATCGCTAAATTTATCTGCTGGTAAATTCCAACTGCTATTAAAGTTGAAAGTGTGGCGCAAAATACATATTATATTTTTATATTTTGGCGCAAATTACATACGTACTTAAATGTACCTATTCGTGGCGCAAATTACAAGTAATAAAAGTGGCGCAAAATACCATCTCCCAGTATTTATCGTGTTTAGGTATTTTACATGGCAGTTGAACATAGCATTGACCGTGACAGTTATATTGTATTTTATATTTCTATAGTGATACACTAGGCGTTACGCAAAATCGGTTAGAAAAAAATTTTTAGGTAACCATGTCAAAACAAATATTTATGTTAAAAATCATCTAAAAAAAAAATCGAACACAGCTATTTGACTATTTCCATGTGGCCTTAAGATGCACTCGGGAAGCGTTTGGACGGTATTGCAGATGAATCCAAGGTTATGTTAAATAATACAAGTTTCATCCAATTTAATACCATTGGGAGTCAAATGGAAATTCTGAATTTTACTAGAATAAATTTTATGTTATTAAAAATTACTATTGGATTTTCGATAATTACCTTAATTGAACTATATTCTTTCAGAAACAAGTAAAAAGTAGAACTTCCCTTGGAAACAAAGTAATCATTGAATGTGTTTATATCTATGTATATAAATCGTAATGTTTTCAAAAAATTAATTTGATACGAGAATCAACCTATTTTTAAAATATAAAATAGTTTTATAAAACTTAACTCAGTTGTTTCTAACGCTGGTATATGATATCGCGTGGTCACGAAAAAAGGCAGGTAGGTATATCAAAAACACACTAAGAGATACCTACTTAAATTATTATTATAGACATACTTATTACATTATTTATAATAATTTTGTAGAGGTCAAATAATTGATCGGAAAAATGGGTTCCTTTTTATATTAATCATTAAATATTTTATATGATATACCAATCAATAAGAAGAAGGGAAAATAGACATTACGATTTATGAAAATACAATATTATTATATCGAAACAAAAGAACTTTATAAATGTACACCTAATCTATAATATAACCATGTATACAGCCATGTAGGCAGGAGAAAATACACCGAAAAGTGTATAGGTTAGTGTATATTTGAGATGTCAAAATGTAGTTGTTAGGTAATTCAATTTTACTCAATTAACTTTTACAATTGTATAGTTTATCTTTTATAATTTTAATTTCCGATATATTATTGTTCCAGCCAATTTATTTTTATTTATTTTTTTTTGAATAGTTACAACCTTCCGTATAAAATATAATTGTTTACTATATACTTTCAAATACCCACGAATAATATTTTGAAGTTACAAAAAAATAACTTAATATATAAATGTTTAAGACGAAAATGATTATCCTTCATCCGTGAGACTGGCCTATCCGTTTAATTATATCTAATTATATTAAATGTAACATTTAAATTTAACTGTAAATATGTATGTAAATGTTGAAATAAATTGTAAAACCACAAAGTTTCAATAAAAAAAAAGGTGGGTAAGTCGTGGATGTCGCTCTGCTGTACAGTAGGTTACAAGTGGGTTACTGTAATGGATGGAATTAAATTTGAATCCAATGACATTATATCATTGTATACGAAAAACGATTCTGAGCGAAGACTGTTTATCTGTCTAGGATATATTATAGATTATAAAAAATTTTCAAATCTTAGACTTAAAAAGAAAACTTTTTATACCTTTCTAGTTTGAAATAATTTGCGAATTTTCGTGATTTTCGTGATTTTTACATATGATGTCAAAATTCAAACTTTGAATGCTTGTAAAAAAAATTGTCGCATTTCTTTTATTTTTCAATTGCTATTGTAAAAATATGATAGGAGCTATGTATTAAATTTTCAAATCTTAGATATAAAAGGAACATTTTTTTTGAATTTCTAGCATAAAATAATTTATGAAATTTCGTGATTTTTACGTATGTTGTTAAAATTCAAACTTTGAATCCTTGTAAAAAAAAATTGTGACTAAGAATTTATTTTATTTTTCAACTGCTATTGTTAAAATGTGTTAGAAGCCTTGTACTAAATTTTAAAGTTTATCTACCGAACAAATAAATTTTTATCGATATTTATAGAAAAAAAAACTAAAAAAGTTGAAAAATTAAAATGTCAGTAAACAGCTCAAAAGAAATCTAAATGTTTTGAAAATGTTATCAAATATAGAAAATGTCTATATAAACATTCAGAGAAAATTTCAAGTATCTGCGGTAATTTGTTTTAGAGTTACACCAAAATAAGGAAATCGCTAAAAGTGAAAATCCAATGTTGTAAAAATTTAAATTTCAAATGCTCATAAATATTTAATTCGAATTTCCGATGGAATTTTTATTTGTGATAAAGATTGAAAAACTTGTAAGGAATCTTGTATTAAATTTTCAAATCTTAGATTTACAAAAAAAATTTGTTATTTAAAAAAATAAAATAAAAATAATATATGTATTTTTTTATGTAAAATAGCCTAATAAATATCTTGTAGAGTGTTACTGCTGAGTGTTAGGTAACTACTCCCCTCGAGCATTCACTTTCGATGTATCTTCTTGCTTATATGCTTATTGTAATTTATGCTTATAGATTGTATATTTTCCTAATAAACTTAAAAAAATGTCTGTTTAGTTACACTGAAAAAATTTAATTGATTTTGTCAAAAACTTTTTTTGAGTGAAAATTCCCGTTTTCGGTGTCATTCTAAAAGATTACTGGGAATTTTCTATTTTGACTTCTCAAAAGTACTATCTAGATTTATTTTCCCCTGAGAAAATATATTTAAGTAGAAAATTAAAGCATTATTTCGACTGTTTATAATGTAAGTATACTTATTTTTTCAACATTATTTTAAAAACAAAAACAATCTATAACTCATTTATTACAACTTGTTACAGATATATATAGGGCATTAGACACATGAGCATGATATATTGAAATAACAAAATGACTTAATTAATAAAATTCAAACATCAGTATTAAATATGGATGAGATATTAGGTTTTAACATATTAACTTTTTATATTTTGATTAATACTAGTTATCTATGTATAATTAGTAGCAATATTTTATGTAAGCACTTTTATCTTACTAAAATGAAAACGAATTACAGTATGTTTTATGTTTATACTATTCATAAAATATAAAAAGTGGTGATGAATGATAATACATATACATACAATGATAATACGTTCGGAGAATAATAATATGTAATACGGCGTTATGGATATGCAATATAGGTACATTGTTATCACGTGGTTTGTTTTCCAGTGTTTCACAAGCATACCTATTGTTAGTTGTTATTTTGTTAAATTTATAAAAGAATGATATTTATCGCATGTTTGGGTAATTTTAAATGAGGTGACCTTAATATACATAACATTATCCATATTTTGTGAAAATCGAAGGTACCGAGAGTGAAATAATTTAATGATAATTTATATTTATGTAAATCATTTTTTATAATCCAATTATTATGTTATTTAAATTTGAAATGTGTCCAGTACCTAATAGTTTAATATAATTAAGTTTCAACCTTTTGTTGTAAAATAGGTACATATATAATTTTAATTATTTAGACTTTAGAGTAATACACCTCTAAATGCATAGTATATCATAAACGGCTTAATATAATATAATAAAAACAACAGTGTAACTGTAATAATTTAATAGGCATACTATCTGGGCTATGAAAATTTGACTACGAGATACAAATTATCAGCTCTATTTATATTAGGATATCGATTGTTATTTATATTTAATATTTAAAGTGTATAAGTTAACTAAAACGTAGTATTTAAAACCCACTAAACAGCATAAGCGATATTGATGCCAATGCACGAGGAATAGGTATTTGTCCATATTACGTAGTGACCTATGCATTTAAAGCATAATAATAAAATTAATAAGTTACTATTAAGTATTAATATATATTATATAGTTAATATTAGTTATACTTATTCACCTCGCTTACCACGAACTTACATACACTTTTAGACAAGGTTTCGAGATTTCAACCCATCTAGAATTTCGATCATGTATAACAAGTTGCACCTAAATACATAATATTATGTCATATACGTCAATACGTGTATAAATAAGTAATGATGACAATATTAATTGGCGGTGATGGATCCTGGGATAGTCATATAGCATGTGCCTGTGATATGCGTGTATTGTCGACCATCGTACACATCATATTATATAAAACGGGTCAAGGTTTTTCTCGAAAATTAATCCTATCGCGGCGACTATAGGGGTAGAAACACCCTGACTCTATAGTACATCTACTCTTATGATTATAATATTATAAATAATAATTATAAAATATTTCATTTGAAATAATATACAAATGCGTTCAACCGTGAGTCGCATATCGTAGACAATCTGATTTTTATGTGGTAACCAGGAGAGAGGGGTTACGTATACGTGAAATCTAAAAACGATATTATATTTAATAATATACAAAATACCTAAATAATACCTAGACGTCATCGTCACCAAGGCGCTGAGGTGTGCGTGCTGCACAGGAAATTCTTACAACACGCGTGCACCGATGTTAAATAATATACGAATTTACACGAAATGTACCTATATTACAGAAAATAATATAGGTAACATTAATTATACTACATTAAATCGTGATAAACAATATACGATATGTAGCAATTTTGTATAACTATACTTGACGACATAATATTAAGTCACAATAAATGAAAAATCGTAAATACGTCATGAGGGTTGTAGGCAGCTTTATAATAATATTATACAGGGGCGTAATCAAGATTATTGAATGGGAGGACCAAAAACAAACCAACAACAGTTTTATAATTCGACAAATGAAAAAAAAATTAAATAATATAACTCAAATATTTTCAATATTAAACAAATTTTGAAATGGAAGAAGGATGTTGGATGTAGGTACACGTTATTTTTTACATACACTAAAAATAAATATAACGTTTGGGTGATTAAGTAATTTAGTAATTCCATTTTTGAGTATCAAAGTATAGGTGCAATTTTTTTCTATTAGAGTTCATACGCGGAAGACACCACCAGGAGGTTGGCTCTTAATTTTTACTACTTTGCCTACGATATTATATTAAATCATTAAGTCATTGCGAAAATAATAAATCTACTAAAATCAAAAAACTTAAAAAAAATTTTATTTCTTATATTTAATTTTTTTTCCTACAAAACGTGAACCGATGGCACATAAATGTTTTCTAATATCCTCGTGTTTCAAGGGAGAAGGAATAGGCATGGTCCATTCCCTCACCACCTCTTCCCATGGCTACGACTCCGATATAGTACAGACAATATTATAATTTGAAGTAATATTATAAAATGTGTAATACGCATAAATATATTACACGCACGACGTAGGTAACAATATCGTGGTACACGCGCGAAAAACTTTGAAAAATCGATGTCCTGGACACATATAGGTACCCTATGGCGGAAAAACCCTGGAAAGAGGTGTGTCGAGGGCGAAACACGCGATGTGTCTATTATAAATGAGAGCGGTGCACCGCGGCCCGGTGTGGCTAGTGGTGGCGTTGTCAGTTGGCGGGGGGACGAGGGAAAACGCGGACGGCGGCGGCGGATTGGCAGACGTTAGCGCGGTCACACAACCACCGCGTCGGCAATAACATATTTTATGATATAATATTGCGCCGACACCGCCGCGTGCTTGTATAACGTGTGCCGCACATGTCGATAGCCCGCCGTAGTCGCCGGACATGCGGCCATGGGATGTGGACACTCGGATCGCAAGTCGTCCGACTCGCGGACAACGGCGTCCGCGTCATCGTCCCCGGATCGCCGGGACGTGGACGGCGCGTGGTGCGGTGGCCGGGCGGCGCGCGGCGTTGACGACCGCCGCGCCGAAGACGCGTTCGCGAACTACAACGATTACGCCGATTACGGAGTCGAGAGATTTCACGCCGGGTTTCCCGTCCACCGTATCACCAAAGTAACGCAGGTAAATCTGGCGGAGCCGCTGGCGATGCGCGCCACCGTGTACGGCCGCACAGTGGATATTACGAGAATGATTATCACGCAAAACGTGCAGTGATCGATGCCCAAAAAACTGCGGATTTAAAATAATGACAATTAATATTGCAAACTGTCGGGTTGTGTGGATAATTATTGTTATGATAGAGATTGCCATAATAGGGTGTTGATGAGTTTTTAATTTTTTCCCCTTATTTAATCTTATGTTCCTATATACAATGCTATCTTAACCGAAATCAGCTATAATCAAGCTGTACATTCGGAACGAGTAAATGGTTATTTTGTAGGTTCTTTTATAGATATAATTTCAGTTCTTTATTTTTTAGTTACGTTTATTTTATACTGCGAAAAAATAATTTATAGCTATTTTATATATTATAGTAGCCCGTAGGTAATTGTTTTCTTAAATTGTAAATTTCAAAGAACATTTTTATATTTATTAAAATATTTTCATGATTATTAGTAGAGTGTTTTTGATGTGATTAATTAATTTACACGTGCTCGTTTTTATAGATATCATACCCGAATCAAAATTCTAATCGAATATTAAACTTATAAATTATATTGTATAAATTTGATATAGTAAATAAGATCAAAATATTAAATTGGCATTGACGTATAAATACTATAAATCGACGTAATGATACAGATTATAAAGATAACTTTAATGAAAATTAGAATATTTACTAGAAATTCGGTATTCACGTATATATTTTAAACGACCAATTTTCACCAGTTATTATTTTTACATGTCAAAACCAAAATCATTTTTACGTAACTATAGCTGATAACTAAGTTGTGTTATTCAATTACTACCTATTATTAAATATTAATTAAAAATGACCAATAACATATTGACTTAGGTACGATTATATAATATAATTAATAAAATAATATAATTATAATTATATAATAATCATGTAATGCCTTTAATATGACGTTAATATTTCCGGAAAGTTCTATATAAATTACCTACCTTAATAATTAGCTCAGTGAAAGCTCAACAGACCTAAATACTATTTTTAAAATTAATATTACCAGTAAACAATTTTGATTGAATGAAATGCATTTTTAAAATTGTTTTGGATAAATCTAATTGTTGATACTTTCAATGAAACTATAAGCTATTTTTAAAACAAATTTTAAATATATGTATATAAATATATTTAGGACAAATCCAAAATGACAAAAACATTTAAGTTTTAATTGTTTAAGAATTTTTAATATACCTAGTGAATCGTGATATCAAATATATGGTATTATACACGTCACCCGATATAGATAATAGATAGCAAATAAAATTGTTCATCCATAAGCTATAACAATTATTAGCTATAAGGATTAAAAATTTAAAATAATGATTTTCATAAATATTTCATATTTCGCTAATTTTTTTCATTGACATTTTAACTTCAAATTTGGATGAAATTGGACATTTAAATAAAGAATAACGATTTTAGTTATTTTCTTGTAATTTAAAAGTTTTATTCGTGGATACCTACTTGAATTTTTTAAAGTATATTATTATATTTTATACAAACAATGACATTTTAGGCAAAAATTAATTATACCTCTTCTAGTACCACCGCCTGTGACATTGACGACCGCACGACCTAATTGCATAAACAAACATTCAAGCTAAGCCACCCAAATTTTTCACTACTCCATGCATGGCACACATTATGTACAACATTAATTATTAATTAATCTAATTATCTGTTTTTTTCCTAATCATTATCTAGTTATAAAAGTCAAAATAAAAAATTGTAAATACTATCTCTAGATATAGATAGATAAATGTTGGCTAGGAATGTCTTATAAAATAAAATAAATAAAAAAACGCAAAAAAAGTACCAATTAATGCCGAATAGTAAAATAAATAACTAAATAAAATTGCATTAATTTCATAAATTAATACACTTAGTAATATTATAAGCAACAGAAAGTCTTTGATCAAAATAACTGTTATCGCCGTTATCGGAATCAAAAATAAATAAAATCTATTTTTAATTTTTCTGGAATATATCAACGGCTTGTTTTAGTAATACCATTGATTATAAATACTATTTATAAATTTATAGTCATGTTAACACATACAAAAACAAAACTAATATAATAATAAATAACGCGATTGTGCATAACTTCATAGAAATTACTTTAAAAAAGTAATTGCGTTACAGTAATTTTCGTTACCCAACACTGCATAGGTATTCACCACTTAATGCTTAGGTAAAACAATATTTCATTTTTTTACCAACTTTTATTAAATTATTATTCTAATAGCGGTAGTCCGTTATTGTCGTTATTGATGTCAAGGGTAGATGACATTATTTGATATGGAAGCAATCTTTCATAACATTTTTTTTTAACAAAACACTTTTTATTGATTAAGCATTCAATTATTTACCAACTAAAATTAAGTATAACTAAAAATACACGTTAATCGGGGATGTTAATTAGATATTCGGCTATAGACGTACATCCTGGGGGCTTAATCTCCTGAGGTTTCAATAACACCTCCTCCTCCCCCTTCTCAAAAAAAAAAAAAAAAAACATAAATACTTTTAGGATTATTGGATTATTCTTTCCCTCTTTAAATTCAATCAAATGTCTGCCTATGAAATCTAATTAAACAAATATTAGGCACCTATACGATGATCAAGGAAAACACTATATTATTTTCTATTTATTTCGTTGAATTTTACCATGGTGTGTGTTTTTATTTATTTTTTTTTTTTTGTGTCTATCATCACGTTTTGGGGCAGTAAAAATGCTTCGATTTTTGACTTCAGTACGTCGTTCGATCAGAAAGTGAATCTAGTTGGTAATTTGGGGGGGAGGGGGTCAAAAGTAAAAAATTCTTAATATTTTTCTTAATAATCGGGATAAACAAACTAAAAATTAAAGGAAAAACGAAAATTTTTCGCACAATCAATTTTCGACAAAATCAATTTTGGTTTTTGATGTAACTTTAAAAATAATAACCATATAAACATGAATTTTCACCGAATGTTTATATAAGTATATTCTATCCACCATGCAATTTTCGATCATTATTAGTTTTTTTTAAATTAATATCGATAAAAATGTATTTGTTGGGTAGAAAAGCTTGAAAATGTAATATGAGGCTTCTCACACATTGTGACAATAGCAGTTGAAAAATATTAAAAATACATAGACACGATTTTTTTTTATAAGCATTTAAAATTCAAATTTTGACTATAAATACGTAAAAATTACGGCAATGTTCAAATTATCTTAGTTAGAAATTCAAAAAAAAATGTTCCTTTTATATCTAAGATTTGAAAATTTAATATAAGGCTCCTAAAATATTTTTACAATAGCAGTTGAAAAATAAAAGAAATACATAGTCACAATTTTTTTTTACAAGCATTCAAATTTTAATTTTGACAACATACGTAAAAAACACGAAAATCCGCAAATTATTTTATGCTAGAAATTCATAAAGTTTTTCTTTTTAAATCTATGATTTGAAAATTTTTTATAATCTATAATACTTCCAAGACAGATAAACCGTTTCCGCTCAGAATCGTTTTTCGTATACAATGATATATTATCATTGGATTCAAATTTAATTCCCTCCATTAAAGTAACCCACTTGTAACCTACTGGCCACTGTACAGTAGAGCGACATCCACTTTCCTGCTTTTTTAAAAATAAATTTACTTTTTTATACAAAAGCTAAGCACTTCGTCGATTTACGCATAATTTGTGTTTAATGAAATGTTCATTTATTACCACCGGAAATAATAAAATAAGTGTGAAATGATTAAACATTATTTTTAGAGTATGATATTTCGTCAACTTTATCAATTAAATATTTAAATGTATAATTTTATTTTTAAGTGCTGAAGATTGACAAGTGGATCTGTATTAACCATCGCATTCAAATATCCCAAAATAATAAGACGTCTGAATGTACTAGTGGCATCGTACAAAAAAAAATTAAAAATAAATATGTAATGCATAATCATAATCAATTAATCGTGCTAAGTGTCATTAGTAGGTGGCTTTTTATTCAACACCTCACGTTCTGTATTCTCTTACTACATATAAACAATAAACTTATTGTGCATTAACTGTATAGATTGTTTATTTCTAATAAATAATAATAATAAAAAGAAACTTTAAACTTACAATTAAAAGTAATATGTTTGGAAGAGTTTCTTCCTGGGGAGATAAGGAGCTTTAGCCCTCCCTCATTTTGACGTGTCGTATATATATTATATACATTATCATTACCTATTATAAATACTATTAGTTATTACTATTTAAAATGAACGGTATTATGTTTTTTTTGTATATACTTAGTAATATCTAATAATTAATTGTATCATGTAGGTATCTACCTAATAAATTATAATTGTATTTTTTTTTGTAAAATGCTTATCTCGTTTTAAAATTAAAATATTTAAAAAAAATTATTACAAATTATATAAGTAACATTGCCTTTAAATTTAATAATATGTTATATATAATATATAAGACATTTAATTTTCATGTTATACGCTAGTAAGCAGAGACAGTAAATAAAGGTTTGATAAAATCTAATTCTAAAATATCTAATAAAAATAATTTCTGTATGTACATTTTTATTAAAAAAGTAAAAATCTATATGAAATATTATAGTAACCGAGGTGGAAAGGAGTATTAATATACTTTGGTCTTGGTAGTCATAAGTTATTACCTGATTTTGAGTTAATCATAGTGCAAGTTCAGCAGGTGATTTGGTAGTATTTTTAAGTTAAATTTATATACCTGATGAAAAAAGAATATAAATATTATGATGGAAAGATTTTAAGTAGATTGAAAAACAAGCTTAAATACTATGAGGCAAAATTATTTATTGTTATGCACTACTTCAATTATTTAAACATGGCAGTTTGTTTTTTAACTTAGATTAAATTTTTCATGAAATGGGTTGTTTCAAGTTACAGAAAAAATATCAAAGCTAGTAGTAACAGGCAACCCCCAGCTTTGTCAGTGAAAATTTGGGCTGCTAGAATAAATTTGAGTCAATTTAATGAAAATAATATGTATGCGTACCTTAACTAAGAAAAAAAAGAGAAAAAATACCAAGTAGGGTTAAACCAAAGAAACTATTTTTGGAGTTCTTATTATCAGCCCAACATTTGAGCCAAATTTTTTGTTTTTTCAGGGCCAATTTTTATTCCCAGATCATGCTGGGTCTAAATTATTAATTTCATATGATAGTAATAGGCATTGTGTTTAATTTATTCTGTGATTGTGAAACATCAATAACATAATTACATAAGAAAATCACCATACCGCTTAGAGTTATTTATACATTCAGGTCTCAAAGAAATCAAGAATAATTACATTAGCCTGTAATGTATTTGAATAAATCAATTTATATTTACCTTTTAAAAAAGAATTATTTTCCTATTTTTTAAAATAAATATATCTAATTTAAATATAATAATTGATATTAACAATTAGTTATAAATGTTATTAGGTTGAACAAGTGGATATTTGTGAAGAACAAAACAATAAAATATCTATATATGATGACTACAACAGTTCTCAAGTATACAAACAAAAAATTTTTATTTCAATTTTAATATACGTATAACACTACAATTATTTAAAATAACATAAATATTCCTATTTTATTTTTAGGGATTTCCAGAAGTACTAACAATACACGGTAGTTGGATATATGGCCTAAATGCAGGTGGATCAAGGAATAATTTAGACATGTTTGAAATTAATCCTCAATATTTGCTCAAATTTCCTACAGGTACTATTTTAGTATTTTACTGTATATATTATTATTATGATAAAAATATTTTACATGTATTTATATTATTAATTTGCAGGAATTTTAGAAGAAAATTTGTTTGTTACAATTAAAATAATATTAAAAATAAAACGACTACACAAAAAAAATCCATTACACGTTGCATTTTTTTTATTCAAAGTAAATTCAACTGATATTTATTATTTAGTAGTAATTAATTATTATTATTAAATTTTGAAATTATCATATTACACACATATTTTTTAGAATGATTTTGAACAAAAAGAAACATTAGGAGCTGAGTTTTTTTTGTGTACTGAACCAGAAGGTAGTTCAGGAAAATTCAAGGCAAAACAAGTGATCTCAGAAACATTTGTAGTGTCTACTTTAAATAGCTATGTTATAGTACCAGCTACCTTCAAACCATTTCAACAAGGTGAATTTGTGATCAAAGTGTTGGTTGACCGCAAAATTGACTCCGAATTAAGAAAATTGATACCACCAACCAGACCATCTGTTGGAAATATTAATATATAATAATAATTGTATTTTATACATCACTGAAATTATATGTTATGTTTTTATTCGGATGTATTCAATTGTTAAATAGTTAATAAGCATATCAATGTATTTTTCATGCAAATAAATATCGTATATACCATAAAATATGAAAGATGCTTAATCAGCATACAGTGTTCCAAATATTTAATTGATTTTCATTGTAACATTGTAGGCTACATAATGGTAAACCAGTTCGAGAACATGAATATTTCTTAGGATTTTCACAGCCATCTACCCCACACATTTGTTGAGCAGGTGGAGGTCTATTTAACAAAAAACAATAGTGTTAGTTAAACAAATATAAAATTTATAAATATCTTTACTGCATAATAAATAAAATAATAGTATGTATTTAAACAAAAAATATAGTCTGAAAAATCACAGGGTTGAACATAACAGGTTTTAGACTAAAAGTATAAAATTGGATATGAAAATTAAACAATAATTAAACCTACTTAATTAAAGATTTTTTGAGAGGAAATTCAACTCCTTCTGGAAATAGTAGATTTACTTCGTCATTTTTACTAATGTAAATAATATTATTAACAGTCTTTCTTGCCATTCGGCCTTTAGCATTTATTTTAGATTTGCTTTCATGTTTTTTCAACAATCTTTCCATGGTACGTTTTTTATCTTTTTCCCTTTTTTCGTCTGCTTGTTGTTTTCTTTTTTGTGATTTAATAGCTTTTTTTTGCAACATTTCTGGAGTTAATATCTTTTCCCGGTATCCTATAATATTATTAAATTATTAAAAAATTTGATTAAGATAGTAACAATTTAAATTCCAAACCAGAAGGCAATGCAACCAGTTCTTCAGTGAATTCCTTATCAGATTTTCTGTCAAACATTGCTCTTTGTCTAGCAGTCATCATTTTTGGATCCTTTTTTGTAATTTTCTTTAATTCATCGTCAACTTCGTCCAATTTACCCGTTTCTATTGCTTTTAACCATCGTTCTTCATCACTTGATCCAGGATTGTCTTTATTATTTCTTACTTTTTTTTTCTTCATTCCTGAACTTTGTAAGGTTGTCTTAGTTGTAAGAGGTGGACTAAAACAGTAAATTTCAATGATGTATATATAATTTACATAGATATTTTTTTTCCAACTGTTGATTTATAACTTTAATTAAAAATAATTTAATGTAATAATGAAAATAAATACTAACCTGGATGTCATAACATCAACATATTCATCGTTACCAGACATGTTGATTTAACTTTAAGTAAACACAATCAAGCACAGGTAAGTAATAAATGTATTTATATTTATGGTTCTACAATGAACATATAATTTATTATTAAAATAAGTGATTTATAATATTTTATACTGCTGCAGATTATTTAATATCATATTGCCATAAATTCTAAAATCAATAATATATTTAAAGTGCTGAGCAATAAAAAATGGATGACATCTTGTAAGTCAATACTCTTTATAAAAAATTAATGCTATATGAATCAACCTTAGAACATAATAATATGAACTAACTGATTTAAGGATTCAAGATTGTTTTATACTTATATATTATCACTTTTATAGTTTGTTTATATATAATAGTGTTATCATCTATGCTACTGAATACACAGATTTTCCAAAGAACTATTTTATAGATAAGGTAATCACATTATTTACATTGCGATCAGTGAATCTCGCACGGGGACGACCGCCGTGTCGCCGTTAATTTGTTCCTAGACCCATCCCATAGATATATAATATGCATACCTTTATCTTATACCACAGAATAGAAGTTTCATCTGTTCTGTGCTAATTTTGCTTACTACTTACTTACTTAGTATAAGGTCTATTTTGTTGATTGGCAAAATATTGGTTGACATACACTAAATGTATAATGGGCCGTATTACAATAGTTGAACTCCGGTTAAACCACGGAATTCGGCCGGTAAAATCAGTGGTTGAAGCATAACCGAGGTTTAAACTATGATTGTAAAATGGGTCGTAAGGAATAAATGGAATTATAAATATATTTTTTTAAAGGTAAAATAAAATAATGACAAAATGATATAGGTATACAAAATAATTTTTTTTTGTTACTAACAGCAAGTCTAGAAATAATAAAATACAATACAACATAAATACCTACGTATATGATAGGTATAGCATACCTACTATTTGTCAGCCAAGGCTTCGACTAATGCCCGGAGTTACTTACCTAGTTAGTCTGTGGTTGAAAATTATAATATAACTGTTGGCTATATGCGATATGCCTATATCAAGATATAACAAATAGAGTACATGATATTGATATATATACGCCAACTAAAACAATTATTATCATTACAAACTATATACCTAATTTGTTTTAACTCATCAAATACTAAATACATTAATGCGAACTTAAGTGCGTATATGTATATAATGTTTGTGTTTATAGACATTATTATGATACGTTACATACCGTGATTATACTATTAAATTGGGTAATCGGAAAAAAAATCCCCAGACTACAATATTACTCACAACCTCATTCACAAATATTTTTTAACGTTAATTGGTATCTATAATTACCGCATTATTAATATTTAATTACAAATACGTATATTATATTATATTATACTATATTATTATATTATATCATTCAATAAATTAATATAGTTGTTAGAAAAACAAAGTTTTTATTAAAAAATTATATATTTAAATATTTTTTATCCTTATAATTTTAACTAAAAATATCTATAAAAAATACCGAATACCTAGTAGTCCCATAGAGTATTTTAGAGTAAAGATGTATAGATATTTTTTTAGATTTTTAGATTTTTTTCAACTACTTATGAGAAACCTTGTTTTAAATTTGCAATACTTAGCTATAGAAATTGAAAATTTTTTGCATTTTTAGAAAATGTTTGTAATTTTTAGTATTAATTATTTTTGTTTTCCGTTATAATTACATTTAAACATGTCAACAGTATTTGTCTAATATATAAAGTCATAATCATAACGTTTGATTTATAAATAGCTCTAAAATATTTAAAATATTTTGAAAATGTTACATAGAAAACATCATATAAACATTTGTTGAAAATTTCAAAAAACCACAAAGAATTATATCATTATATGTTTTTACTGTAATACTGTGAATAGGTGCCTACGTTTAATGATTATTGTTTGATAATTATTATAATATTATTAATTTGATTAGTATTATCTATATTTTGTATTATTGACGCATTAATTATTCGAAATATTTCGAAATATATTCGACATTTTTATATGCTATATGTTTTTACTGTGAGTAGGTGTTAATTAACGTTTAAAAATATATGTTCAACCATTTTCATGAGGTTGTGAGTAATATTGCGGTCTGGGGATTTTTTTTCCCGGAAATTTTTTTTCCGCAATTCATTAAATTGATCTAAGACTTAAGAGTTTGTATTATGAGTTTAGTTTATACTAAATATACATGATTACGCACGACGTGCTTACTTCATAATATAGTAACTTTTTGTTCGGTATACATGTTATACAAATATACAATGAGTATATCTCTACTCTAGAAATAATTTACAACGTTCATGGTTCATTATAATATATACAAACAAAATAGAAGTAGGTATATTATCTATACACACACACATATATAATATATATATGCAATGAGAACAATACATTGTAGTTTAAATAAAGAATTATTTAACATTATTGCCTCAATGTAGTCCGGCAGAAAGAACTGCAGAAACTAACCGTTTTGGCGCTTTCTCATGACGATGTTCGATATTCATAATTGTACTAAAATAGTAAAAACTAAAGCCGGGTTGGCGGGTTCACAACGGTGAACTGCTTGTGTCGTGTCGTTTGAGTCGTTTCGTGTAAAATAATTTTTAGGATATTATATTATTTATATTATTATAACAAGCTGGTTATCCTAATCTAACCGTGTTTACATTTCTGTAATCTGTAGTGATCGCCGTGCAGGACACGTTGAGCACAATTACAATTAATTATTTAAACGACGTAGGACGTAGCACACATCTTCGTCAGTCTTGAGATGTTTTGTTGAGAAAGATAGGTACCTAAAATAATAGAACACTGGTTCGTATTTATTATAGAATAAAAACAATTTATTATTATATTATATTATTATACGTGAATCACAAATATATCATAAAGCAAACTGTAAAGCCTTCGATCAGTGCTGACTACCTTCTAGAACATAGTAAGTGCTCTACCCGTATTTATGCGGATTCTATGAATGACGTATAATGGCGTCTTATTATAATATCCTAATTTTACTCCCTAATATTGCTGGATTACATTAATATGCGTAAAAGGAAAAACTACTTGTTGTTTTCACCTTTGATTTATATTTCCTGCAGCTATGTAGGCTTTTATACATTTTACATATTATTATTAATTTTATATTTATTATTCTACATTGTATTTATAAATTTACATTGTAGCATTATTATTATTATTACATTATTGGGTTTTCTACATTTCATTCTTTGGATTGCGCTCGGTGTAGTAATGGAGAGGAGGGTGAACGCGTCACGGCCGAACCGTTAAACGATAAGATAATCACGCTTATGGCATGACAAATTAAATTAAATTTTAATTAAATATTAACTTCTTTCATTGTCGAATTATAAATAAATAGAATACATATGTTCTTAAATTGTTCAAACTATAATTTAAGAATTTTAAAGCAATATTCAAAATAAACTGTAATTTAAGGGAGAAGGAGAGGACACGAAGAGAATATTCACAAAAAAATGGCCTGAATTTTGGGGAATCCTTTCTTAGTAACTATCCTTTTCATATTAGTACAAAAAGGTATCGTAAAAATTAAGTCTCTAGTAGCTTTCATAATAATAAACATTGCAATGATGTACTTATTTTGCATATACAATACGCCGGGCAACCAGTGTCGGCCTGACCATAACATATTACACACACGATTCTTTAGAATCAAATCAAATAACTAGTCCTGTAGAAATCTGTTGAGAATAGAGAAAAATTGTGGTTAAGCACTATAAAAATGGAGTTACAAGATTGGAAGCAACTAACTACTTGTAATATTTAATTAAATTCAAATCCTTAATATTGAAAAGAAGTACAGTAAGAAGGGCCATATTTAGGGGGGGGAGGGCTACAGGGTACTGTTGCCCCGGGCGGCTATTTTTTTATAATTTAAATTTGTATTTTGTATAATGATTAATGAGGCGCATTTTTTTGTTGCCCCTTGGTGTCAAATTCCTTAATACGGCCCTGACAGTAAGACCCCCTGGGTGGTGGGTCATGAACTGTTTATTTATTTTTGCGGTAACTCAGACTTAAACTCTTAGTAGTGAAACCAGCCCTTGTGCACTAATGTAGGTGCCTATTAAAATATTTCTTCTGAAATTTTTTTTATTCATTCAGAATATGCGTTTGACTGTAGGCACACCACACACAGTGATATAACTTACGAGCGACATATTTAACATTCACTATTCAGTAAAAATTATCAGATCTGTATACTTAATAGATGATGCACCAAGCGTCCAAGCATGCTCATTCAATTTTTTATCTTCAATAATGATTTTGACATTTTGAAATAGGTAGGTTAAGCACCTATTCTTAAGTTTTGAAGACAATATATTCAAATTCTTGAGATTTTTTGAAATCTTTAAAGAGTGCTGTACTAATGCCTCACGAAAAGATAAAAATTTCTTTCTATCACAAATTATTTAATGGATATTTTATCAGAAATATTTTATTTAAATCATCGATTCTTAACCTTTTTATATCTGCGTACCACCTACTTAGTAGCAACTTCAATTGAGTAAACATACTAATACTTCAACTCTTTAGTTTTTAAGAGGAATTATATTATGCAAGTAGTCTCCTGATTTTAATATTTAATTTAATATAAGCATTTTTTGAAATGATTTAACATTTGAGGATCTCTAATTACCAATTGAAAACATAGAAATATTTTCTTAGATTCAATAACTAAACGTATAATGGTGCAGATTATTTTTTAATTTTACAATACATTTTTTTACTGAATAATATTAATTTAATAATTATTTTTCAATAATATGCAGTATAAATTAAAGACATAGGCAGTAGTTATAATATTATGATCTATCAAAATCAAATACCAACATAGGTATTTTTACTCTTATCATTCTATAAATAATAATAAAAAAAATAAATACTATCAAAGATAATATAATTTATTAGAACAATCATAGGTACATACTCTTAATTTTCAATTGATTCTTTTTTACTTATATTAACACATATTTAAATACCTATATCATGATTTATGATAAAATTAAACATAAACTTACCAAAATTATATTAATATCTCTAATATCAGTGGTACTAGTAAAATCAGATGGTTGTAACATGTATAATGTTGTTATATGCAATAGTTAAGTTAGGTTATTCATTTGAATGGATAATTAAATACATAATAACATTACCCTGTTACAGTCAAAGGGAATGATTCTTCAATATTTTCTGTTACTGGTTTTTTCACATTTACCAACCAATGAGAAGGACTTTTAATTTGAAGATTTTTTAAGATATTTCTAAAATAAATATACCAAGCAATTCCAATGATTGTACATGGAATAACTTCAATGTAATATCCATTAATTGAAACAATACAATTTCCTTCTTTAGCTTTACAAACCTAAAAAAAATATAAATGCAAAAAAATTAAAATTAAATTAAAAGTTGTAATGACAACACAATATTGAATTATTTAATTCTAAAGCATAATCAAAACTTTAAACGAATATTATTCCAAAAAAGATCCAACATATCAGTCAGTTTTTTTTTTTTAGATTTGAAATCAGTATAATTAGTATCTTAATAGACAAAATAGGTAATTTGAATTTGAAATACTACCTATTTACATCTTAAATTTAATGAAATAGGGTAAAAATGTATTCTTAAATTCTACATCATTAAAAAGCATATTATGTATTAATGAATATTTGTTAAAAACGCTGTTAAAGACTTAAATAACAATGTTTTATGTTAACATAATGGTCATAATGATAATAATATATTGTATAGTAAACATATACCTAATTAATAAACTAGAGTAAATTAAATTAATCAATAATTAATTTTAGAATTTCTTACATTTTGAAGATCTATTGTAGAACAATTATTCATGGAATCACAGGAACATTCTTTTGATGTAAGCAAATCAACTAATTGAAGTGCTACAGTAGATGACCATACAAATCCTAAATTTGAAAGTGTATTCAACAATGTCATGTAAGTACCACCAAAACGAGGATCACTTATCCGAGAAAAAAAGGCTAATATAGCTACAAACATCATGTATGAAAGGACCTTAAAAGTATAAATGCATTTTGTTAATTTTTGTAGATTATTTTAGTAAAATATCAATTTTTTAATAATCATTAATCAATGCCTCCAAGTAAAATAGGATTAAGTGTATTTTAAGAATTAATTCTAAATGTAATCAACTTACTTCTTGTATTGATAATATAAAAATTAAGATTGCATAGTAATATATCGGAATATTTACCACCCCATTAATATTTATAATTGTAGGTGTATAGTATATTAATGCAATAAATACAATGTTCCAAAGTAATCTGAAATATAAATTTATAAACATGCTTGTACTATAAAGAGTAACAAATAATAGTTTTTCAGACAGGGGATTGGACCTAATCTAACAATAATAAAGTTTAACATTTCTTAGTTTTATGGTTGAGAATATTATTCTTTACTAAACATAAAGAAATAATAAATTTACTTTTTTATGTACTTTTGTGTATTGCTGGCTAACTTATGAATGAAAAAAATATTAATACAAATATTTATTAGTATGTGGCAAGTAGGTACAATTATTAATTAGTAGGAAATATCTATATTTTTTAAATTTATTGAAGTAATTTTTTTTTTTTTGATTTTCAACTTATTTATTGAATAATGACTTTATTACAATAACTCAATTATAGAAGTAATGAAATTGTAATAAACATTGAACAAACAATTTTTTAAGAAAATATATTATTTGCCATTGTGCATAAACTTTTATTCCTTAATGTTACTAGATGGAATTCCAATATGGACTATATTAATTAATTCTATAGAAAATAATTGTATATTTTGTGGTGAAATTTATTTATTTACCTGATAGGAGTCACTTTTAGGTATAAGCTTAATGGTTTTGGTCCTGAAGTGTACTTTGCTATGATTAATGGTAAAATCATTTTTACAACATACATTGCAGTGTTAATAACCATAATGTCATCTTTTGATATACCAGCATCAATAAGTTTTAAAGTTGATATACTGTCTGTTGCAGCAAATCCAATCTTTATTATAGAATTGTATTAATTAAAATTGATACAATTCTAAAATAAAATAAAATTGTTATTGTGTATTTATGACATTTACATAAAACAATAACACCATTATTTATTCAATAATATAATAATTCTTATAATAAAATGCACAGTAAAATTTTTAGACTTTCTTTCTGTTATCTGTTATACATTTTGAAATTAAGATATTTAGATGTTTATATATCAAAAATTAATTTTATATATAATGTAATATTGTACAAGCTGAATGTTTAAACAATGTATACCTAATATTTTTAAACCAATTAGAAGTGAGTAAAAGTATTTAATTTGCTTTGACTATGCTTACCCTTGCTGTCAATAAGGCTATTGCCAATATTCGTATACTAGGAAGCTTCATAATATCCCATAAAAGTGAATAGGTCTTAGAGATATTTAGTTTTACATAGCCATCTTCTAGTGTATTATCTTTTTCGTTTTTGAATATAGCAATCAATGTTGTTATCAATATATATAGAATACCCCAAATGTATAACAAGGCTATACAAATTTAAAAGTAAACATAAGTATTAAGTATAGATATATATTCTATACAGTATACACATATTTATTAAGTATTAAATATTAGGTATTTATGTTAAAAAACCATTTTTTTTTATCATAGTTTAATAAAAAAAACTACTTTACATAGATTAATGGAATTTACTAAGCTACTATAATCCAATATAAAGATTGATTTTAATAAAAAAATTTGTTTAGATTTATGAATTTAAAATTTAGATAGAAGATTGATTCTTAAATATTCAATTGTTTTTAAATACAAGGTAATCAAGGTTATTTAACTGCCTACTTTGATTACTTACCATGTAATCAAAAAATAAAGCAGCGCTTGACATAAATAAGCCATACTTATTGCTACCGTCAGGCACAGAAGCCTGCTACCCGAGGTTACTCTTATAGTTTATATGTATTACTTACTTGTAGCATTTTAATTAATAACTGTAAATTTAGCAATTTTTTTTCCAAATAATATTTAAAATAATTTTTTATTAAATTAATGTTTGTTTGATAGTAATTGGTAAAAATAAATATAAACTCCTCTGCTCTTCTCCACAATAGTTTTTTTTTCATACATAAATATTAAATAAAAGAGTATTCACAATCTGTAATATATTTATATACTGCAATACAATAAGTAAATTTGATAGCTAAGACACCAGTATTTTTTTAATCAACATGAGGGTTTTTTTGGCATGGATTCACTAGTTAAGTTAGAGATCAATGGATTAGTGAAGTTAACTGTTTTGGCGTGGGATTTTTTATAGTAATTTTCAGCTGTTATAGAGACTGTTTTAATTTTAAGATCTTTATGTAGTAAGAGGTTAGACATACCATGGCGCAGATGTTTTTTGGCGAATAGAAATTGTTTGGCTTATATAGTACGATAAACTGTATTTGGGAAGGCTTACCATATCCTCATATTTGGATGCCATAGACCTAGATAGGTCTTAACATTGATTTGTATATTAATAGTTTATTGTTAATCGAGAGTTGAGACTTAAGAATAGGCCATAATAGATGAAGTTTAGTGTTAAGAATCTATCTTTCAGTTTTTATGTGTGGGCCCCAGGTTAAACACATGTCTAAAATTAGACCTCCAGAATAGTTATTGGTTGTTATTTGATGGAATAAAAATTAAGTTTAAATAATATAAATACCTATATAGTATATACCTATGACTAACCTGGCAACAATATCTGTGTGCACTTATGCTTAAAAGCACTTAAAATAATTACACACAACTTGACGACTGTTTCTACAAGTAGTAGACTTTTTTATACTTAGAAATATCTAGTCTTTGTACTTGGTGTGCCTTTTTACATTTAAGTTACTTATATATAATGAGTCTTACCTTTTTTGTAGATAAAATTGATTTAAATGTAAGAATCATACATTTGTATTATTTTTATTTCTCTTAAAATCATTAAAAAATTGAAGCTCCACATTTTTTAATGTATTAAATATCTCTATTCACTACTATTGTATTATTAATATAAGTAATAAGGTTTATTTACTAATAATGTACTTCAATGCTTACTTTTCATAGACACAATCCCTTCTACACCAGTTGTAATTCGTAAATATTTATTGCTAAAGTCTTCAGATGTAAATAAAATGGCAAATACAGAACCAATCATCACGCCTATTATTTGACCAGATGTATTGCAAGTAGATGCATAGCCTACATTATTCCTGTATACAATTATTATTATCATAAACTATCTTCTTAAATTCAAATTTAAAAATAAATAATAATAACCCTTACTTTTTCAGCATTGTCAAAGCCCAACCATCAACAGCTATATCTTGAGTAGCAGATAAGAAGTTTGTAATAAAGAAGAGATATACCAGTACTTTAACGTTTGGTTTTCCTTTTTCTGGTAATAAGATATCAATGCTGTTACCCATATAAAGTAATATTGTTCCTATAATAAAAGTAGATAAAAATATATTGTAAGAACCTTTACAGTTAATAAATAATAAATAATCTGATGAATCAAATAAGTGATGATAAATACTATAAATAATATAATACCAGATTATTCTTTTGTCATTGAATACTCATTATTTTAAAAAGTATAAATGTTTTTGAAAAAAAAAATTACTTGGTATCTAGTAATTAAAAATATAGGTAAATTAGGTATATAGGTAGATTTACCTTTATAAACAGTATTTTTTTTTTTGTAAATTTCAAAATAATTGAACATTACTTACTTTGAAATAATAATATCAATAAAATCCTCTGAGATACCCTAAATAATACTTTTGCCTTTAAATTTTATAAAAGGAAAATTCAATCAAATTTTAGAAACTACAGATTAAAATATATTATTGAGTATGTAAAATTTCCCATGTTATAAGTTTATAAGACAAAGATAACAAATACCTGTATGGAATTCTTTTTTTCTTTTTTGAATGACAAAATACAGTTTTAATATTATATTCGGAAGCATATTTTTTTCAAATGTTGTTTTTTAATAGCGACTCCATCTAAACTTTTATTCTAATTTATATCTATCATATTTTTTGAAATAATAAGTATTCAATGATTAAAGAATCAACCAGTATTATTTATTACCAACCAATTAAATATTGAACAGGAATGAGCCAAGACTTTCGCTTTCCGATTTTCTGCATATATAATGAATCCAATAACGGCGCCCATAAGAGTTTCAAACTAAATGGCCATATTACTAAACTAAACAAAGCCTGCAATAAAACAAAAATTGTTGATGGTTAACTATATAATTTTACAAATAGTAATTGCAATTAAATAATATGAATAACATTATATTTAAATTTACTTGATCTTGGTATGATGTATCTTTTTTGCTTTGTAAAAGTATGGGTATGGCTGAAGATAAGCCCAATGGCAAGCCTTGCATAGTATAAAGTAAAAGTAACATGAAAAAGTTTAACCAATCACCTTTCAAATTTGGTTTGATTAAAACTGACTTGTCAGTTAATTCAGTCCTTTCCAGTTCATACTTAGGTTTTTGTGTTGTTAACATATTCAGTTACGAATAGCTAGACATGAAAAAAATATATAAAATAATAAAAATCTAAAACTTATAATTAAATTATAAAATAGTTTATATAAATAAATTAATCAATGTACAAACATGATAAAATTAGAAAAAAATTAATAAGTTTGAAAAATTCGGATGTGGGAAATTGAATTCAAATACTCTAAAAAATTTTTGGATTGTTATTATCTTAAACTGATTTCTTAGTGACGTAGCTAGGATTTTTTTTTGAGATGGTGCTGATAATATGTTTACACAGAGTTGGTTTAACTAGGATCTGCCATAAGTTTAGCATATTGATACTGAGGTTTCACTTAAGGTTGTAGGTCCTGTACGGCTATATAAATTTATATTTGGAATAACTTTCATAGACTAAAGAAATGGTTTACTTAACTTAAAATGTTGAGAGGCTACAGCAATAAATTCTTCAAAAGTGCAGATATTATGTTAGAAATCGTAAACAGAAAATTGAATTGGGAACAATGTGCGAGAAGGAAACAAAAATCTTTAGTAACAACCACTATTAAGGAATAACCTATACTGTCAAGTGACTTTTTAAAAGACCACAGTTAAGATATGATGAATGTATTAAACATGACATGGAAAAAGTGAAATCTGATTGGCAGTGAAGTATAGACCTATTATGCAGTATAGTAGCAACTAGCAATTAACAGAAAAAAACAGAGAGACATACTATGTTTGGCAGGTTTCAATGGAAAACACTAAAAAAGGAAATCAATTCATTGAAAATACTAATACTTATATTAGCTTTGAAAACAAAGAACAATACATTTATTTAGGTACAGTTTAAATAATACATTAAGTAGGTACCTATTCAATATTAAATTCAACTTTCAACCAATCACGAAAGCAGATAATTTGGATTTAAATGTTACATAACAATATAACATTCTGAATTAATACGACTTTTCATGGATAGTAAGTAATAACATAATAAATAGGTAGTTAGTAGTAACCATATACCAAGAGAACAACAATATTGGTGAATTAATTAAGTATTACATAAAAATTTACTACAAACTCTTAACTAACAATAACAAAATAACTAGTCAACAAGATTTAGAGCACGACTGCACGAGTCAATCGAGTCATACACTCATAATTTATGAATTCATTAAATAAAATATGACAGATTAATTAAAACGTATAAAATTTTATTTAATCATTTTAATCTGTGATATTAAATAAACATTTAAATTTCTAACAAGACACGGTGACTACACAGAATATGATATGAATATGTGACCACAGAATAGATTACTGTAATATACACAACTACATATTAATATGAATCATGATATTATTATCACGGAAGACACATTATATCTGTCATCTGTGATATAATCATACCACAAGACTTTCTTGTAGACACACCAGACATTTTGACACTTAGACTGATAACAACTGATACCAAGTATTACAAATTAATAATTAGACATTTTTTCTATCCTTTGCATTTATAATTATGTTATTGAATGGTTCAATATTAAATGAAGTTATTGCTTATAAAACACTCTTTCAATGTAAATAAATCGCATATAGTTTTTTATCCCTTTTTAATAACTTATGAAAAATAACGTTCACCAGTAAAATTTGCTACAGCAAGTCATACCTACACACTACACATCACACATGTCATATTATATTATAAAACTTGGTTTAATTCTTAGAACTTGGTTAAACTCTGGTTTACTAATGTGTTATTCATAGTCAATGGGTTTGGCTAAGTTTTTTAAAACTGTGAATTAACTTAGTTAGGTATATTATATAAACAACCATAGAGCCCATTAATATCCATATTAATATTAATTGTTGCCAATCTAAAAAAAAAGATAAGATACAAATACATTCTATATGTTCTACTATTTTAATGAGAAGTTATAGTTTTCTAGGTGTTTTTTTCATATCATTGTTAACGTTATATTTTATAAATTATTGATGTAAAATATTTTTAGATAATTTGAATTTATTTTTAGTTTTGTATTCTATTTTTGAATTGATTACTTATTAGTGGTATTCATTTATTTAAAACTAGCTGAACCTGTACACTTTGAAGCTCCTTATAAAAATCCTACCTATTATATGTCTCAAACTGTGCGTTAAATTTGTTTCCTTTGATTTTACTTGCAGTATACTTTGCAGTGCGTACGAATTGCGTCCCGTAGAAAAAGTTAGGTATAAAAAGGAATAATATTAATTGCGTCCCGGGTTTTTCTCGAGAACGGTTGAATTGCGTCCCCATTATGGGTAGAATACTCGGCTACAACTATACGAACTACTAGTAGTTGTGAAGCTTTTCATTCGAAGCTCAACGCTATGTTTTATAACGCGCATCCAAATATTTTTCAATTTATAAATATTCTGTAAAGGTCACAAACTGATATTTATAAAAAAAGAACGGAGCACTCACTTAAAGAACCGTACAATCTTGATAATTAATAAAGAACAATTTTTAAAACAAGCAATGGCAGATTTTCAATCAAAAAAAAAAAAATTAGTAGATTGGAATTCATAAAAAAGTCATCTTTTAAATTTTTACCAATATAATAATATTTTTTACTACTTACGCTTAGTTACTATACTAACCGTTATTATTATACAATTTTTTTTACTACATTTATAAATAATATAGAAATCAAAAACCATATTTTTAACCTACCTATATAGTAGTAATTATTATATAAATATTATTACAGACAGTTATAGGTAAGCCTGTATAAAAATGGAAAGGGAAATATTATTTAGTTATTAAAATATATGAGGTGCATTTGGTATGCACAAAAAAATTCGGGATGCAACTATAGTATAACTCCAAAAATAACTGAGATGCTGGGACGCAATTAGTATGACCATTGACTCTAGAAAATACCTGGGACGCAATTCGTATGCAGCCATACTTTTACACATATAGATAGATAACGGTTAAAATATACTAAGTAATAATCTTGCGACAGTATTCAATTTAGTTTATTATTATGTAAATTTTTTCGTTTTATCGAGAACAGTCAGACAATTCAAATATTTGATAGAATGATATTTGGGCATATCAATTTGAATTTCACTTATCTTCTGCCCATAGTTCTAATATATCTCTGTACTAAATTTAACCGCAATCGGTCCAGTCGTTTAGGAATGCATAAAGGATAAATAGGCAGACCAAGGCCTTAACTGTGGGGGGGTCCAGGGGTCCGTCCCCGAAGTTTTTTAAAGTAGAAACATTTTAGCAGCGAAAATATAATTAATTAACTATAAATTGTATTAAAAAATAATTGTAAAAATGAAAAGTGTTTAGTATCTATATTTTAAAAAATGTTGGACCCGCTCCTGAAATTTTTTTCGAATTATTTTGAGACCGACAGACAGACAGAAATCCATTTATATATATATATATATATATATATATAAGAATATACAATTATATATAGTATACAATTATAAAATATGGATAATGTACTATTATATAGACATTTATGTATCTATTTTAAAGGCTCAGTCAATCAGAAAGAGTTATTTTCACGTGGTGTGATTTTGTAATTTGTTACAAGTTACAATATCGCGTTATTCACGCGCGGGAAAGCACCACGTCGACGAGCCATCTACGGCGCTGCTTTAACGCGTTCTGTTTGACAAAGCTTTTGGAACAATAGTACGCATATCATGTATATAATAAATATTGTTTACACTACTGTAATGCTGTCCGACATCCGTACCGGACATTTTTCACGACACATATATAGCACACACTGCGGAGTTAAACGCATATCACGCATGCTATTATTGTATGAAGTTGCCATCATTGAATCATATTAAAATTGTATATAACGTATAGAACGATTTTTTGTCACAAAACTTGTATGACTAAACCATATTATAGTAGTGTAGTAAATCTTTTTTAACTAACGTGATCGATGAATTTTAACAAAACATTACATTTTATATTTATTATTTATGTCACTTTTATCAGGTACCTACATTTTAATTTATACTCTTGAGTTTTTAGTTTAGAAAATTCAACTTACAATGCTCATCGGAATAAAAATCTCCGAAAAAAATCCCTCGAACGACCCCAGAAAAAAAATCTCAGACTTCAATTTTACTCATAATTACACGAATATAACTCTGTTATGATTAATGTTGGACTGAATTATTGACTTATTATCAAATTTATAAGAGCATTTGGTGAAACTCTTGTGTTTTTTTATATGTACCTATATCAATTTTAAAACAAATTATTGGTATTATAGTATTTTAAAATTATCAGCAATTATGGCCTTAGTATTTTGTGAGCGGGTAATGGTTGGTTAAGGATCACGTGTATGTAGAGCGAGGATTTTTCATTAAAACCTGGGCTGTCAGGTGTCACCCATCCAGGAACTAGTGACAATAGATGATGCTTGACCGGACCATAATTGCGCCACACTAGGTCCCCGTTTGAGTATTTTAAAATACACATAACTTGTTTTAAAATTAAAATCATAAAAAAAAAAATGCACGAGTGTGTGATTCCACCGTTATACACTGAAAAAGTAAAACTTCTTTCTTAAGTATTGGGGTCCGCGAAATTATAAGTGAATATTATAAATATAAATTATAAAAGTGTAAATTATGTATATAAAATATATATATATATATATATATATATATATATATATATTTATTTAATAAAATGATATTATTTTATATGTTACCTATATATGTAGATTGTTATAAAAACAACAAAGGGTCACTATAACAACAATTGTTGCGTTTAATTTTTCGTTACAATTTTTTTTCCGCCCACACCTCAAGAAAGAAGTTTTACTTCAAAAAAATACCTATAAAGTTCATTAGAGTACTAGATTATACTCTTACTTCTAAGTTTTATAATGGGTCAATTCGCTTTTATATTACATAATATACCTGAATTAAATAGATTATTCTTTATTTATTTTGAACGTACGAATTGCTAAGTTATGCATTTTTATAAGACAGTGACAACGCATGTGGATGAATTATTTTATTATATACAAATAATTAAAATGATTAATATATGCAATATATGGCGTATAAAAATAATAACGTCTGTTTTATTTAAATCTCATGATTACTGTTTCTAACTTCACTGACATCCGTACTATTATTTATTCGTTATTATTACGAATTACAAAAATTATATTATACAGATACCTAGTAATCTATAAAAAATTAATAACCCGCTGCCCATGGAATTAAATACCTAACCTAACCAACTCAACTTAAATAAAAAAAAAAAAATATTATTAATATTTTCAAAATATTTTTACTCTTTTTGAATTATTTATAGGCATAAAAAAGTATCTTTCACTAGGTCAATAAACTTGAAAATTGAATGTAAGTTTTCTCTTTAGTAATTGTAATCATTGTGTATATTAGATAAAAAAAAAGGTTGTGTATAAATTCGTTAACCTAGCCTCAAAGCCCCCCCCCCCACCACCACCTGGGTGCGTCACTATAGATGGGCCGGTAGAAGGGGATTGTATATATTTTGAAATTGTGGCTACAAATTAAGCAAATATATAATAATTAGATACTATATGGTGTGGTTTTGAGCTAAAATTCTTTAAGCTGCATAAGATTTGACCTTCGAACAACTTTTTGGAATTATGTTATGTAGTGTGTTCTCTTGTCTCTAGGAAACTGTCAGTCACGAGAAATAATAGAGAAATGCCCGCTGTACAATATACCAACGACGCTGCAGCATCGCTTGATCGTAAGCGCTCATCAGCTTCCTCAAACAGGATGCGCTGTTCAAAAAGTACCTATTACAATATCACAACAATAATAGTTTTGTTTACGATGACATATAGTGGACGCAACAGGCTGCGAAGCGTAGCGAAACGACACCCGCGATGGTTATCTCCGTATATACGAAGACGAAGACGACGAAGACGACGACACCGACAACGACAACGACGACGACCTCTCTCTGAGGTCGCGTCGCGGTGTCTATCGATCGACGCATGAGCAGGCCAGCAACGGGGCGGGCTATGCGCTCGCATCATCGGTCCGGGTCGCCGCTGCTTATGATATCGCCGCCGTGTGTACCTACCGTACACACAAACGCGCACACCTACGCTGTCGTTATAGCGACACGTTTGCGCGCAAATACGAGCGTGACGTCGCGATATCGCGCGGGCGCGAAGAGTGTCCGCCGCGGTCGTATTATAGTGTGTTTATATACGCGTGGCGCCGCCGCGATATACGACATTCGCGCAGTACGACATACGTGTGCACGCGCGCAGTACACGATTCACTGTACCAAATACGCACACGCCGCATTAGATTAACCCGTGGCCCTTGTCGTCGTCGTCATCGCCGCCGCCGCCGCTGAGTGATATCCGGCAGCGATGGGCTCGCTGCCCAACCTGCACGAGCTGTGCAAACAGCAACAGCAGCAACCGGTGTGCGTGCCCGCGGCCCCGAGGCTGTCACCGTGCCCAGACCGCGGTGGTGGCAGCGGAACTAGCCGCGCTCAGCACAGGCGACTCCAGCAGACCAACAGTCTGTGCACCAACAACTTTTACGGCGTCATCGACATGCAAGTAGACGAGGTTGGTATAACACTGCGATAATGGTTAAACGCACGTGCACATCATGGTGAATGATGATCATGATCGCAAAGTACCACACGATTGCCTTAGATCATTGTCGCTGCACACACACACACATATGTATATATATACATATAGGTTATATATTAAATATGTATAGCGTGCGCGCGGACCGAAAGTATATAGAATGTTTCCATGTGATTTTCGTCCGCTGCCATAACGCAGACAACTGTAGTTAGATGTAGCCATTAAACCGTGATAATATATTTGTGTATGATTGTTGTACATGAAAAAAAAATCGTTTTAATGAATATCTGGAAAAACATGAAAATTTATATAAAGTTGGAATAAAAAAAAAAGTGGGTAAGTTGTCGATGTCGCCCTGGTGTACAGTAGTCAGTTGGTTACAAGTGGGTTACTGTAATGGATGTAATTAAATTATTTGAATCCAATAATATTATATGATTGTATACGAAAAACGATTCTGAGCGGAGACGGTTTATCTGCCTAGGATATTTATAGATTATTAAACATTTTCAAATCTTATATTTAAAAAGAAAATTTATTATACATTTCTAGCTTAAGATAATTTGTAAATTTTTCTGATTTTACGTATTTAATCAAAATTCAAACTTTGAATGCTTAAAAAAAATTGTGACTATATATGAATTTCTATTATTTTTCAACTGCTATTGTAACAACATGTCGAGAGCCTTGTATTAAATTTTTATGCTTTTCTACCCAACAAAAAATTTTTTTATCGATATTAATTTAAAAAAAAACTAATAATGATCGAAAATTGCATTTGCCTATAAATAGTTCAACTTAAGTCTTGGGATTTTTTTACACATTCGAATATAGATAACAGACTAATTGTTGATGCAATATTAAAAATTAAGAAAATTTTTCAAGCAGCAATGTATAACGTTTATATTTTAATTTATAATATCTACCAGTAAACTTGGATTACTAACCAATTCAAATATCATGTATATTATTCCATTTTAATTGTTAGAAATTAATTTAATTAGCTTGTTTGGAATCTTTACATTTCAACGGATGTCATTTAATACTATTACAATTTTGAAGTATCATTTGTAAAACAATGGTTTGTTAACTCAAAAGTATTAATAAATATAAACAGGTAATATATGATTAAAAATAGTGTACTTATCGAATATCGTTTTTAGAACTTAATTTATTCTGTTGTATAGGTACTTATACGTTAATCGATTCAAGATTTAATTTTTTTAATTTTATTTATGCATGAACGTGTTGATTAGTATTAGTTTTGGAAGAGCTGTATACTATATTGAAGATATTTTTAAGCATAAACCATTGGATAACAGGCACATTTTAACGATTATCGTTATAGTCAATAAGCACTCGATAGAAATGATATACGAAAACTATGCCGAAAAATGTCGGTTTAAGTATATGTAAAATATACCTAAATATGAAAGATATTGTTAATATGTCGAGTTTTCCTATTGGTTTTAAAAATGATTTTAACAATTAATTGCACATTCTAAGTATAGATATTATTTAAAATAAATATAATTATTAATTTTATTAAATAATTTTTGAAAACGATTAAACTTTTGTTTTAAAATAATTCTGTAAGGGTATATCAATCAAAATTACTGCAGTGCGATGAAATTACCTACATTTATGACAGGGGTAGTAGTAGATACTACAGCCTTTGGATTTTTCCGACATGACGTTTTGGCTTAAAGTACTTATCCTGGGCATTTAGTGTTTTGCCGGTAATTTTTATGTTTTGCCTGTAGCATATAAGTAGGTATGTATTGTATATATAATATATATATTGTATATACCTAATATAAAGTGTATAACTCTAACTCAAACAATTTGTTGTTGGGTTGTAAAAAAACTGTATTATCATTTTGTAGTTGAATGTTATAATTTTATGCAAATGTTTGTAAAATAAACATAGAATTCACCTTAAAAGTAATTTCATTTTACAATGAACAAGTGTACAAGTAGGTGTATAATGTACAAAGTACGAGTTATCAACATTAATTTTGACTGAACTTGGTTTATATTGTTCAATAAAAATAAATATTTACTATAACATTTACACTAACACGTCATTATGTTTAACCATGCACAATGTACAAGAATACAAGATACATAATAATAAATAATAATAAGTATAAATTGTATAATGTATAGTTTTACTGACTAATGTATACACTATACAAACATTAGAAACCTTAGAGCAAGCATAATAATTCACGTACATATTATACACTTAATAAACATTTTAAATCCATTTGTGAAATTGAATCTCATTTGCAGAACTGTTATGATAACTCGATTGGAAACGAAATATTATGATCTTATAATAAAACGTGTAATATTATTATTTTTGTTTATTGGTAGGTAAAACCTAACCGTGCGTGGGTCATATAAGTTTTTACAATATTCATTGTTCATTCCATAGCTATAATTTTTTTATTTAAATTGTAATTTATAATATTATTAATGTAACTATTTGTTTTAAATGTGTTCATAAAAGATAACGACTGAAATTATTTCAGCGATAATTTGTATAACATAATTCTTATTTTTATCTTAAATTATTAAATGTATGATAAAATATGAGTATTCAATTATTTTAATGATTTAAGTTTACGAACAGTTTTTTTACTACAGCTTGGTGTAAAAACTATTATATTATTATGATTGAAAACAAATTAATATCGTTATTAATCAACGAATAGCTATTAGAGAAAGTAGTTAATTCTCAGGTTCGACCCTTGTTATCGAAGCCTCAATACCCCCAATAAAAAAAATATATAAGACTTACTGCTGACTACCTGACCATTTTTTAAATAAATTATGTATTTTGCTTTTGCGTAAACGCGTAGTTGTGAATTTTCTTCAAAGGATTTGGATAATCTACATATTAATGCAAATTAAACTTGAAAGCACTATGTTCTGTAATGCTATCAAAATATTAAATTTTCTATCCATTGATGATTGACGTCGTATACTCCAAGTAATATAATTGTCATTTAAAAAGTTATGTAGCCTGTATGTTTTCAACAATTTTCAATTCTTTTATGATATTTATTATTATTATTTTTATTTTTTTTTATTTTAAATAATCTTTTTTGAGTAACTACTTAGTATCGTGATTAAATATACAAATATCATACCAAATCAATACAACAAACTGTTTTTCTACTGTAATATGAATAGGTAGGTACGTTTTTCCAGTTTTGATTTACGATTTAATTCACTGGAAGCTCAAAGTTTCAAAGTCATTTATGTTGCTTAGCTCAGTCAAAAGTACCAATAGTTATGGAATGTAGCAGTTATTAAAACCTACCGTGGCTGTTCCATCTGGATATAAACATCATGTCAAGATAAAATGATCATTTGACGACACTTAAATATTTCACATTATCACCACAACAACGACGCAAATAATATAAGTACTTTTAATAATATAAGCTTAGCTGATAGCTAATGGTTCTTGGGAACAGTGAAGTGATTGTATAATAATTTAGAGACTGAAATCGAAAGACACTCTATATTATTATATTGTGTTATATATTTAATACAGTATAATATACAATTATATCCTTGATATATTCCTCGATCCACGACTAAGTAAATAGTTTTACTATTAGCAGGCATGAATTAGTGATCAGTTGTATAATAATATAAATTACATAATATCAATTAATATAGTGCGAAAGTTATTTGATAAAAATCATTATTATGTCAACTTATGTTACCTACGTGGTTTTTTTAATATTTTTTATTTATAAAGTTTTCCTGACAATTGGTCATCTAAACTTAAGGCTAACCTACGTGGTTAACGTATGTATCCTTAAGCCTCAGTAAACATAATAATTAATATATGAGCTTGAAGTAGCAGTAAGCAATGTATCAGTATACGAGTTTCAAGTGTACAAAAACTGACGTAATGAAAATATATCTTTTGATTTTTTTTTTTATATTTACAATTTTGAAATCGTAATATTTTATATTTAAATAAACATAGACTTATTAAATTACTTTTATAATAAATTAATACGTAATTAAAATATTATGACTTGACATTTCTAATTAAATACAATTTCGAAAAATTACTATTTTAGAATTCATTTTAGACACGAGTCATTATTGTTATAGCTTTTAGCTTATACAAGAATTGTCATAAATTTGACTAATCTGAATGGTAAGTGAATAGGTCCACATCATCGCAATAAGTACCTATTCAATCATTTTAAACTGTTCTATTAAGTTTAGTTGTAGCACTTGTAGGTACACTTTATTATTTACTATTTGAGTTACCTATCTATTAATTTGTTGCGATTTGAATATTTTTCTTGTTGGTCACTTATAATATTTTAATATTGTCTTTGACATTTGAACTTGACTGCAGTTCATATCTACTAAAAGATTTAGCATTTATAATATTTAAAATATTAATAATATAACTAAGCGTCGGCTTAGTCGCTTAAATGTTTTAGTTATTATTTGTACTGAATTCAAGATTCAAATCTAGTTATCATATTGCTTTGAGATTTTAATCAAAAATTAAACTTAAATATTTTATGGTATACTGATTACTGACCATTATATTTATTAAACAGACGGTAATGTTATTTAATATTTTATTATTATTTAATAGAAATATTGCTGGTTTTGTTGTATTAATCTTGATATCGTTTATTATACTAGACTGTGATACCAACATAATATAAATCTAGTACTTACACATACAATATGTGTACGCATATATGACACAGTGGCGTACACAGATATTATAAAAGAGGGGGGAGGGTGGGAGGAGCTAAATTAAAAAATTACACCTACACATATGCATCAAAAAAATATTATTTAAAGACGATGTCTAATTTCCTGGGTTTTCGCTCCAACTCATAAAAGACCTCTTTAGGAGTTAAAGACAGCCCGATATACTGACAACTTGGTAAATCCATTAATCCGTCCTGTGTAAATAATTATTTTCCAGCATAAAATGAAATATATATCTACGGGTTAATACGGGTTCAAAATATATACGACAAAAAACTGTTTACCTATTTTATAGTATTTCTCAAATAAGTTTTTACTCTTCTTAAATAATGTAGTTGTCCAATTCCAATAGCTTGATAATTGAACAGTCCTATAGGTACCGATGGGCAGTATAATACAGATCTATATAAACATTCGTCGATTGTCGATCCTCATTTTTGCGTTTCAATTAATCTCCAACTAATTTCACTTACTTATTTCATTATTTTTAGTCAGTAAACTTTACAATAAAATGCGTTTTTATATTATGGAATGACATTTCAAATATATGATATCTATAATAATAACTTAGTGGCGACGGCACATTGCAGTTGGTGTATCTTTAATTTTCGTTTTTTAACAGATATATTATGAAAAAAAAAATAAGAATAGTTTTTAATTTTTATTCATTTAATTTTATATTTATTTACGTCCAGTGAAAAATTACCAAGTGTATGCCACTGATATGATATACCTATGAGTGACACCGTACAATATATTACACAATGTAATAAACATAAGAATTATGAGAAAAATAAAACTGCAATATAAAATATTAGGTACTAGAAACGTTGAAACGTTTTATATATTTTATGTGAAGTTTTCATGATTACACAAATGTTATAAAACTATAAAAGTATACACGCTGACAATACGATATTCTTAATATGTATTACCATTTAGTGAATTCAAATCTAATTTATTTTTTATTTTATTCAATTATCTGGAATAAAAATAAAAAGTGTCAGTACCTACTCATATTAAAAACAATTATTTTTTAATATATTTATACTTATATCGTATACTCTATAGGTTTATTATATTATGAAGTATAAACACACCGTACGCTTCTTAGTATCTGCAATTATATTTTTAATTAGACTGAGCTATGAATGCGTATAACGCTAGATAATCGCAATTTTGGATAAAACGAATTTAAATATAAAATGTATGCCTAATATGCCAGTGATTTCATAGTACAGCGTTTGCTATTATATACGTTCTGTACAAGCTCTCAATTCAAATGTCACTGCTATAATATGTTACTGGGAATGATGATAATTAGGTACATATTGTCAATAATGAATTTATTATTTTCAACGAAATAATAAAATTGTATGTTTTAGGTACCTAGGAATATTTTCTATTCATTTTTGAAAACGCTAAAAAAAAATATAATAAGTGTTTTAAAAATATAAATATTGACTAGGAATTATGATCAGTAATGATTTTTAGCTTTTAAGAAGTGCAAAAAAAGGGTTAATTGTTTTATACTACTAAACTGATTATTAGCAAAATTTATTTTTAGATAGTTAACTACTATAGCATGTTGAATTAATGAATTACATACTTCATAATATTAGCATATGATATGCACTCTTACATTTTTGAAATCCCTATGGTCCGATGATACTATCTAAGTCCACAATGCTTTTAAAATAGTTATCTCTTTTCATTAAGAATATATTTTGAAAAAGATAGTAAATAGTTTAAAAATTTTTGTTTGCAAGGATGCAATCTCGTAATATGTTTCAAAACTCATCATACATTATATTATTTTTACATACAATGTAAACTATATAATATAAAACATTTTTATACTTACACAGCTTATATAAATATTTATCTTCATAATTATACTTCAGCAATTTATTATTACCAATGAGATAACAAGTGAGGTGACAAGCGTGCTTGATCAATATTATATAATGAAAGTTAATGTCGGGCAGTTCTTGCTATCGAGAGTTTCTATTGGATGATTTAATAATTTTAATACCATTTTTGTTTGCGTTTATAAATGTTTACCTAATATTACTTGTTAATTGTTATTAATTTTTTCGAAATTTTTAAATTACAAAAATCATAAAAATGAATAAGTTTATAAATGTCCATAAGATAATTATAATAATATTGTGCCAAGTAGTCTGTATACATTCTACTTCAGTGTTTCGTCATCATACTCTGTTTTAAACTGTAGAAATGTGGCCACTTTATTTTCTCAGTGTTCAATTAATCAATAATGTCCGATGAAAATCATACCGATAATACGTATATACTCAACTGGACAATCAAACAGAGGTCCATAAAGAGATGTGTGTGGATATGTCATATGAAAAGTTCAATTTTGTTCTTATAATTGTAGGATACTTAAAAACGCTGGTCATTGGTTAGTTTTTGCTTGTTTTCAGCAGCCACTTATGATGTTATTAACTTAATGTCATCACTCTTCAACATCTATTATAGTCGTATAGACTATTGTATTGGCCCACTCAAAGGAACTTTGACTTTGATTATACTCAGCCTTTGATTTTAAACTATTTTCAAATAATATCACAAATACTTAAGTTTAGTTCACATAACAGATTTTTTACGCAGAAAATCATTATGGACATTGTGATTTTACTAATAAATGACATATTTGCATTGTTAAATGTTTGACGCATTTCGATTAAAATCCATACTAAATCTTAGCAAAATATGATTAAAAGACTGGATTGAAAAATTTGAAAAAATTGAATACTTTAAAATGTATTGGTTAGTACTGTGCAAAATAATTCTTGCGAAAATCAGACGAGAGTAAAAATTTACTCAAAAATTGTCATAAAAGAAATAATAGAAAAAATATTAGGTATATTCGATACTTTTCTATTCTATAATAGATACACTATGTGTTAACGACACGTAAATGTTGTTAACGTATTTTATGGCACATTATAAATGTTAATAATAACCAATTTTATAGTATAATATGTGTGCAAAGATTGAGCTAGACGTGCTCATATAGACTTTATCTAATTGAAAATTATAAAGGTATAAAAAAATTGCATGAAAATATACGTTCATAAATTTACTATTAACATTGCTTACTATGTAACTTTAAACATTTAAATGCTTCTTAGGCTAATGTTTATAATTATAAGAACTATCAATAGAGTATATCAACACAGTAGTAAATAATACATTTTAGTTAACTCAGTAGTAGAGTATCAATTTATTTTACACATTTTCTATAGGAAATATATAATAATAACTTATTAAATAAATAATCATCATTGCCGGTGTAACATAATATTATATGTTTTATACTGACCATAATATGCATGAACATTTTCAGTTTTCAGTTTTCAAAAAGTAATTAGATAATCTATCAAAAATAAACATTTACAATATTTAGCAAGCTGATTAAATATGTACATCTAAAACGAAATATTCTTTTCAGATGGGAAAGTCTATAAGATTTTTAGTTATCTGTTTATGTTTTTTTCCAACAAACCAAAATTATTCAATTACCAAATAACTATTTTTTCCCTTTTCTATTCATTAAAACATAAGAAAACCTTCAAATATGCAATATTATACATTTATAATAATCAAATGATGTGATTAATTATTATAGCGTATACATAATACTGGTAAATGGGAATAAATAATATTAAATGGGTGATTGCTCATTAAAATAATTAAATTAATTAAGATTTAAGATATTGTTTTAATATTTAATGTAAAATTGTATTACTATATATATTTATACACTATGAACATATGTGTGGTTATTGGAATTTATTAGAATAATTTACTTTTAAAATGTATTACATTTTTTAAAGTTTTTGGCCCTCCGCTGTTATCAAATATATTATGTGCCGAGGTGGACGAGGTGTCCACTTCAAACATCTTGTGTATAATAGAGTCTTATATATTTCTATTTTTATTGTTTTCACGCATATCATATAATATGTGCTGCAGAAACCGTTTTCACCGACGTCACTCAGGTCAACATTATCCACCACGCACCGTCAAGTGTCCGTTGCCAACGCGTCTTCGGCGAGCGGCAAGAGACGCGACTCGCTGTCAAGCTCAGCTGGAGCCTCGTCAGTGCGCCGTCTCATCGAAGTAGTCCGAACGACTCCATCCAACATGGGTCCAGTATACAGCCGGAGACTGTTGTGCCGAAACTACGTCACTCTGTGCCTTGGACACGGCGCGGCAGCTGCTGCATTGGTTCCGTTCATGGCATTACAGGTCAGTGTACCTATCTTATATTGTTATATTATATTAATTTACCAACACAAAATACGCTTAAAAAATATTTAACGTTTTATAATGCAAGCTCGAATATTGTCTACAATACTCATCATAATATTATGTACTTTATATCTAACTTGCATGACAGAAAACGCGAGTCACAACACTTATCTAGGTCACTTAAAGTATAAGTAATTTCATCATAGACTATAATATATGTTACTATATTTTGTTTTCATGAAGCATTTTTGAACAACTACTGATTAAATTCAATTATTTTTAACATGCAATTATATTTCCAAATTTAATGTGTCTCAATCATAGTATCATATCATAAGCGAAAAAGTCTAGAACACAATTCCTACTCACTTTTGTATTATAGTGCAGATATTTAAGAATATTTATTATATTTCTTTTATCGAGAAACACATTTCCTCATGCAAAAAATGTTTCGAATGCGATGTTAATAAATAATAATATTATTATTATTATTATTTTATTTATTTAATATAAAAATAATTTTCCATTGCTCTTTTCCATCGAGTAATTAAAAGATTTCAATATTTTGTACACTTGGTCGTAGGTATCACGTTGTTTTTAAACATAATATTATGTGATGCGGCGTATTGTATAGGTGATATAGGTACATATATGCATTGAAGGTCTACACTGTAAAATGTTTTATTGCTTTGTAATTGATTTATGGCATTATAATATTAAAGTTTTGTTTTAACATGGATGTGGTTTTACTTTTGGGTTTGGACAACTAATAACTTTAAATGAGCATCCAAAAATACCAAGTGGTATCAAATATGATAGGACATTCAATATATTTTCGATGCTCAATCCACTTACCTGAATAAATGTATATAATATGTTTGTTTTTATAATATTTTGTCTGAAATTGTTATTGTATTGTTGATTAATTATTAATAGCCAATTTTCAAATTATGTTTATTAAGTTGTGTATTTGTAGCAATTTAATAAACAATAAACTGTAAAAAGAGTATTTCTGATATTACTGCTTTTGTTATTGGATTACTGGATTATACGTACTAATTATCTGGTAAATGTATAAAATGAGTGTACATTTATAGACAAAGTAAAAACATAATTTTTAATTATAAGATTTATTCTTATTATTTTATATATAAATGTATTGATATCTACTTATTTTCATAGTATGAAGGTGTCTAAAAATCAATTTAACTAGTTTCATTAATTATAATTTTCTTTTTGAATAACTTCAATTGTACAAATCCATATCTTAGGATTGAATATTGTTATAATTAGATATAAATATATTTGGGTATTGAAAATATTATTGAATAACTGTAATCCGAACAGTTTATTTACTGTTTAGTCATACGAGTAATGTAGTAATTAATGTGCGTATTTAAAATTGAAATGGTAATAAAAACAAATAATTATTTTAATTATTTTTTCAAAATAAAACCTACGAAACAAAACCCTAATTAATTTTCTTTCGATAAAAACCATAATCAAAAGGAAATGTTTAGAATATTTTTGCATATTATGGTGCGCGTATAGTACCATTTTTATAATTCTGTACGTCTAATTAATTTTATTTTGAACTATATGGTTACATGTAAAATAATAATTACATAGATAAATAACTATTTTTAAATTTGTGATTTCAATAATTTTTTTTAAGTTTAATTAAATGACAATGTTAAAATATTGATTATTTAGCAAAAAAATATTAATTTTTGTCCTTAGAATATTGCATGATTTCTCTTAAGGTTGGAAAAAAATATGAAATTTGCTTATGATTTTGACAAAATTGAAGTCTATTTATGCCCATACAAGTTTTTAGTAGTTTTATGCAAAAGATTCTTTTGTTATTTGAATGTAAATAGTATATGTAATTGTGTTTTCAAAGACGTAAATTTGCGAAATCGAGTTTTACCATAGTCTCAAGAATACGAACCTTTTCTCTAGATAGTATAAACCTAATTACCTGTGATTCCCTTTTATAGCATACGCAAGTTCTATTATATAATAGCTAGTTGGTAGACTGAAAAAGAATAAAAAAAAAAGAGACAAATATAAAAACTAATGAGTATTTTTGTGAATCAGACAAGACTGTGTTCATCATGCCCTATAATAAACTCATTAGTTGTTAAATTAGATTTCATTATATTGTTTTCCACAGATTCTATAACAATACCTAAACCCAATTCTACTAAAAAAGAAATGTATCGGATAAATTGTGTTAATGTTTAAATATGATACTTATCCTGTCTGGCATGCGCATAGATATATACAACAACTAGATAGTCGTCTTAATACTACAATATTGTAGTCGATATTAAAGTTGGCCGCTATTTACAAAGTAGACAATGTTTACATTTATTCTTATCATTAGAATAGTGATAACACAATACTATATGTATAATGTATATAGTATACATATACATATAATTACCATATGAATATTAAATTATTATGATTTGCGTATTTTTCAAAACTATTTGCACTTTATAGCATTTTGTACTATTATGTATTATTAAATACTTTTATATACTCGTACATTATTATATACTTAATCGTTTCCGACTGAGTAAAGTTGCGTTCTTATGTATACATACTACATTTTAAAACTTATTTATTTTTCATTTTGAAACCTATGCATAATAGACAACATTCTCTAAGCATAATATCCATATTAATTCTTTAAACTCTGCTATAAATCAATAAAGTAATTGGATGTTATAGTATGTTAGGTATGCAACAATTAATATAATATTTTGAATTATTTTGAATTCAAATTTCAGTCTACATAATTTGGTTGATAAATTGAATTTACTGTTACTGTGATAACTGATAATATTATCTTGTAAACATTGCCTGCTTTGTAAATGGCGGTCGACTTCAATGATAAAAAAGAGACGTCTATCTAGGTGTTTTTTATATCTATGGACTATGAGTATATCTAATTGGTTTTTTCATCCAATACGTAATGGATAAAAAATATACTAGTAAATTCCGCTTAAAAATATATTTCATATTCCGATCGTACATGATCAAGTTAAGTTTTATAAATATTATATTATTATACTGATATATGTTTCATTTTGTAACCTATAGAAATCAGATAATAATAATATATCGAATGCAATAATGTTCTCTCGTAGATATTTAGAATTCAAGTAAATAAAAATAAAAACAGAAACTATTATCACATGTGCACTGAAAAGTATATTGATTATTATACGAAATAAAATAAAATGTACCTTAAAAACGAAATACGAGTATAAATCAGAGCACTTAATGCTAAACACGTACTAGTGTTTTCTTTTAATAGGTATTTTTGATGTTAAAGAGTAGATAGAAAAAATGGATGTAAAAACTAATAGCTTTTTTCCTTTCAGAAACCTCTGCTATTATAAAGTATAAGCAGTAAGGTTTCACAAAAACCTTCATATTATTTAGAATTTATATAGAGTACTTTGTTGACCTGTTTTTCAGAATTTCAATATTGTCGACTGACTGGCTAGTATTGATTTTTATAGTAAATAACCCTGTAATGAAAGTAATAAAAGCAAGAAAAAAATATTTATCATAGCGTGATTGAATTGATGCCAATAACGTTTTTGATCTATTTCACATTATTTGTACACATACTAAGAATGTATTTCTAACTAGATCCTCACAATTTTTATTATATTATATAAATTCGCGATCATGTTTCTTATTAAAAATACTCCTATAAATGATATTGTATATTCAAAACGTAATAGAACATATGACATCTCAAATAATTACACTAATAAAACTTTTGGACAAAGATTCGTTGACTATTTAGGACCAACTTTCTTCAATGTAATGCCTTTCGCTATCAAGAAAACTATAAGATACAATCCTAAATCTAATCATAAAATAATAATCTACAATTGGCTTCTACAAGAAATATAATCTCTAGCTTTTAAGGAATGTCTAAATATTATGTATGTATAGAGTATGTTATTAATTTCATTATTTTTGTACTTCCTCTATTATGTTTAATTAAATGTCGAATGTCGATTTAATCAATTTTCTGCTGTAATTAGTAATTAATATATGTATATAATCTAAGTTGTAACATGTAACTCTCTACTACCAACTCAAGCTCTGCTTAAAGGTAGTAGATATAACAATGTTTTTTGTTTTATTTAATAAAAAGAAAAAAAATTTGAAGGATCCTGTATATATTTATAGGATGTTTTTGATTCGCTTGAAAGTCTCTCGACAGTTTGATACGTACTGTGGCTTCAAACAAAAAAAAAACAAACACACAAATAGTGATATATGTACGATCCGATAATTTTAATTGTTATGATTTTTGTAGTCAGAAAGGGTCTTATACAATTAAATATATTCCTAGATTTTAATATCGTTACAAATCTACAAATCTAATTTTGTTTTTAACCGTTTTACATTATTAGTATACATTTATAATACTGAAAAGTTGCAATAGTCTCAAATAAAAATGTTTCAGCAATGTATAAACTATGAGTAGAATTTTCGCAATCCTGATCACTTGATAAGTAACAATGATTTAAAGAAAAAACTGAAGAAATAAATGACCACTTCTCTCACCTACTTGATAGTTTCAGTAGTATTGAAAGTTCAAAAAAAAAAAAGTGCCAGAAACAGAAATTTTAGTCTCGATATACATTATTAAAAAGGCTAAAAAAACTACTTAAAAAATTAAATTAACACATGTATCTTCAATGATTTTCAATAAATTGAGCAAACTGCAGTCTAAGAAACTGATGAACGTGAATATAATTTTAATCTTAGTCGATCAATGGTATTATATTTGAAAGAACTGAGAACTAATATTATGACGCCGTAAATCTTAAGAGTAGATTACTTTATTATATATCAGTGTATAATGTAGTATTAATCAAACTATTATTTTTTTTAAATAATCACGAATATCAATTATTTAAGTATTTTAATAATTTAAAAAAGTAATTAGGTATGTATTAAATAATAGATTTAATGTTTTATAATTTACTGGTTTAGCACTGTGTATCATATACAACCAGTGTCTCTGATGTGAAGTTATGCGTTATTAATGTTATTATGAAACATTAAATAAAAATTGATTAGTTATCATAATTTGTATATAAGTTCTTCACTTTACACAAATTCTGAAAGTCTTGTAGGTTTTCTGGCTGTTGTCAACTAAAATAGGTTGTACCTATTTAATATTTTGATCTTAATTATATAATATTGTCAATACTTTCAGTTTGATAACGAATTTATGTTTCGAATAAAATTTAGATTGAAAATATCTAATGCATTATGGTTTTATAAAATTATAAAATAAATACCCCAACTTAAAATAAGAAAATGTATATTCTGCAGGAGCCATGAAATCATATTGTATTGTTATTGTCTTATAGATATTTGGTATTTTTTTCAAAACTATAAAATAATATAAAATACTTATATTTGCGTGCCTATTTATAAAATCTTCATATATATATTTTGATATAAAATTTTATCATCGTTATGAATTTTGAAGCTCTTTATTATTTTAATACAACTTTAACTATTAATGCTATATGATTCTGAACATTTTTATTCGATCATACAATGGTTTTGGATTTAAACTAACAAATTATTTTTAAGTTTTTACAAATATTTTAAGTTATTAAAGAAGTTAAAATTATTTTATGCAATTTAATTTTTTACATACGTGTGTATATAAAGTTACTTTTCAATCACCTTGTTGACATTTTTCTAAATAAATTTATTGATTGACGATTGAAACATAGATTTTTAATCCTTGAATGTGTATTATATTTTTAACATATATCTGTACATATTATGATTTATTACCTAAAGTTGTTATTTTAATCTTCTTATATTTACAAATTTAAAAACAGCGATTAATCTTGATTTTGTTGAAGATTTTACATTCATTAGTCATTATTAATTTTATATAAGACATTCACTAATATTTCTATACTGTATAATATATATATTAAATTGCAATGTTTTGAACATTATACATACATTTTGATACTATTTATTAAGATTATGGAGACTTATTATGGTTAAATTACATTTTAATTAAAAACTAATGACAATTAAGTATAAAATAAGATTATTTAATGGAAGTGTATACCTAATTTTTTTATTTAGTGTTATCTTTATATAATACAAACACTCCGTGATCTAAAATTGAATCTAATATTGAATAAATGAAGTTTTGTACTTAAAAAGTAAATCTCGACTAAATTATATCAATATTATTTGTAAGTAGTATAATAATAATGTTTTAAACGCATTCGCAAGATATTATTATGTATTACTATTAACCAATAATAATAAGCGTAGGATATTGAATCCGGGAGAGTCTATAGGTAAAAAATGAATGCAGTGATCCCGCAGAATAATAATTATACTATCTATTTATTTATTTCATATTAGCAAACTTAATGTAACGTAATGTTATTTTTATCAGCTTTAAATAAATCGAGGACCTCATAAAAAATATCAGAATACGCAATATTATACTGAATTTTGGGTTTGGAATCGATATTCCTCATATCTCCTGCACACTATTAAGATCTGCAGGACTTTATAGTAATATAATCATCTTCGTTATTATGGCTTAAAGTAATGGTGAAATAAATTAATAATTCATATATTATATATTACGATTAAATAGTAATAATATTTATTTTAAATATGTGCAAAAAACGACAGGAGACTGGTGTAAAAGTACGAGATTTTATGCAATTACGAAATAATTGTATAATTATATTTGAATATTACTTTTTGCACTTTGGATTTTAATAAATACTACTTCAAGCTAAAATAATTTTGAGGTATATTATTTTTATAAAATTCTAAAAGATTTAAATTCTGTGATTTTTCTGCTTGATTATCAATATTTTTCAGTTGAAAGGAGGCATTTAAAAATGTTAATAATATCATCTTTGTGCTTTAAAAATTATTTGGATATACTATTTACAAGATAATCTAGAAATGAAAATAGGACATCTATAATATTCTCTTGATCTCTTGCTGGTACATTTCATTGTTTGGTTAGACTTTTCTTCAATTTAGCCCTATTAATTAATTTTCAACATAAGCTCCTATGTTATGAAGAATATACTTATACTAAAAAATTCATATTAATTAAAGCCTCTGAAAAATTAAATTTGCCACTCAGTTGAAGAATTTTACTGATTATAAAAATATAATTTTACTTCTTTTCTGAACACGATAGTGAAATTATAAAACTTGATTGCTGAGTCCCATTTAACAGTAAAAACGCATCAGACGATGACTCTGAAGCTGCAAATATAGGCAAAAACATTTTATAATTTAAATAAATGATGAACTATGGCGTTTCAACTCTAGACTATGGTGGAGAGCACCTATATACTATTGATTTTTATATTAAACGTAATATTTAGGTATATTAATTTATTATTATGTGTCAAGAAAGAATGTAGCTATTGTGTTTCGATGTCTGCAAAACAAAATTTAATAATTTAAAATCATAATTTCGGGATAATATGTATTTATGTAATGACATATATTAAACATATCTAACGTAGATCGTTCATAACAATATTTTATATAATAATATTTATAATAATGTTACTAATGCCTTAAGGTATCTTCTAAAACTGTAATGGTACACATTGAACAATAACATAGTTAATATCGGTGGTTTCGTTAACAACAATATTTATCACCTAATATGTAAGAACAGTCACGTTTGATTATGCAACGTTCGGCCTTATTATTATAAACTTCGACGTTGTGCCAGCGACCCGCGTTTTAATATAGCACCGTTGTGGTGCGGATAGTAATTATTATACGCAATATTATCATATATATTGTATTATTGTATTTGCTTATATATATATATAAATACATATAACATAGGTATAATATTACTCAATAAATCGAGCTTTTACGTGTCGATGGCGCGTGTTCATGTTATGATTTATGGTAATAACATCGGAACTCAATTTATATTGTTATCGTATATAATAATTTATTGAAGCAGATACTAGGTATAATAACACTGTCACACAATGCCATCACGAAAACAACATGCGCATATCAGTGTGTGTTTATTTCGGTAAGGTTCTTCTATTGTACTGTTGATTGGTGCAATTTAAATTGTTTTAATGCTGAGGGGGGAATGAAAAAATGTAATCCCAAATAGAATCGTGGAAATTCTCTTCTAACATTTTCTTTTTGTAAATCTTACCAGATTTTCATATCATATTTTATAGATACAAAATGTATCATACATTATTACTATTACTCAGGCCTGTCCAGATGTGAGGTATACGAATATGTATAGGGATCATCACGCCATAAGACCATTCACAACAAAGTGAATAAAACAATCAAATTTTGATATATGTTTATTTGTATTAAAAAAAAAAAAATAATATCTGGGCTAGCCACTCGTACGATTCCTGGAAATCCCCCAATGCAGCTAAAAAGAAATTGGTGTAGAGATCTTCTTAAGGATTAACGAAAAAAAAAACAATAATAATTAATTAAATAAAAATATATATATATCAAATTATATTTAAGCAAAAGGAAGTGCGATCACTGGATGGTTTCTTTCCTTATTCATGTTTCTCTAATATATTGTAACATGCATTTGTGTATAGATTGTATACTCTCTAATAAAAATTAAAATTAAAAAAGTAGAACCTACGGCCTTTTTGAAAATCCGTTTAAAATATATTCTGTAGAAATATTATTAAATACTTTCCTTTTTAATGTTTTAAAATAAGATATCTTGATACCGTAATATTTAAATGGATAACGATCTCGTCTTATCGTCTTATCTCGCGTCATATTTTATAAGGATAATTTTAATTTTTGTTTTACTATCAACATACTAACATTGTGTTGGTTATTGTCATGCCATTTTTGTTCTCTACGTTATTGTAACAGCTCATCAGCTCCTCAATACCTCAAATAAAATATAGCAATATTTGTGTAGGTACTTATCTGCAATTGTCAATTAAGTTTGTTGTATTTACGTACTTATTCATAATGACTTTTTGTATTTCACGTTATTAGAATCTAAGGCTTAGATAAATTTAATTTCATAACCGAGACTACCTACTTAACAGACGCTACTTACAAAACTGTATTCCGTGGTGTATGATATACTTGATACTGATATTTAAAAATATTTTAGGGTTCTATTTCCGCTTGGTGGTGGCCGGACAATTTGAAGCAGAATGGTGGGTTCACCACAGTCACCACGGACATTGGTTCTGTCCTGCTGTCTGCAATGTTTAGTTTGGCTGCGATGAGCGCACTGTTTGGTCCGACGGCCGTCCACCGGCTTGGCACCAGGACATGTCTGGTGGCCGGTTACTTGGTATCCGTTGCGTTTGTCACCGTACACCTATACCCAAAGGTGGTGGTACTGGTGCCCGGTTACTTTCTGATGGGTGCCTGGTTGGGGTGCTGGACGGCGTCTCGGACAGCTGTGCTCATGGCGCTTGCTTCTAAAATGGCATACGTGCTGTCCGACCGAGAGGAGTGCGAACTCGAGGGCAATGGTCGGCGAGAAGCAGTGGCCAGGAATCTGGCCAGGGGACTTCAGGTGAGATGCTCATAACCTCTTATAACTGCATAACTGTTGTGTATGTCACGCTGGTAGTGTGTGACCTACCTGTTGATTCACTTTTTGGACGAACTACCTTAAAATATTAATGGGTTTACACAACATGATTCTTTACTCACCTTTATATATTAGTATTTAAATTTAAATTTTACGTCATTTATAAAATGGTTAAAAGATGTTCCTGTCACATAATGGCAATGAACCATTATTCTAAATATTAAACTAGGATTTACATTCCAGTATGTCAATAAAGACGTTCGATTGTTAGAGTGTAAGCTTTCAAGGTATATAAAGTCTAAACATAGAAAACGTAAGGATGAATTTAAAACTTGAAATGAAAATATATTTTAAGTAAACCAGTAGATATGACTTATAATATACTTTACACTAAAAGATTTTATTATGCAACAGATTATACAAGTATACTATAATTATCCAAAGTATATTGATAATTTTCTGGTTATCGTTATACCTTATAATCCATATTGTTACTATAGTCCGTACATGATTAAATTATAAATTACATTATTATTATTATTAATAATAATAATAATTTAGTATACAGAAATATTGTATAAATAAACATTTGGAAAAACTAACTTCTACATTCCGAAATCATTATAATAAAATTAAAAATTATAGTCTATAAGTTTAATACATAAAGTACAAAATACAAAAAGTTTCTTACATAAATATTGGAAGAATCATCTGATTTTAAATTAAAATTAAAAACAATCAATTTGTTCATTATTTGCGTTGGATTCAAGATATTAAATGTTTTATAGAAATGATTGATAATGCGAACTTGGTATACGTATAATATTACATTTAAAAGGCATGAGATGAAGAAACCGATTTTGAAAATTATTAATGCATTGTATTTGCGTATTTAAGTAAGAAGACTAAACCACTGAATTAGGTATATCCAAGTTTAGATTTGACTAAAGATATAAATAGAGTTTTTAATATATTATGGTCTATGGATTTCGAATTCTTTACAGTTTATCGCAATGAAGTTTAATACAGAAGATGATTAATTAAAAATATGCTGGATGTGTTGAATAAAGGAAAAAATATTACAACAAGATTAATTTACACGAAGTAATGAGTGATTACTTAATTATTATATTGTAGGTGTTAAATTTAGTCGACTTTAGTACTTCGTTCGATCAGAAAGTGAATCTAGTTGGTACTTTGGGGGGTAAAAAAAAAATCCCAATATTTTTCTTAATAATTGGGATAAACAAACTAAAAATTAAGGAAAAAACAGGAATTTTTACGCACAATCAGTTTTTGACAAAATCAATTTTAGTTTTTGGTGTAGCTTTAAAACAAATGACCATATAGATACATGATATTTTCACTGGATGTTTATATAGTATAATAAGTATATTTTATCCACCATGCAATATGAATTATTGCATTATAAAATGCAATTTTCGATTATTATTAGTTTCTATAAATTAATATCGATAAAAATGTATTTGTTAGGAAGAATAGTTTGAAAATTTAATACAGAGCTCTTAACATATTGTTACAATAACAGTTGAAAAATAATAGAAATACACAGTCAACATTTTTTTTATAATCATTCAAAGTTTGAATTTTGACAAAATACGTAAAAATCACAAAAATTCGCAAATTATTTTAAGCTAGAAACTCATAAAAAAATTTCTTTTTAAATCTAAGATTTGAAAATTTAATACAAGATTCCTTACAAGTTTGTCAATCTTTATCACAAAAAAAAAATGTCCACCAGAAATTCAAATTTCAACTTTTTTAGTTTTTTTTTTTTATCAATGTCAATGAAATTTTAATGGTTGGGCCAAAAAGCTTCAATTTTTTTTTTATTGATCTAAAAAACATCGGCTCCTATGACCATTAGTTTGACATTAACTTAAATTAGTTTACAAAGGTGGTTTACTTATGTTATGGTATGGCTTAAATTAGGTTATATAGCTGAATTTCTTTTATAAATTGTAGGATGTTCATGATTGATTTGTGGTCCAGTCCAAGCGCTTCTCCGATTTGTTGTGATATATGGTGTTTTTTCCTCGTGTCATCGTATTTTTGGCATTCGATGATGATATTATGTTTGACTGTGAAGTCCACACCACATATTTCACATATGGTAGGGTCGTTTTTTTCTCTTCAAAATTTAATATTAGGCTTCCAACATATTGTTTAAATAGCAGTTGAAAAATATTAAAAATACATAGGCACGATTTTTTTTTTATAAGCATTCAAAGTTCAAATTTTGACTAAATACGTAAAAATTACGACAATGTTAAAATTATATTAGATAGAAATTCATAAAAAATTTTCTTTTTCTAAGATTTGAAAATTTAATTTAATATTCCTTATTAGTTTGTCTAGGTACCTTTATAGAAAAAAAAAAATAAAAAATGTCCACCGTAAATTCAAATATTTTTATAAGTAATAATAATCTATAATATATCTTAGACAGATAAACCGTTTCCGCTCAAAATCGTTTTTCGTATACAATGACATAATATCATGGGATTTAAATTTAATTCCATCCATTGCAGTAATCCACTTGCAACCTACTGTACAGCAGAGCGATATCCACTTTCCCGCTTTTTTTATATTTTGTATTTTGAAAAATTGATTACATATATTTTAAATTTTTTTTCACTTTTATCTACTACACATATAATTTACATACATTAAGAAAATTAATATCTTATAAAATATACAAAATATAAATTAAAGTTAAAATAATAATTTAATTTAAATTGTTTAAGGAAATTCGTTCAATTATTCAGAATACTTCACTAAACGGACTATATTAGTATTTCAATTGTATACGTTTTTCCGCATAGATGTTTATTATTATTTTACGACTTAAGTTTATTCGCTTATTGAATTTATAGCCCATCAGATTACTTTTTTTCCCAATATAGCAACCTGTCTTCTCGGTTTCTTATTACTTTTTCATTTGATTTGAGCGAACTACGCACAAAGTTTTATTATCTTTGTTTCACACACTTTGTGGGACAAAATTACGTACTGCGTAGTACTGTAAAAATAGATTTATTTGGATTGATATTATTGCACTCGTTGACCTGAAATCAAATCTAGATAGAAAGTCTTATTTATGACCTTTAGGGATTACTTTTTAATTTTATCGAAGTAATATTTTAGAGGATTATACAGTAAGTTAGTAACATTTTAATTACTTAACCTATGGCAGCGGCGTAACTGAGAGGGTCATGAATTAGTGGCTCACCCTAGGATTTTTTTATTGATGATGTTTAATCACGGTTATGGCCTGTATAGCTGATAAAGTAATATAGTATTTAAATAGCCCCCTCCCTCCTTGAAAGTTCATCTACGCTACTTAGTTACGGTTAGAATTTAATTGAGTTAGGTTGTTAAATGTACGCGTGGGACTGTGGGAATAAGAGGAAATAACACAACTGTCTGTGTGAATCTCATATCATTATAATAAAATGGTTTTTTGATTAAATTTAATTTTCATCTAAGCTCTAAGTTTATTTTTACTCCAAATCCCATTATTCTTTGTAATAGTATAACGGTAATACTTTTAATATTATTTCCGAAATTCTGATCAATTTTGTCAAAATTAAATGACTTAATACTATATTACTTCTATATGTATACAGTATACTATTGAATAGAAAGAATTGGCAGTCCTATTAATTCATATATGCTTAAAAATAATACAATTTTTAAAACTAAATTAAAATAGGAGTAACTGAGTAACCATCCTGCTTCACAATAGTAATCGAGTGTACGTATGTTCCTCTTCATCGAATATTTCGTTGTAATATTGTACCTATAGGTAACGGTTGTACCTATATTAAAATTTAATTCAAAGATAAATCATTGCATATGAATAACGACGGTGTGTCATCCTATTATCATTTATCATATTAATGTATCGCTATAAATTATTATAAGAGATAAATATGACCATTGTCGTTATCACTATTATCGTAATATTATATTTGTTATACACTATCAGGAAATACTGGTAATGACTTGTCAATATATTATTATATATTTAGAATTTCGTCTAATTTATTAAGTCAATGATATAAATTATTACAGATTATCAATATTTCCTTAAATGTCTAGCTTTTAATGAAACTGCCTAGTAAATGTTGACAATATCTGAATTTACATCATTGCCGTTAATATTTGCACAGTATTATTATATTTTATACTATAAAATTATACATCTGTGCGAACTATGTTTTCTCGAATTAATATAATTACATTTTAAATTTGATACCAATAGGCAATAGTACCTACTACCTACCTATATATTTTAATATAAAATTCAATTCAACTTATTGCTACCGTGAAACGCAGGTGGCGCACGATGTGGGTTTGATCGCCGGAAACGCGTTTGTCGCGTACATGATAAGTGGTACGCGGACAGACGACATCCTCGGAACCATGTTTGCCAGGGACGGTGGATCCGGTACTGATCGGACTTGCGGCAGCGTGGCCTGCCCGCTGGTAAATACGGTGGAAATCAAACTCGGGCCCACCGCCAACTTCTCGTCCAATCAGACGGTCGCATTGGTTGACGTTCGCAATCACATGGTCTTGCCATGTAAGTATGATGATATATTTTACGGAAGTGTGTGAAATTGGAGGCGAAAAATAATGAATTTATATTAAAACTGTGAAACATAAATATGGTAATACGACGCATCACTGGCGTCATTGTGGGTTAGTAAAGATGCATGACTTAAAGTTTTGATTACGAATCATATTATATTATCTTTATTCAATATTGCAGTCATAATATAGACAATATAGTTATAAGTAAATAGTAATAAATAGTTTTGGAGTGTATATCAAAGGCTAAAATATCCAAATGTTCTGACTGCACATTGTATATAAATATAATATATACATATTGGGGGGGGGGGGTTCACAACCATAATTTAAAACAAAAACAAAATGTTTTAATCATTGATAATAATAAAAATGTGTATTTAATACCAAATGTTATGATTCAGTTATCACACACTTTTTGATGTCGTACATCACGTTTTCAACATTTCGTACCGCACATATAGGTGATCTAAATATCCTGCGAACAGTGTGAACACGATCTATGTATTATATACTATCATTGATCTTCTATTATAATTTCATTATTCATGCATTGTTCATATATATATATATATATATATATATCGTGCAACTCTATTTTCACGTCAACCATATTATTCTATCTTTACTTTTGTGGCTATTCCTTATTACTTAATGTTAATAGATGCATAATATACTGTTTTTCCGTAAGTATCTATTACATATTTTCTACGATTTGTTTATTTGCCGACAATAATCTTAACAATTCGATGTTATCTTTTGTGATATTTTCGTCAGTAGTTCATTTCGTTTGAAAATTCATCACTTATACTCATATTGAAATACATATTTATCATTGATTTAAAATTTAATTCGACAATTTAACAGTACTCTATGTCGAGGCGAGCCTCTAAAAGTCTTACAATGCCTGTAAGACAATAGATGTGTATTTAGATAATAATAAATTAACCATCTTTATGTTAATAATTAATTTATACTTTATTACATAATACAGTTGACAATTGTACATTAGCTACAGTAACAATTTTTGTAACAGACTACTGCAGGCAGTTCACATACATAACACAAAAGTGTCAAATAATTATTATCGTTAGGTTAAGTGTACCAACCTCGTATATTACAAGTCTAAAGTACTATCAAGCTGTATCCCCCTGTAATTTGAACGTCTTCGCATTTTTCATGTTGAAGTAGGTACTAAGTTTTTCTCTCAGATATTATTTTTATAATTTAATATGTATTTTTATTTTGATGAACAACAATCAGAAGTTGTGATGAGTGTATATTTTTTGCTAGTGGGGTATAGGTAAAGTTGGAATCCTTATGTTTGGTAAATTGTAATTTATTTCAAATTTTAAAAAAATGTAGAGATTAGAATTAAGAAATAAATAAAGAAACCAATAAAAAAATGACGAAATCGTTTTTTTTGAACAAAGTTAATAATCAAATGTATTTATCGTAGGTATCTCGTGTTTCATCGAACAGGAATATCTATTACCTACTGAATATCATCATTTGTTTTTCATACTGAATAATATGGTATTATTATGAAATAATGTAAGGTTTTTATTAATTTTACTAAACGATTTAAACAAAAAAAAGCGGGTAAGTGGATGTCGCTCTGCTGTACATTAGTTGGTGGGGTGGACCTCTGACTAGGGTAGCTTAGATTTGAATGCAATGATAGCCGATAGGTATCATTGTATACGAAAAACGATTCTGAATGGAGATGATTTGTCGGTCTAGGTCTCTAAGAAATATTATATTTAAATATTGTCATATATTCTATTTTGAAACAAATATTTTATTTTTCAATTAGGACGCATTTTGAAAAAGGCATGGTTAGTTCTTAAATTTACTTGCAAATTTTCGCGTTTTCGACAGATTTCGTGAAAATTTGAACTCTAAACGCTTAATGCTTGTAAAAATTAAAATTGTACCTATGTATTCTTATAATTTTTTAATCACTATAAGAATAACTTATGAGAAACTTTGTATTAAATTTTCAAGTATTTTGATAGGGCCAAAAAAATTTATTGACATTTCAAAAAAAAAATTTCAGAAAAATTGAAAATTTCAGTTGTCTATAAATATCTCAAAAAAGTCAAAATATTTAAAAAATTAAATCGTGTAAAGAAAATTCCAATCTTAATAAGTGGTAAAATTTTCAAGTATCTACGACATATACTTTTTGAATAATAACAAATATTTAAAATCGTTTGAGGATAAATAGTTATCGTAGTTACGCTATTTCATAATAATTTAAAATTCAAATGCACTTAAAATTTTTCCTATAATGATGCTTCAAGTTTTCTCTATAGCTACTTGAAGGAAAACTTATGGAAAACTTAGTGTTGTATTTTTAATCTTTAGTTATAAACACAAACAATTTTATGATTTTCAACTTCAAAATTACTTGCAAATTTTCGCGTTTTCGACAGATTTCGTAAAAATTTGAAGTATAAACGCTTATAAAAAAAATTGGGACTAACAATTTTTAATTTTTTTTTAGCTACAATAATAACAACTCATAAGGAACCTTATATTAAATTTTCAAGTTTTTTTGGTCATCCAACATTTTTTACCAACACTTAAAAAAAAATTGAAAATTTCAGTGGTCTATAAATAACTCAAAAAAGTCGAAAATTTTTGAAAATTAAACTGTATATAGATATCACTAACATTAACATTTGGTGAAAATTTCAAGTATTTACAGTGATTAGTTTTTGAATTGCAACCATATAAAAATATCGTTTTGGTCGAAAACTGGTTTTGCGTAAAAATTCCCGTTTTTCTGTCATTTTTTTTTGTTTTTCTCGATTTTTTTGAAAACTGCTGGAAAATGTTTACTTTTGACCTGTATAATGCACCAAGGATATTCACTTTTACACCGGAAACCACCCTCAAAGTTTGAAATTGAAGCATTATTTCAACTAGTTATGCTGTACACAGACACAAAAACAAACATAAAAAAAAAAAAAACACACATCATTGTAAAATCAATACATTCATCACTTCGTTCAGAATTTAAAAATTAATATTAATTATTAAACCGGGGACATTTTATTTTATATTATATATAGATTATTAACATATATAAATATACCTTAAGAGCATTGATAGTAATAAATTAACAAATATCTAATATACAAATAATAAATATTAATACGTAAAAAAATTGCTCAACTGATTCGATAACAGTCATGTTTCGTTCAAATTTTACTGCCTTTTATATGTTTGAAATTAAATTCTCATAAAATGATTATATTATTTTAATTGTATAGAGAAACATTGAAAACAAATTTAAATTTAATAATAAATTGATAAATCATAAAACAATGTAAATTGTGAAAACGATTCTGAGCGCGCGGTCCGAGTTTTTTCAGAACTTTTCATCAAAGTTGAAGTTTGGAGAATTTACTATAAATATCTTTAAAAAAAGATACATCACATACATCATTATAAAACATTAAAACCAAAACATTTATCACTCCACTGAATCTAAAAATAAAAGAAGAATCAAATATGTATGCGCAAAAAAATAAATGAATGTATAATAACATTTTGAGAGAGATCTACTTGCGCGTCTTATTATGACACTAATTACTATCAGCTGTATGTTGTACACGTTAACAGGCAAAACCACGCAGCTGTTAGCCAGCGTCTTCGCCGGATGCTGTTTTGTTGGCGTGGCTGTTACCGCGACTTTTATGACCCGCATCCGATTATTCGTGTACGCGTCCGCGTCTGAAAAACGAAAATCGGACAGCGCCCGGTCGTTTGCGGCCGTCCGCGATGCGTTCCGCAACACCAAACTTCAGCTCATCGCACCTCTGTCGTTATTCATCGGACTTGAACAAGGATTTATCTACTCCGATTTTTCCAAGGTGAGTACTCCTATATATAGTTATTAGTTATGCTTATTATACAGTAACCACACACAATAATTTGCATACATAATATATTTTTAATATTATATAGCTCACAAAAGAGAGTAAAAGCCAAAAAAGATAAATTATCACGAATAACCTTAAAATGTATATGTAATTTAAAGTTAGTTAGTTAGTTGTTAAATATTTTAAATTAGCAGACAAATAAAGTTCATCTCTGCAACGCAAAGAAGCTAGCTGATCATTAATTCTATAATTTTCATTAGTCATAATCCAGTTGTCATCCTACTCGAACAAAATTTTAACTTAAGTATATAAGTCCATATCGAAGAAACTGACGGCTTTACAAAAACTTTTATTATTTTTATATTTTATGTCTGTCAACTGTTACCACTCATCACTTATCACGTCTTTGATCAGACAATTTGCTTTAGTTTTAAAATTGGATGATAGTATAAAAAAAATAAACAAATTTAGTCATTACATTGGATAATTAAAAATATAAACATTTTTTTTTTTTTTGGGGGGGGGGAAGATCGAAAAGTTGTAGGGACACTGGATTATGCGAATATTTTAGAAGACTAGTTTGTGAGGCTTGATTACATTTTATAAAATGTTAGCTTATTTTCATTTAATTATAGACATTTGAATTTTTTACTTTCAGAATTTGAGTGGAGAACTGTGAATGTATTGGTTTTAAAATTTTGTATAGGTACTTATATTTTATTATGAGTATTTTTTATTTATTTATTTTTTATTTAAGGCAATAGCTTTTACTGGAAAACCTAATTAGATCATCAACTTCGATTGAGATTTCTGGTGATAAATTGGTTTTAGTTGGTATTTATAAAAGGTTAAACAACAGAGCGAATTCTCTTTTTATCCTAAATCTTTTTTTTCATACCTATCAATTCATAAAAATTGGTTAGAGATTTTGATTATATCACGTTGGTAACGACCAGTAAATTTTTCAAACGTTTTCGTGGCTACACTGAGTTATTTCAGCACTAAAAAGCTCTAGGTATTGTCATGATTACTCAAAGTATGATGTGAAATTATCAAGATTGGTCTGGTTTACACAAGTTGGTAAAGAACGGGAACCTCTTCAGTTGTTGCCAAGGCCATACAGATTTAGTTAAACTGCTCTATAGGTATTGCTAATACCGTTTATTAAACATTTTTAATATTAAACTAAAATAAAATTGTACTTATTTTTCAATATTAATTATTAATTACATTATTCATAAATATGTTAATTTTTTTTTAAATATTTTAACTTAGATAGATTTTCTAATAACTTAACCATAATAAAACAATCTATTGTATAATAACTTCGCTTTTTCCTGTTAAATTGAAAAACAATACACTAAATTAATACTGTATCTACACCAGTGGTTCCCAACCTTTTTACCACCACGGATCACTTCGACTATATTTTATATGCCACGGACCACCACAATCTTAAGAAAACTAGGAAGACCTTTTTTTTTAACAAGAATATACAAAATTTATAATAATTACATAAAATTTCGACTGCCTCACTTTTACGTATTAGACGTTATATGCAACAAGAATGAGCTATTGCCTGCTTCGTTGGAAGTCCAGAAAAAACAGTTACAAATTTTGTATTACGCCCCCAAGGAAATTTTTTTAAATTTTGTAGGTATGGCTCGCGGAACACCTCACGAGGTCTCGCAGACCACCGGTGGTCTGCGGACCATTGGTTGGGAACCACTGATCTACACAAACTACAAATATATTAATTTTAGTTATACAAATTGTATTAACTTAGCTTAGCATTATCTTAATGTTTACTTAACTTTATTTAATGGACTTAGTATAATATTGGATTATACGGCTCAAGTACGGCTATATATCATATATGCTGTAATATGCATCTCGAACTTTTTCCGATTATCACTAAAAGTGAATCCTTTGATTTTAAACCTTTTCAAAAACAACAAGATGTCATTAAAACTTTTTATTTCACCATTACAATGATGGATGAACTTTATGTCTTTAGCAGTATTATATATTATTATACTATTATACTATATTCAAAGCAACAAATTATACTTCAGTTATTTCTCGTTACGAACTAGGTAAATAGTAAATTATTGTTTCAATAATTTAGGAAAAATCGTCCTAACAAAATACCAATTCACGATTTTTTTTGTATATTACAAAAATAAACATTAAACATGTACAAAAAATAAATTCATAGTATCAGACATATTTTTTTAAACTCAAAAATGTTGAATCGGGTACATCGATGGAGGTAAAAATGTTCGCAGTACAAATAGTATAGTTTTATATTAATCGAAACCAAAGCCTTAAAGCTTCATAATTTCAAGATCGAATACTGTAACGACCGTCTATTGGTTTTGTTATTTCAACGAATCAAAACCTTGCGTTATAGGGGTCGCTACAGCCTACAACCCTGCGTGAGTTAGACTATTGCACGATACGGGCAGAATTAATTGAACAATGTTAGCGATAATGATACAGCTGTTAACCGCGTACAAATAGGTATATGCAGCACACAATGATTATACGCGTCGGTGTGAGTTACCGACAGTCTGTTTAAAATAATATATATTACTTAATCAAGTATGGAGCCACGTTTCGTGTATGCGTCAGAATGAGGGTGGATTGTGGACAGTGTTCCGAAATAAGTGCATTCAAAACGTCAAAGACTTATAATAATTCATTGCTCACGTGCTGTGGACGATGACGTTTTATTTTTATATTAAAGATTGCTGGGAAAAAATGTTTGAAAATTTCCTAAAAAAGTTTCTCATAAGTTCTTTGTAAAGGGATTTAAAAATAACGAAAATTAAGTCATTTTATTTTTAAGTGTTTGATGTTATAATTATGACGAATTCATATATTTAAATGATCAAACCAGTTCGGTTCCGAATGTTGTAATGTGCTCACATCTATTCATTAGCAGTATGCTCGCTGCTATCTTTATCTAATCGTAACCCTCCTTCACTGCTTCGTCTATAATAATAATCAAGTTATTATGTCACCTCAACCTAGTGTGGTTTCTTACAAATTACAAGCAAAAGAAATCTCTCTGCTTCTTCTCTCTCACCAAAGGCAGGAGAAAAGAAATTAAGAAAACCAAATTATTCACAAGTCCAAATAGGTTCTCCGTTCTCTCTAAGCGCGACGCCGTTGATGTGAACACATCTATAATCGACGTCCAAATCCACAACAGCGATGACAAAATAAAGGTACCGCCGCCTGCTTACATTAAAAATGAGGGTAACATATCCACCTTCATCTCTAGTCTTTTGACCAAACTTGATTCTACAGATTTTATTTGTAACTCCACGCTCTCCTATCTTATCGTCCGCACTCATTTTGTTGAACATTACAATCAGTTATTAACGCATTTAGAGGAGAATGATTATAGTTATTATTCATATCAGCCAGATTCTATGCGCGAACTACGCGTAGTTATTGGAAATCTCCACCCAACTACTGCACTCGAAGACATCATCGCCGGCCTTTCAGAATTGGGCCACTGCGTCACCAATATAACAACATTAAGCGATTTTCGGACAAATTACGCCTTTGCCACTTTTCTTTGTTGATGTTCAAAGCTACCTACAATTCTGATGTATTCAAGATTGAGTTTCTGCTCAACTCAAAAATTATTGTTGTAAAACCACATCCATCAAAAAGCCCTCCACAGTGCTATACATGCTATACGGTCATATTCGAAAATATTGTTATCATGATCCGCGTTGTGTAAAATATGGAGGAAACCACGTCACAGGTTCCCGTACTAAGCCACGTGACTCTCCACCCAGATGTGTCCTATGCAATGGCAGCCACAATGACAACTACAAAGGTTGCCCTGATTACATAAAACACGTTACTCCTCCAATCAGGTGAGATCTTCCCATGCCTACTCCTTCACCAAAAAACTATACTACTAAAACCTCTTTTGCTACCAATCAGCACTCTTATGCTCAAGCCACCTCCTCTGGTTAAAACTATTCTAAGTTTCCTTCAAATATTGAAACTTTGTTTGTAACATACAATCATAACTAAAGTATCCATTAATAATATTGTATCTACAACCGTAGGCTAATGACCTAGCTGTTGAAGTCTTATTCTCAATAATAAAAAAAATTAGTCAATAACATTGTAAACGTAATAATTAAAATTGGAATTTAAACATTTATTAATAATATTTTATTTTATTATAAATTGGCTGAGAAAGAAAAATAAATTAAATACCATGTAGAGGAAGATGTTGAACTGTTGCAACAAGTTATTATGAAAATAAAATGTTTACTGTGATAACAATATATTAATTAACACTTTATATTATAATTATTTTGAAACAATCATTAAGACGTTAATTGTTATTTGTTTTAAACTATGGGTTTTCATTACATCATTATTTAACATACTGAAAAGTAATTTATTATTTGAAACAGACGTCGCATTACAAAAGTTGTGAAATACCATTTAAACAGTTTAAACGATGAAAAGTTAATACAGTTTCCATGGATATTTATTAAAATTGAGTTTCTCAACTTTTAAATGATACTTATACAATATAGGTACATATTACACTATAACATACAATATTCAACATACATGCCTACTAATACAATATTTATACAAAAAACCAGTTTCACTATTTCACCCTAATCATCACCTTTCGTAATGATTATTTTTTTTTTTTTTTATTGATCTGAAATATACATCAACAACTAGGCCATTAGTACACGCAATTTTTTTGATTACATTGTTAGTATTTTAGTGTTTACATGATTACATTAAATTAAATTGGTAATGATTATTGTTACATAATTTATGAAGAACTTTGAAGTGTATGTTTTAAAAGTTTCTGTCAAAATAGTTAGTAACATTCTTTAGTTTGGATAAAAATAGTATCTTAAACTTGAATGCGACTGCACAATTTTATTTCCACAATAGTACTAATTTTGTATTCATCATGTTGGTTCACATCTGAATATTATAATATATATACATGTAGGCACTTTTATACACTACCTATATGGCTATATATAATAATATATGAACTGATTTTTTTTTATATGTGCGATTAACATAAATAATATAATATGAAATAACAATTTATAATATATTTTTGCAATTACAGTTTTACGTCGTGTGTTCAGTGGGTGTGTCTAATGTGCCCACAGTTCTGCTGAGCTTGGGAGTGCTTCAACTGGTAGCCGGTTTTACTGTGAGTCTAATCCTGCAACACATCCGCCGATATCATATAATAGGTATACTGTACATAACGATTACATACATATATAATAAATAATAATATAAACTATACCTATAAGTATATACTAGCTACTATATTGTTATTAAAACGTATTAAAGTGGCCGACCCGAGTTAGCTCTCGTTGATGTTATTTCGTAACAATTATTATTACCACTGTGATTTTCCAGTGATTGGGTTGGCGTTTCATTCGTGTTTGCTAATGGTACTGATGAAGTGGAAACCGTCCGGCGACGATGCTGCGCTACTGTACGTCATAGCAGCCGCCTGGGGTGTGTGCAATGCCATTTGGAACACACTGTGTTTTAGTAAGTACCTATTAATAATTATATAACGATATATTATTGATCATCTTACCAAACAACTGAAAATTTTATAATTAAATTCATTATTCTGTTATCGTCGTCAATAATTGTTATCAAAACAAAACGTGAGAGATGTCGTCATATATTTTCACAAAAAAAGTTACTATATTGTACTAAATAATATTATAGTAATAGTAATATTATTAGTATTTAGTGCCTATAATCTATATAGATACTAAATTAACATCATATATTCTAAAATATAATACGATAAAACTCAAATGTTTGCATACTTAGTATAATATTGCAGTTGTATTACCAAGAGACCTTTTTGAAGAGGGTGATAATGTATCGATTGGAACAAAAAAGTACGCGTCATATAAATATAATCTCACTCAGTGACTTTAACTTTCTTTAGAATTGAATATTCATTATAGTTATTATTAAATAACTATTATCAGGAGAGTCACCAGTAGGTGGCTTCCCCGCCAAATCTTCTGGCTGTAACCTTTTACAACACTTAAGCGTATTGTAAAAAATACGTAATAATATTGTTTAAATCAAAAAAGCTTATTAAAAATTCCAATGCTGACTTATTTCTGGATTTGATGTTTATTTCTAAAACTGTATTTGATACGATACTTTGTGTAATATCCACTAAGAGGAACTTTTTTAAGGACCACTCAATATTAATTATATTATTCACAAATTTGATACTTTAAAATATAAAACATAACACTTTGTGGCTATTACTTATCAGAACTCATAATAGGTACCTACTACTAATTCATATCAATTATAGAATGACTGTAATTTGCAAGGAGCTGAATAGAACTTTCGTGTAGGTACACTTTTTGAATAAAAAAAAAATCTGTCATTAATTATTATTGTATTTTCACTAAATTACTTTCATTTTTAATAACAGAAACCCAAATAATAATTATGTATCATAATACAAAAAACTGTATTGGTAATTATTAATAATACCTATTCTGATAGTATAATATTTGCTTTGATCCTATAGACGAAAGCTCAGTCAAATTATTTAATAACTTCATGTAGTCTATAATGACACGACCTATTAAAATTTGATTGCAGTTGTTAGCCAATATGTATCGTATTGATTTAAGCTGATGTGAGACCGTAGAAACGCATATTGAACCATTATTTTTGTTTCGTTCTATTTTAATAGTTAATATAATATATAATATATTGTATTGTATAGCAGGTTTAACACAAATTTAAAACTCACCCATAAAATATTTTTGAGTAAACCAATAAAAACTGTTAGATAATAAATATGAGATAGTGTTGAAAGATACCACAGTTTCTAATTTCTAAAGTTTTATTGATAAATAATATGATGTTGGTAGTCTATACAGTAAAACTAATATAATATATAATATACACTCTTTCAAGGACAAATAAATTCCTTAATACATTTTGTTTTATAAAATAAATATCGAATTCATACTTTTTCAATTATATTTAAAAAATAATAATAACTATATAATTAACATATTATTATCTTATAATTCAATATGTAAACTAATATTAAACATAATATGCTTATCTGGATACTTATAATTGTATAATAACGATGACCTCTGTTATAAGTACCTACCTAAGCCTCTAATAAGGTGTTAAAAATTATTAAACTTCTTTTGTCAATAACTAGTTACCCAAGTGAAATTAATATAAAAATGAGTGGGTAGCGCCCACATATACCTATGTTTCTATGAATTAAAATTAATGAATTTGTGAAAAGTATATAAAAACACAAGGCATGAACGCAGTCGACAAGATCTAGCGAGAAGAAAAAAATAATCGTTTCCTTAATCGTTTATTCGTTTGTACGTGTATAAATATAATTAAAAATAAATGTTACTGGCTTATGCAAATAATATTATTATACGAAGTGAAAATCTATTTCATAATACAGTGTGACAACAATACAGACAAAAAAGTTTATGTTCACGACTTATCACTATATGATGTCAGCCTCAGAACTTATTGGCTTTGACCATGGCCGTCATGTTTGAGTGTGGGGCTGAAGGGAGAGGTTTAGTGGGTTTTTGTTGTTGCTAGAGACTTGATTATTTATGGAGTCATTGTATATTATACTGGGTATAAAATATACCTACATACATTAAATAGGTAGTCATGTAAATATTTAGAAATATATTTTTTTTAATATGTTTTGTATAATTTATTAAAACTATAATACGCTTACATAATTTAATTTTAAAAGAGATTAGCTTTATAAAGTTCAAGTACAATTTAAATGTCAACGAAAAAACTTGTACTGTGAAGTTGAAATTTCATAAATTTTACCATAAAACTTCTTTAGAAAAAGTACTGGAACAAATATTTTTATAGCGTGTATACAAATTACATTTCAAAAATATTTTGTATCACAAAACTTGATAAAAAATGTCTATTTGTACTATTTGTATGTAGTTTTAATTTTATTAAATCTTATTTATTACACTAACAGATTAAATATATTGGTTTAAATCGTATGAGACGAATTTATATATTATACGTATAATGTTTGGTCAAAGATTATAATTTATAGCTATTATATTATTGCACTAAGTATATAAAATTCCGTATTTTTTTTATTTACTGTGCAATACAATGTTTAGATCATTTTTTTCAACGATTTTTTCGTAGAGTTAATATTATTTCAATGATTTGCAAAGCCATTTTTTCTTTAGTAATGAATTAAATAAAATTCTGAATTTTGAAATTTTATTTCAATTTACTAAGGACCAAATTTTCAATTATATTGATTTTTATATTATCTGTTGTTAACATTTTGTGGAAATATATTCTTTTTACTGTAAATTATTAAGCCGGTGGTTTTTGTGAAGTTAAATTGTTTGTACCTACGTATCTAAATCGAAATTCGAATGGTCAATGTATGAGTTATTAAAATGTACATACTAAGAATAATAGGAGACAACTTGATGAATCTCTCTGTATATATTGTAGCATGTAGGTTAGGAATGAAATCATTTTAATATTTATACTAAAATTTATATGATTGAGGTTTAATGTACTTTGAATTTTGATGATTGTTGACATCTCTGATATCTACACAGATGGAGTCCCGTTATGTCTACAACATTAAATTTAATATAATATAATGATGACATTACTCCTGTATAGAAGTGAACATGTCACACGTGTGTTTGGATCTTTCTGTGATAGGATTTGATTGAGGTTTAAATTTAAGTAATGTACCAATTCCTTGGACATTTTATTGCATTTTTGTTCATGCAAAATAATTACACAATCATTAATTATTTTAATATTACCGTGATGGTTTAATGGTAATTGGTGGTGTAGTTTTTCGTGTAATTATTATTAGGCCTTCCTATGTATTACAGGTACCACTTGGTTAAACAAACCAAAACAAAACAATGATTATATTTTGTTTAAATTTCTAGTCAAATAGTTAATATGTCTTGTAACATTACACTGGCAATGCCATGAAATAAAAAAAAAAATTAAAAAAAATCGACTTGGCCAAAGTGAGAGAGAGGTGATCAGTGCCGATCACCTTATATTTATCCACCACTTTTGGGCGTGCTATTGTTGATGTCATTATAAATTGCTATTGTCGTATTAAACTAAATCGAATAAAGTCTATATATAATATTATGATTAATTATGACATCAATTATTTCGTTTCAGACTTTGTGATATCGTTGTATCCAGACTACTGGCACGGGCCGATGGCGCACGGATACTTCTTTCGGTACCTGGGCATGGCGCTGGCGTTCGGATTGCACAGCGCCGTGTGCAACACCACAAAACTGTACTGCCTGTCTGTCGCGCTAGTGGTGGCCGTGGTGCTGTACGGCTGGTTGGAGTGGCGGTTGCAGCTGACCGGCAAGCGGCGACGGACCGCCAACCGTTCATCATGACGACAGAATATCGGGGCCGCGTCCGGCAAGTAACCCGCCACTGCGCAAGTCATCGGTCAAGCACTCGTGCTGCAGTCGTACACTCGATCCGAATCATGGTCGATGGCCGTGTGCCACCGCCACCGCCACTGGCCCGAAGAGTATTATTTACGTCCAACACGACACTGCAACTACTGCAACGGTGGCCGCCACCGCAGCCGCCATCAATCGTCATCATCTGCATCGCACCGCATAATATTATCAACTACTGTTTGCGAATCGCCTGCAGCGCGGTGACGTACCGCCGAATTAAATACACATAACACAAAAATATATTATAATAATATTTAATATCAATTATTATCGTAATTAGTTGCAGCGGACCTGCATAAGGCAAACGGACAATATTTATTGGACCGCGTTGACCTTTATGTATTATTATTATTACCTACGTTATATTATTATGTAACCGTATTTGTTGTTGTTGTTGTTTTTTTTTTTTTTAACGAGACGTAAGTTTGAAATATTCGTCTTGAATACGTAATAATGTATGCGAATAAATAATATACAGGGTGATTTTTTAAATTTATTTGACACGCCACTCGTAATTCAATACAAAAAAAAAATCGATTTAATTGCATTTATTTATAACGTGTATCGGCTAACATTAACAAACGACAAACTTGATTCGGAGAGAGGATATAGAGAACCGTTCAACTACCAAAACGAATCGACTAAAATATATGTAATGCAGTTCACATAATTTGTAAAAGCCATGTTTTACTATGAGGTATATTCTGAAATGACGAGTGGTTGTTTAAAATAAATCACACTGTATATGGTACAATGTGCGTGAATAAAATTACGTTCATTCTTGTATACCCAATCATCTGATAAAAAACGATTTTTTTTAAAGACCATATGCGATTATAAATACGATTTACAGAATTGGACATTCCACTGCTACTTATTCCTTAAAATGCATAAACAAATCGTACTTTGGAATGGCGTGCAATAAACAGACACCACTTCCGCCCACTTTAGACTTACGGAAAACTCGTAATACCCATTGTGATAATATTATTATCTATTATCACGTTATATAAGCGTGAAACCTAGATGCTCCTACAAAAAATAAAAATAAATAACTCCCAACAACTATATATAATATATATACTATACTATACATATTTCATATATTATAACAATAATTATTATTGTTATGTAACGATCCTACAATCCTATTGTTTGAGTCTTACTTTTACTGTAATTGATCAATGCAATTACCTAATACAAAACTTCTAATTAAATTGTATTGAGTTTATAAATGTATTTAAATTTTAAACCAATAATTGGTTTTGATTTGTTACAAAAGTATATAATAAGTTTATTTTGTGTTAGATGTGTGAATTTTCAATTCAGAATTGCTCTATTTTAAATAACCTGCATATCTTTAAAAACTTAACAGTACGTATTATAAACAAATTTTTTAAATATTATTTTGATGTTCTTGTGTAGAATATAAAAATAATAATTTTAAATGCCTATTTACAAATAAAATATATTATATTACAATGCAATATAATATGGACCTTTTGAATAAAAACAATAATAGTAGAAGTTTGTATGTGTTTTTATATTTAAATTATTCTAGCCTACCTTTCCAGTATAGTATATTTAGTAAAACAACTAAACAACTTTTCACTCAATGATAAATGTTTAGAATGTAATCAGAAAAGATGTCGAAAAAATTTTATGAGTGCATTTTTATTTTTATTTTATGTTGATGCTAGTATTTCAAGAATTTCCTTGATCTCTTAAAGCAAATATTTGACTGATTTTCAAATAATTATGTGATGTATATTCGCATTTTGGGTAAAACACTTATATGTCTTCATAAATTCAATTACAAAATTAGTTATTTATCCTAAATAATATATTTGAAAAATATAATAAAATCTAATAAAAGTTAATTTATTTTATTTCATCGCAGAAATTGAGGTATCGAATTTCTGGTATTATTAAATATCAATTATAAACTATTAAAAAAATGTGTATAGTTAAAATCAACCCTATATTATTATTAAATAATCAAATAATTGGGGAATGAATTGAGAGCTTCACAAATAATTGTTTTAAGTTACTTCACACACATTTTGAGATGTATTACCCAAAAACAATGACAATTATTCATTTACGCTATATCAATACCTAATCATGAATATTTACTTAATAATTAATAATTTAAAATGTGGGGTAATGAATACTTCTATACCCTCCAATTTGATCTGCGATAAATTAAAAAATAAAATAATGAAACTAATTAAATCAATTATTTAATGTTGTATAAACTAATTATTATTAGTGTTGATATCATGATATCAGTCTTGAGTATTAACTCAAACCGTATTTTTTATACCCAAATATACAACAGTCAACAGATTATTCAAAACAAAATATTATCCACTTATAATTTAAAATGTATAAACAACGCAAGGCGTAGGCACATAATGTCCACTATGTTCTGCTGACAAAATATTGGGAGGCGGAAGCTCAAAAAGCTTGCGTATACAGTATAAAATTTCAGGTCTTACACCTGACCCTCTACGTACCCCCAAAACTTTGCCACTGACAAATATAGAAAGTTTTGCACTTATACCGCAATTTGTTACCTAATTTTTTTTTAACGTTTTTATTATATTTTAAGTAAGTTTTATGGTTGAAATTTATTTTTATTCAATGTTAAAATATATGTTTGACTTGTTTTTAAGCATATAGAAAAAAAGGTTTTGGATTAGATTTAAGTAACTACCATGAAATTAAAGTGTGAAGCACACCTAGTAGGCAATTTCTCAAGAAATGTGTTGTGAATATAATTTACGTTAGTACCTATAATGGCAATTAATAAAACGTCGAAATTATTTAACGTCGCTCAACAGTAATGATTATACGAGTATTATACGAGTAAATTTAATATTTTATAAGTTTATAACATCATACCTATGTCATAAATAATATAATGTGACCTCTCGCCACTGTTGTGTATGACGAAGAAGCCTATTACGAGTATTTAAAAATATAAATAACAATTAATGTATTAATTATGCTGTTGCATTTAGATGAATTATATAATATATATTATAATACAAAATTTTAATTTTATTGGATGTTAAATATATGTTTATTAAATGTGAAATTATTATCTACTTTGGTGCAATGTTTTGTAAATTGATATTAATTCCTGCTTTCAGTTTAATCTAAAAATAAGTTATCTATGTGAATGTTTACAATATTTTAATTTGTACATAGTCATATGACGTATAGTTTTAATAAAAAGTTTTAAAATAATTATGGTTAATATGTTATTTTTTTATTTAACATTTAACTTAAGTTTTGAATAAAAATATATTTCGCATACACTTATACATAAGACGGATTTACAAAAATTTAGTCATATCTAAGCTAACAAAATATTAATTATTATACTTCACAGTAAACTTCGACTATAATTAGTATAATGAAGCAATGAATAGTTGTATCTTATTCATAGGCAACCATAGGTGAAAATATTGTTAGAGATTAGTCAGGGGGAGGAGAGAGATGGTTATTCATATTATTATAATATTGAATAAGCTCAAAAACACGGTGAAATTTTTTTGGGGAACAATTTATATTTTTGAGGGGCTTAGCCACCAAATCCCCTTCTATTGGTCCTATATGTATGCAACAATAATAATATAACAGGTACAATGTATAATATTACACTGTTAATACCTATTAAAATATAGCATAATATATGAAACATATTGTGTATTTATTTAATACTTTTATTTAACTCTCCAGCGATGACAAGAAAATGGAACATTTCGTTGTGATGTGTTTTTGAATTACATTTTGTGAGAAAAAATGTATAATTTAATTTCAAAGTATTTTAGTTTTTCATACTTTATTATGTAATGTGGTATTATATTACGCACAGATTTTACATAATTTATACTTATGCTTCATAGTATAATATTATTTGCTTAAAATGACAAATAGTAATCTATATTCTACATAGGCGTGTTCCAGGTCTTCATGGCTGGGGAGGTAATTTATAAAATTTAAATTTTTTTCTTACTACAACGATCTGTATTTTATAATCTATATTTGTGACTTTTTATTTTTTTATGGAAATTATATAGCCCTACTAACTAGGTATATAGAAATCTGTGTTTCAACCACGGTAGATTATACGCCAAGAATCAAGTCACTGGAGAGGCCGGTGTCCACCCTGCCTCCTCCGTAGACACGCCTATAATATTCTATACATATAGGTACCATAATTAAAGCGCGTAGACATCATCTTATATTTAAGTATTAAACCAACAAATAAAAAATATGTACGAATACAAATATAGCGAAACTACCGTTAATCATTTTAAGATGTTATTTATTTAAAAAATGGCCTCGAGGTGTGTTAATTGAATTTATGACGTAATAACATTAGGCGAAGCTGTTGTATTTTAGACTATAACCAAACAAAACCCTATTAAAATCTGGTTATTAATGTATGTTATTTTTGTCATGTTAATAATAACAAGTAATAATAAATAGGAATATTTTTGCATTTGAATTAAAAATAAATATAAAACGTCGATGATGTCCATTCGCATAATTCCTAGATTAAATCCATAACAATTATAGAATAAATGATAGGAAATTATCCAGTTGGTTTATTAATAAATAAACCCACTCCTAGCCATCCATATGAGTGGGATTATTTGTGGGTAAACCAGGTACCTACCTCATCAGAAAATATGAGGTCATATAGGTGTACACTTTTGTTCTATAAGAATAATAAAAAAAATCATTTATACAATCATCAAATCTAAATTTGATGATCATTTTCTGGATCCTCTAACCAAAAAATGTACTGTCAAACCGCTGGTCTAACCAGAAAAAATATTTATAATTAATTATTTTTAATTTGACATGTTTCCTCAGTCTTTAAAACCAAAAATTGTATTTTCTATTTTTTTTTTAAATTAATTAAGGCAGAACTTAAATGTGAATTTGTATACCTACCACTCGTTTTATTTGTTAATCGCATAGGATTAGTATACTGGAAATGTGAAGAAAAATGAGCTATATACATAAATACGTGAAAAATTAAAATTTTTTTTGTTGGTTTAGGATATAAAGCATGTTAAATTATAATATTAAAATCAATTTAAATTTTAAATTTCAACATTGGAGGGCTAGAAATATTTACGCTGAAAAAAATATTGTAACCAAGCTAAAATTGTTCTTATCTTTTACACACTGAGGGATTCAAATAATTTACTCATGGTTTTCTCAAAAGTTTTTTTAGTTTAAAAAAAAAAAAAGTTTAACATAAAGATTAAAGACACAACAATCTTCTATGAGCGTTTAAATTTTAATGTTTAAGAAAATATTTTGAAAATCGTAAATTAGAAATTATTTTGTAGACATTTTATACATTTAGCTGCGTCTACGCTCAGATTGTTATTCATCGTTCATAGACTAATTTGTCATTGACTTCAAATTTAACACATAAATTGTATAATATATATAATTACTTGCTTATGTTAATAATATATCATATAATTATCAAACTATTTATATTCCATGAGTAATTATTTAATTTGAATGAAACATAACAATCTTGAGTTATTAAATAATATTTTAGCAAATTATGTTTTAAAAATGTCTATTTTTTGTATAGAAAGATTGATTTTTTCTCTTGATGAATGATTATCATAAATTATAAGTTAATAATAATAGATTGGTACTTGATTAGCTAAGCAATTTCTAACTTTTTAAATAATGATATACTTCTGAATAACTATATTATATTGTTTCAGTATATTATGCAGTATTATATAGTTTTATCTTATATCATTCAGCGATCATTTTAAAATTAGACAGACCAATTAAAGGTAATCGGGGTAATTGATTAAATTAAGCCAGGGGTAATATTTTTACTTTCTATAGTATACATGATTTTGTAAAGTTTGGTTTAATTACAAACAAGACAATTCTCAATATCTATACCTGCGCTGGATAATAATTGTTTGATTTAAAATAAATTGTTATTTATACTTACATTACATAGATGCCTAACTATTATTCAGTATTATACTACTAGGTTCATTATACAAATATAACAAAATTATAATGTATTATATGTTGATTATTGAACCGATAGTATACAAATGATGTTTAAAGAGTGAAGACTAAATTATTGTAAGAATTTTATATTAATTAATTAATTAGAATCATGTTAATTTTTTAGTATACATAATTAGTGTAATTATGTTATGAACTCTGATTTTATAATTTATCTAAATTTTGTAGAACTTGAACCGAACATTACAAAAAATTCAAAAGTTTTAAATCAATTTAAACCTTAGTTAAGTTCTGATTGAGTATTGAATTTTTACATCAGTTTATAATATTATTAAGTATTAGACATTTAACTAAAGAAACATGAATTTGAATACTCAACGAACTAAAGCCAATTTGTTTGTGTACAAAACAAAAATATAGTCCCAGACGGAGATTCGATTAAATCCTGGTATATAATTAATCTTATTATTCTAACTATTCTCTTTTTAACGCCCAATAGTTGAACAAAAAATGAGTTGTATATATTGCGGCAGGTTTCAATTTTAAACATAATAAATATATACCTATATATATATAATATATAAATTTTTTTTAAAAACCGTGATGGAATATTTCAATTAAAAGTACACGCTTCATATAACTATATTTGTTACGAATATTGCTTGCGTGTTTAATCCAAAATAGTTTACTTGCATAATATATTATAGCGTTTTTTCCAGCGATTTGACGCTCTTTAAGAATTATTAAAGAAACATTATTATACGTGATTATTATTTTCAGTGTGTATATCGCATGTACGTATATATATATATACATATATACATGATATACACACATTACACACTACGCGTACGCTATACGGACTGCAATTCATTTAAACTAGCCGGTGGCGTTTTTATATGCTCGTGTCTGGGCTGCTTCTAACAACATTTATAAATATACATACTGCATACACCGTGCACGTGCAACTGTATATTATTATAACTAATCTAATAAAATTATGTAAGTATTCCGTCGAAATCGTCGAATAATAATTATACATTTATAACAAACAAACGCACAATTAAATAATAACAATCGATGTTGTACACTCGCACGTATAATAAGTAATCAAAGCAGATCCGTTCGTCGCAGCATGCCGTCGTGTATAGTGTCACTATTATTACTGTGTTATAAGGTATAACTTAATATTATAACATACGAGTATGTCTTTGGTTTGTAGAAAAAGCTATAGTGGAAATGGTTCATAAAAAAAAAGTTCTTCAACACGTGACACTGTGCAGTCGTTGGATTACAGTCGGATTACCTCGAGTCGTCTGCAGTTCCGGGTTTTCGGTAGGAAGGTGACTTTATTTTTTATTTTTTATTTTCTCTGGGCGGATATAATAGACCTAACCTGAGATTGAGAGATTGCCACAACTTATCGAGATCATATAAGCCGGTACTTGGTTTTCCGTTTCCGACCTTGAAATATAGGCGATTGGTATACACACGCCGATCTTTTATTGCGCACGTCACATTATTATATGAAAACCGAGCGTTCGTCGGTTCATTTTGTTTTGTTTGTTTGAATGTCTGATTGTTGATCAAAGACGAGTGCCATTAATCATTTTATTATTTAAGTATTATGGTAATTGAAGCCAATCGATTACTATTAACTATGAAGTATTATGTTTATCATGACAAACAGTTCTGAACAAGATTTGACGAATTCCATTCGTTTCGATCATAATTTCATTTCGTATAACGATTACATGACATTATCTATATAGGCGTACTTTTGGCTGAGTGGTGGTTGGGTTAGTATTCCTAGTTTTATTTTATATTTATAAAAATTATGTACATAATAAATCCATTATTAGGTATTTACTATTTAGGCATATTTAATTATTTGATTAAGGACTCGTGTGAGATGACAATATTTGCTCATTGTATAATGAACTAGGGGATGTGTAGTTTCTTTATTCTTGATCTAGCTTTTTTTTATTGATATCTCCCTTGTTATCTACCTGTACCTATACTATACGAGCATCACCATAACACTCTTACGATATAGGTATTATGTATGTGAATATTTGTTACGGGTTTTCGCTGACATCGTAAAACAAAAAAAAATAATTTTATCGATGTAAAATCATGCATAGTAATTTTTACATTATTATATAATGGTTGTTACAAGAATAACAAGCTATTTACTTAATACGATATTTTTACTATAGTAAATACTCTACATCATAGATAATAATTATCTAAAATCTTGAGACACTATAATATTATGTTTTGATTATTATATAATTTACTCTACAAATTATACGTAGGACATATAGTATTATTATTTTTATATTATACATGTATAATAGGTATTTATATAGGTATTATACATGGTAGCAAATCGAACTCTTAAATTGCTGCTGCAAGCTCAACGACAGTTATTAAAGTATAGCCATTATAAACGAGCAATGAGATTAGATCACGAAGGTTTTCGAAAGTAGGAAACATTTTCAATTTCAACGCATGTTTTGTGCAGGTACAGTAGGTACACAATATACAGACCATTTTCGATACACGACACAAGGCGGCGGCGACGGTATGCGAATCGAAGGCGGTCGTGCGGCGACAGAGGCGGTCAATTAGTATCAATACTCAATAGTACCTATATCTACCTATATTACTCGTGTTTTATACGCAGCCGCCTCTGCGCCACTCAAGATCCGTATTGCATTTCCTTCACATCGCGACCTTGACGCAGTGTACAAGTGTTTTTCCTATCAACTCGTTACGCTCGACCGCAGGTTGTCACATACTATTTGTATAAGTACATATTTTATTATCATTTTTGTTTTTTTTTTTTTTTTGATTAAATTAAACTTTAGCTGTATTGGATATTATAGTTGTATACGATTTTTTAACTTAAATTAGTTTGTTTTTTAAAATTTACATCGTTTGGTTTGATTTTCAGGATTGAGTCCTAGCGCTGCTTCCAAGATTATGAGTACTCAACGTTCTTCGAGCTCTTCTTTGTCCTTGCGATATTCTGTCTGCAGTAGGTGTTCAACTGTTTCGTGATACTCCGCAGATTTCTCGCATGACACATTGTGTAGAGTGATCTTCCTATTCGACATCGTAAAATCATGTGCAGTTATTCTGGAGTGCCCTATATTGAGTATATTGGGTATTGTTTTTCCGAAATATGTTATTATTATAACTCACTATTCTAAACAATATTGTTATATAATCATTCAATTTACCTATAAAGGAGTATTTTTTAGATTCCAAGTGTTGCGCTTGCTATCATTGAGTTTAAATTTAATACATCCATCACAGTGACCGACTCAACGCAGAGATACTTCTCTATTTTTTTTGTTTTTATGTTGACCTATACATTTTATAAAATCTGTTGTTTACGGGTTATTCATTTTGATTCAAAGTTTAAAAGGGCGCTGATTAAACAATAATTTTAACATTTTACGTAATCAGCTACGTATCTCATATTATTTTATTAAATTCAAAAAATTTAACCTTTCCTATAAAAGTATAAAATACATACTTTATTTTATTTTATCTGTTATACAATGTTAGTTGTTATATCTTTTAGACCTATCATTATATATCCGTTGCGATTATTCGATCGAACCATGGTGAGAACGTCGTAGCTCACAAATGATAATACTGTAATGCGCTCACGTTGAAAACTCATTGAACTTGATGACAGCCACGTGTTGTACTCGTTAGGATAGTTTAGGTACTTTAATGTGGTGTACTCTGCATTATAATACCATCGTTCAATAATTCTAATATCCAAGTTCGAAGTATACTTAAGTACATCGTTATAAATATTATAAATTATAACAATAATGTTATAGGTACCTGAACCTATAGAAACATACAGCTGAAGTGCAGTAAACATTATTCGTAACGACATGTCATAACCACTGAATAACACATCGTTGTACCTTCTACACACACTCTATTATTGTACAATTCTACTGTTGAAACGTGGTGTTTTATTGATTTTTAAGAGGACGCCACACTCACCTTTTTTAAGTAGTGTTTCATAAATTTAATTTTAGAAAAATTTTGAGATTAATTATAATTTCATGTTTTAAATATTATATTTAATAATTTCAAAATACATTGCAAGTGGTCCTATTTCGGTACATCAGTTCTTGTTTTCCTAATTATGAGATAATACAGAAAACAATTTTCGAGCATTTAAAAACACTTGACTATTTGAGCTATGTCTTAGATGCCACAGTCCCACTAAAATTAAGTTACTAAATGCCTTCACGATAAAAGAGCTACGTTATGTCACGATATCATAGCGTAGTACCTAGGTAGTTTAAAATATATAAACAAATACAAACAAATTAAGTTATTTTATATTTTTTAAACTTAAATAACTGTTTTTTTATACCATATTAATTATATCTTAACAATAACAACGTTATGACATAGAAAACATTGTTCTTGCGGCATACTCTCAAATTAAGATATTTACCTATATATACTTACCTGATTATATAATATGATTGATGATTATTATTTGACTTGCACTATACGTATTTTACGTTTGAATATGTACTTAATTTTGTCAAAATGTTAACGTATAAATACCTAATTTCATAATAATAATAATAATAATAATAATAGTAACTATACAGACGAGATTAATTATTTAGAAAAACAATTAATCATCAGACCTTAATCGATAACATTTATATAATATTTAATATTGATGTTAATTAATGTCTATACTATTTATTTTTAAGAACTATTATCCGTATCGCTGCTATTATGTATATTTTCTTCTATATGATTATTATTTTATCCTGTTTAAAACCATAATTTATTGTAATGTATTATGTTTTATCGATAGAATTGTAAATGTTGAGCTATCATAGTATTTACTAATTAGCTAATAACAAAAAAAAAAAAAAACACATATACCTAAATTCAATTAGGAAGAAAAACTTCATATGAAACTGGGTTATGGCATTTACCCATTTACCTATAAATTTAATTCTTTTCTCATAAAAGCTATTGCTATTTTAGCATATAATCATAATATCAGCACACAATAATAAAAAAATCATAGTAGGAAAATATTATGAATAAATAAGAATTAAAAAGAATTAAAAAGAGAGATTTGAGTAAAAGAAAAGTACACAAAGAAGAAGAAGAAGTAGAATGAAGTAAAAAATAAATAAAGTAAATCAGAAATTCAAAAAAGACAACAACATTAAAAATAGTTAAACAGCAGCCAGTATTCAGTAAATAAATATTTCAATATTGATAGGTAGCTACATATTTTTGGCAATTTTGCCTATCATTTTCATTTTCTATTTAAATTATTATTATTATTTTTTTTTTTTTTATTGGTTAAGCATCAAATACATAGGTTATTAGCTATTAGCTTACATGTGTTAATTTCTACATTAAATGATTATATGCTAAATTATTATTATATCAATATTAATTTGTAGTATTAAAATATAAAGAGATATTTTCTATAACGTTGGAGACTGCGCAGTAACATAATAAGTGTGAATACTGAGTATATTAGATACTTAAAATTAAAACTAAATTAAGTAACAGGTCTGTTATAATATTATATTAACATCAATAGAATTTAAAACTAGGTTAAAAATCAGACTTGATTTATTGTATAATAATATTTATAATTTATTTAAGTCTTAAGTATGTAAATATTATTAGGTTCGAATAGTTATCATTTATTACCTTATACATAAATAGGTTAAGTTAAATCAAATTTAAAGAATAATAAAAAATGGAATGGGGTTCTATCGTGATGATTAGTTGTTATGAGTTTGTGACCACCAAAGAACGGGCAAAGATCGTTAATACCTATCTATAGAATATTAATTGAGTATTTTGGGTTTTTGTTTTATGCGCATATGCATTCAACGTGATATTGTCATATCTCATATGTAATAGAATTTAAAATATACTACCCATCTGTTAGTATTTGGTAATAGGTCTCATATTCGATTAAATCATTCATTCATCAATACAATATAATATACATACACGTATTATTCATGTAAATATTGTAATATTATTAAATCCCTCCGGTGTTAAGCATTCAAGTTAGCCAATAATACTTAATACGGGTTTTCGACATATGTAGTACAATTTATGAATCTTACAATTTTGATCGTCAACTGTGATTTACAAAATGTTAGGTATTAGAATATACATATTTTGAGAATATTATTCACTTTCAAAAATAAAACTAAAACATCATCACTAATTAAAAATTGTATTGAAAATTGAACTAACTCCAATGTTATACAAAAGAAACATACACATACCAAACTAATTTATAAGACGGTTTGTGGTTTAGCTCCAATCTGCCTCAATTTAAAAAGAATGTATACAGCGAATGTATGCCATTCATGGACACATTCATTGCCATAAATTATTACAATTGCCGTCTTTTTTGTTTTTTTAAGAAAATTAAACATTTTCTTCAGCTATCTCCATGTACAGTATACACAGTAATTGGAATATTATAACGGCTAATTGTTGAGTCAATCAAATCAAGGTTTATAAGCAAACAATATATATTAATGATAATTTATTATGATTGACCACTCTAAATAGTCCAAATCATGTGTAATAATAATATATAAATTAATATTTTACTAAGTTCTGAAGGGTGTATACAAAATACAATATTGACAATTTCGATAGGTTTTTATATTAATCCAATACCTTTATTTGATTGTTATATTTTAGCATGTCCTCGAGAATTCCAGAAAAAAAATTGTCATTGCTATTATAACTTAAACATAAAGAAAACTGGAAGTAAAAAAGATAAAAAATATCTCCTGCAAAGTTCTCGTCTTTCAGGTTTCTTAGGTTTCTAACAAATAACAAAATTTGATCAGAGTCATAAGTAAATCAATGAAAAATGAAACCATGTTCATATAAACGAGTTTCACGATCACGTAACAATTATAGGGGATACTGACAGTGGCACCATACACGGGTATACATTTCTTCTAACAGCGTGAATTTAATAAATATGGGCATACAAATATCTGTTAATTTTTTATTTTTTATTTCACTCTATGTTTCGTCTGATTAGTACTGTTGAACCTCTACTCGGTATATACAACTTTATAAAATTAAAACAGCAAAAATCAACCCTAAGCCAATACCATACCTATTATTTAAAAAACTAAAAACCAAAACTGGTACACAAGCAGATATGTTTTACGAAAATAATATAGATACCTTTTTAAATGTTCATTCACAAATCACAATTAGCCAATACATCATACAGCTTTATAAGAATATCAGCCATCGATAACACTGTCAGTTGCTGCATTACATTACATAACTGTCTTATCTTCAGCCATTATGGGGCTTCACGGGTTAGGTTAAAGTATACATTTATATTATATATAGCCTTACCGTCGCAAACAATCATAGGCCGTTGACTGTTAGTGTAAGCATTATTGCACTAAGCACTAAGCAGTACACTATCGTCTATCGTACATACTACATACTATACTGACATTAGAGTTCCAGAATGAAATAGTGATTTATTGTAGGTACTTATATGTATTAATTGTTTATTTACGCGATATTTTTATTTACCCGACGATAATACGAAATCTACACCGATTTTCGTTCTGGTGCAACGGCATTTCTTCAACCCACCGATCGGCTCACGTGAGTGGATATTTAAATATTATAGTACTATAGTATCAACTTATAGTGAATTATATGCTATAATACTGCAGGCCATACTGTGAACAGCAGTGGTTAATTTGAAGTTTGACCAGTGAGAAAGGGTGATTAATTTTTTTTTTAATTTCCAATACAATTACACTCTTGATACGGATAGCTCACTCTCGAGGCTTCAACAGCCAACTTAAGTCCACTTATCGACTTTTTTGTTTTAAAAGTAATATTACTCAACATTTATATAATTTTATTCAACGATAATTTTAAAATTATACTATGATAAATGCAATTATAAATAAATGAAAAATAAACCCAAGGCTCAACTTTCAAAGGAGGGTACGTCGTCAACCTAAAATCCGCTTCTGATATACAGTATATAGTATATATTTATACAGTAAACATAAATGACTCAAGTTACCATTTCACAGTGTACAAAGTGCAGAAATTTGTATAAAAACATAATGTCTTCCTGGTGTATGATTATATAACATACGGTACGTATCGCTGATACTTGATACTTATTGGTAGCAATGACCAATGGTGAATAGTAACAACTAGATACTAACTATTATCTAACATTATTCAGGGTTCTTAGTTTATGAAATATTCATAAATGGCCGTCTTTACGAAGTCTAAGAATCTATATTATTGTAAAACCAATAATTATTAGTGTAATAAAATATATTTAAGTACTATTTTGTTTTCAGCCTGCGAAACTGAAACAGTAAACAATAAATTATTATATAATACTCATTAAGTCATGTATTTTAAACAGTATTTACCAAGAGTGTTTATTATGCATATGATGTCTTAGGAATGAAAAAAAAGAAATACATTTAGGTAAGTAAATAAATAATAACAAAAAACATGCTATATTGACAATACTGTCACTTCTGAGATTGGAAGTCTAAGTAAAAAATTATTTTCAAATAAAATTTTTTATAAAATCAAAAAAAGTGTAGCATGTGGTAACGAAAAAATAGAAATCAGAATACAGTATGGATAAATTAATATAAATGTATCAGGAATCAAAACACTAAATAAGTTAATATATTCTTTTAACTGAATATTCAATTTGTCATTATTTATTTATTTATGCATCATACTCCAACGTAACTTCATAAGTCAATAATTCAGAGATTTAAATGACTTAATTTCGTGTAATGTTTTGTACCATATTATAATTATTATATTGTATAATGACAATTAGCATTAGTTAAATTGATACGTCAACACGATTGGAATTTGTTCACCTTATAAACTAATTTAAGTTTTCAAGTTTCAACATCATTATGTAATATCACTTAAGAAAAGATTTAAATATAAATAAAAATAAGAAAACAACGACTAATGACAATTAAGTAAAATTCATAATTTTGCAGCGTTTTGAATAATCATTACAATTTAATGTACCTATATTTTTCAGATAAAATATATAAACTAAAACTCTATACCAAATAATAAGATTTCGTCAGACCTTGGTAGTATTGTAGAAATAATTTCATAATTCTAAATTATCACTGAATAAAAATTAACACTTCCGTTAGTGCGCATACTTAGGTACTCAATCACGAAATACTACGTCCTGCATTGAAATCTTACTACTGTACAATAGAGTGATTACTCGGTGTTTTTAAATATATTCCAAAAACTTGCATAACGAAGCCACGAAGGGTTAGGATAGTTACTAGTATAATATAAACACGTTTCAAACTTATAAAGTTTACACATTCTTGCATATACAATTATAGGCACTATAATTATTAGTTACCTACATAGTTTTAAATTCCGATAGAAGTCCTTGATACAAAATAACTCATATAGAATGAAAAGTAACAACTATCTTATCATATATCTATATATTGAAATTTATAAAATATATATACATTTGTTTTAAGATTTTAAATTAAAAAAATAAATGCAAAAGTAATATCTAATGTTTAACATATTATTTTATTTGCCATTTCACATTTTTAAGAACAGTCTTGTTTAAATATTATAATATATAATAAAAGTATTATAAATTTCACCTTATCTTAAACATTACGCTCGACTATCTTAAATGCTTGTATTAAAGCACTATTTTTAATTTAAAAATAAAGCTATTAAAAAGTGGTAAGTAGATTACCGTTTTGCTATACATTAGTACATTATAGGCGTCGAGTTTAAGTACCTTGCTATGGACCAAATAACTGTAATGACAGTGTTAAATTTTAATTCAATAATAATTTATGGTATACAAAGAATGGTTCAAAGGGAAGACGGTCTGTCAGTTATTAAGTATATTTTATGATATTGAATTATATTATAGTATTCTACTGTAGTAATCATTATTTTTAATTTAGTTAGTAGGTATATATAAAATGATAATAAATATAAAAGTGACCGTGAGTGTTTCAAGTTCTATAGATTAAAACCTTTTTAGTTACAACAAAAAATCTAAAATCATTTTATGATAAATCGTTAATTTACGAGTGAAATTTATTTTCATCAACATTTAAATGCTCATAAAAAAATATCTGTAAAATCATGCCCAACTTTTTTTTTATTATAATCATAAAGTTTATATTGAATCTTAAATTATATCATCAAACTTGAGGTAAGAATATTACGAATTTTATGTTGTAATATAATTTACAAATGTTTGTAATATTGATCATTATTGTAAAAATTAACATTGAGTGTATATGAAAAAAAATACAGGGATTGTGAATTTCAGAAATAATCTTCAATTGCTATGTGAAAAACTTATAAGAATAAATGTATTCTATTTAAAGCTTTTTTACCAAAAAACTCAGTTTGAGTCTAGGAAAAAAATGAGTCCTAAACTGGAAAAAAATAAAATGTCAAAAATGTATAAAACATGTATCAATAAAAGAGCTGAATTATTTCATATCTAGCAAATTCTAATATGAATATTTAGTGAAATTTTAAAGTCACTACTGTTATTAATTTTTGAATGACAATTTAGACAATTAAGACAATTTTGTTAACAAAATTTACCAAATTCTGTTTTTATTTAATTATTTCTATTTTTCTCTTTTAGAGTACTGAGACTTTGTTTTACATTTGAATCCTCTAGAAAATACATTAAATATTAAAAGCCCATTTTAAAATTAACTTAAATAAATTATAACAAATTGAAATGAAGCTCGGTCTAATGGTCTAAACCAAAATTTACTGAAGTTAAAAGCTAGAAAAAAATAGATACTTCCTCATAAATTTAAATTAAATTAATTTTTACTTAAATTTAACTTTTAAATTTGTCAATAACCAAAAGTTTTTATATTTTTTTAAATTTGTTCCCCATGTAGGTATAATAAAGACAATTTTTATAGCCATATCCCGTAAATGCTCATTTTTACATTTGAGGGATTTATGATCTGCAATCTTCTTAGCTGATTTTTATTGAAATTTTGTGTTACCTTGAAACATATAACATGTGTATTAAAACACAAATAATTATTATTACCTATAATATATAACAAGATAATAGGTATTAGAATGAATAATTGTAGTACCCATTTAGGAAACATTTAATATATAATAACTTACAAATTACAATTGATCCACAATCATTTTATTCCTTATACACCTATATAAGCTTATTATGCTATCGCAACTTGTTACAATATTATTGGACCTAAAAATGTTATGTTAGGATGATGAAAAATGTTGAAACACAAAAACTCGTTCTGTTTGATGTTTTGAGAAATAGAACATTAAAAAAAAGTATTAGCTTGATAAGTTTATAATTGATAGAGTGGTCATAGAATTCATTTGGGGGGGGGGGGTATTCAAGGTCATACTCACAACTACCTTTAATTTTTATACACATTTGAACTAAAATTTTGAATTTTATTCTAACAATTAAATTATCATCGTTTAAAAATAGTTAGAGCGTTGGACAAATTTTTTATAATAGGAAACCTGTACAATATATTATGCAATATTATGTATCTGTTAATAATAACATACATTTATTAAATATCTTATTAATTGTTTTAAAATGTTTTCATAGAATAGTTATGTACCTAATAACTATTATAATTATTATTGTATCAAATTAACAAATACACCTGCTAGTTGCTTCATACATTACTCATAAAAACAAGAACTAATATAAAATGCAAAATTATAGACATTTAATCGATACACGATTATTCAAACTAAACATTGATATTTGTCTTAATCCCATTCATCCATAATGATAATATCAATATTCTAAATTCATATTACGTGTAGGTACTATATTTCTTTTCTTTTTTTTAAAGAGTTTTCGACCGTTGAAAAATATATTTGTAATGAAAACATAAAAGTAACAACTCTATTATAAATATCAAATTGAATATGAACTTTTTTTTTTTATTATTAAAGAAATAACCCTCGCCCACTTGGCCATTGGGATAAGATATCTTTTTTTTTTTTTGAAAGGTGTTACATAATAATAATAGAAAAGGTTTAAATAAATACCTAAATTATACGTATATATTAGTCTAATTATATAATAAGGTTGTGTTTTTTTTTTTAAATGATTACATAAGTTTGTCCAGCCTGTCTCTTGAAGAAACATGAATATTTCTGGTGATTAAAGAACAGGTCCCAGTATATCGTATAAATCGTTGGAATATGAACTTTTTTTTTTTAAGTTTATTAAGGCTTCAACAACACAGGTTTTTAGCCTACTTTAATCAAAATGTATACAAGAAAAAGAAAGGAAAATATATATATGTGTATGGCCTATTTTGGCTCGAGTGACGGTTACTTCCTCTTTTCTTTTTGTGCCGGGAGGAAATATGAACTTTATATTAAGCTTTAGGCACAAATTAAATTATACATTTCAGTAGGGGCCAAATGTTATTTTTAAATTACCCCATGCAGAATTACGCATCTCACACATCCTTAGTTTTTGTATTTTTAATAAACCTAGCATTATTTCAGCATTTTATTTATTTAATGTTGATTTGAAGTATAGATAATAGAATATAGAGTTTATAAATTATAACAATATTTTGGCACTTCTATAATATTGTTACATACCTACGTACTCTAATCGGTTATTAGTTATTATTCATTAGTAAGTTATCGGTTTAATACAGAATAACTTATTATAGCTATTATTTATATATTCAAAATCTAATCTATATTTTGTATACAACTAATGTTGCAAACTTGTAACATTGGTTTACAAATATTTTTTTTTTTTTTTTTTTTATTAGGGTTAAGGCTTCGACAACTGAGGTCATTAGCCTGGGGGAACTGTAGGGGAAGGTACTGTAGGTTTTAAACACGTGGGTATTTTTGGCAGAATTTTGAATGGGCACCCGTAGGTTTCTGCCATGCCCGGTTGGAGGGTGGCGGCCTCTCTCTCCAGACACCGCGAAATGCCCAAAGACCGATGCCGCCCGTGACCGAGGTTCGAACCGGCGACTGCGTGCATGGCAACAGACGCCTTAGTTCGCTCGGCCACTCCACCCCCTTTACAAATATTGTATGAAAATTATTCACACTAATATTTAGTATAATTAGGGCTACACATTAAAACACCATAAAATCTCAAAATTCATATTCACTCTATGCCACGTCATTTATCCTAATGCATATTTACACAACTTTCTTATTCCAACGTCTGACGTCCTAGGACTTGACTTAGATAAGCGCCTAACTTGGAATAGTCATATCCGTATTAAGACATTAAGAGACTTGCTTTAAACGTCGCTCTTCGAAAGTTACAAACTTTACTCACAAATAATAAACACTACGTCACTACAGTTTAAAAGTTAAATTTCTTATGTATAAAACATTACTTAAACCTCTATGGACATAATATGGTATTCAATCATGGGGTACTGCAAAAGTACCCAATACCAATAAAAATTATCAATTTCAGAATATTTCCCTTAGAAAAACAAAAAAATGCTCTACCCTTTGTTTATAATTACACTTTGCATAAATACTTGTCATTTAAAACTGTGACAGAAGAAGCTAAACGCTACTATAAAACTACTACTACTTTTTATTTTATTTTTCCATTTAAAACACCCAAACATTACCTAGCAACCCCAGGCGACGTCTAATAAAGAATTGATGCTATGACTGGTTGGGAATCTAAACTGGGAAAAAAAATAGTTAGATAATCTAAGAACTCTCAATTAAATGCCATTAGTGGGTGGCTCCTTATTAAGACAAGTAATAAGTACCCATGTTATTTATAGCCTATTATTATTGTGAAAAAATATATATACACATCAGTAACTTCTCTAAATAATAAGACACTAGACAGACCAGTACAGTAGATTTTTACCCACTTGACTACTTTTTTTATTCATAACACACATTTTTTATGATTGAATTATTGTAACATTAATATCATATTAATTATATATCTTGAAAATACCTAATTTCATATTAATTTTCATTTAAAACAACTATTTAAACATTAGTTATATTAGTTAACACTCCTTATTTAAATATTATACTCTACCGTAAACCCACAATTTGTGATTATCTAGATAAAACTAGTGACACATCCCCTTGTCAGAAACCCACTCACATATTTTCAAGGTGTTGTTTTTGGAGGTAATTAATGCATCAACTTTGTTTATATAGGGAAAACATGTAATATTAATAAATAATTTCATTTCAGTATCTATAGTTTTATTAAAATGTTATATTTATCAATTGTGTTGTATTATTATAGATACTTAACCATTTTTCATTAATTAATATATTGACAAATGAAAAAATGATATTGAAAAACTTGTATAACATTAGGAAATCAGATTCGTTTCAAGTTTAATGTATAAGAGTATAATAGGTAAATTTAGTATTTTCATAAGACAATTTATTATTTCCTTTCAAAGATTTGTTCAATAATATTATATGATTATAATAATATTAATAATTGTTGAAAATAAAATCTTAATTATAAAATACTGAAATATAAAGAAAATACATTTAAAAAATTATTTATGGTTTCTATTTAATTATATAATATTTTCTTTAAATATTATTATTTTACTACCACAAAACAAATTGATAGACATAGCATGTTGTAGTTAAAGATATGCAGTTTAATTTATTGAATGAATAATAATTAATGGGTAAGTAATAACAAAATAATGGTGAGTGTATGTTTTTGAAATTTGATATTAAACATCTCGTTAATATATAATTTTATGTTTCGATAATATTATTAATAATCATACATTATGAAATGCATTTTAAAACTACAAGAAAAACAGATATGTTATTAAAAAACAAAAAGGAAAAATCCAATTTAAATTACAGCACACGGCATAAAAAAACCTATTATAATTTCAAAATTACCTTACGTTAGTAATGTAGTAGTATAGGTCTTTCTTACCGAACCTAACAATATAATATATTTATAAAACTAAAATACATATCTTTTTTGATATTGCTTTTACTTAAACTGTATAAAAAGTATTTAATAATAACTAATAGCTGCTACTGTCTATATTAATATAAAAATAATAATATTTAGAACGTTTTTAAATAAAGGCAAATTATATTAAATATTTTAAAAATTTTAATGAAAAAATTTAAAATGTATAAGTAACAGTTCAATATATTTTTTTATTCTTCTGAATTTCGAGAAAAGCGATAATTGTGTATGAAATACATTTTAAATTTTAATAATTATAATGATGTAGATGCAACGTATGAGGGAAATCATTATGGGCAATGGGCACAATATAAATATAAACATTTTTTAAGTTCTATGCATGAATAATATTAATTTAAAAGTTAATATTTAACTTACCGAATCTTATAACGAGATTTTTATATAGCAACTTTACATTAGTTTGTTGAAATTGGAAATTGGCTGGCATTTTATTATATTACAAAATATTTGTTAATACACTTAGGTTTTTTTAATGTCAAGTCGGGTGTTTCCATACTGATAAAAAAAATAATAAACCACTTCAGTAATTTATTATATTATGTTTTGAATATTTTAATAATAGAGTAGTTGCATTGTAGACACCTACACATTATATTATATTATAATATACGATAAAATCAAGGTATGACTACATCCTTCTCCATTAAAACTTAATATCTCTCGAGTATGTGACTACTGTTAAGAATGTATAAACAATACCAATGCATATTATACTATTATTTTATTATATTTAATGTACATTTTTTCAAAGCTCCAATAATGTACAATATGGGTTTTTTATTTATATATATAATAAGTTTTTTTTTTTAATTAAAAGAACTAATGCAGTTTATTTATTATTCTAAGTCTAAGGCTCATTTGGTTTTGCATGCGTGAAATCTAGAAAATAAGTATTAAGTATTGACTCACTTAGATGTTCAAATGTTCAATCGTTATAATATTGTACTACTCAATCCTACAATGCAAAATTCATTTATATTATTTATTTAGTAGAATCTTTTAAACAGCTAAATAGCATTTAAGTAGATAAGCACCTATGCAATTAATTATATTTACAAACTTCTAGTATTTATATGATAATATATTAGTGTCATTATTATATAGATATGTCATTTGAACCAAAAATACCAAACAAGAACAATATATACTCTAACACTCTAAGGAAAGATATTAAAAAATTCGCAATTTCAAGAGGGTACTTATAAAAATATTTTAAAATTCACGATGGAAATCTAAAACATTTTGTTGTTGTTTATAAATAGTTTTAATTGGTTTTAGATTATAATAGTTATAATATAAATTAGTAAAAAGGCTTGTATTTTTAGTTTATATATATATATATAAATGGCTATCGTTGGTTACATATATGGTAAAATTTTTATTAGGATTGGGTATATAATTTTAACTTGTATTTTTATATAAAACTAGCCAATCTATACGAAAACTGTTAAATTTTAAACATTTTTTTCTAAAGATGAAAGCATAAAATTTAAATAGATGTTTATACCTTCAACATTAAAAATAAGTTGTTATCTTAAAATGGTCAGATTATATTGGAAGTCTACGTGCACTCGGGACCAAAAAGATATTATGGGATATTATTATTTATTTATTTGTATGCGAAAAGCTTATAAAATTAAAAAATAATTGAAATATTTTGACAATTCAAGTATGGTTAAAAAAAATAGATTTAATTAATTATTTTAGGATTGCTTGACAGCAATTGAAATCATTCCTTCGTATTAATTAATATCATCATGCTAGCAAAAAAGTTACTTAGGTATATACTATATATCTACCAATTAAAATTAAATTTACTTTTACCTTAAAAGTTTGGTTCTAAAAAAAGATTTTATCGGGACACTCATTGAATGGTTAAAAAAATTTTAAGTGTCCAAAAATATGCTCTTTAATTATACTTAGTTTAAAGTTCATAAATCAGAATTTGAATAAGTTCATTATGAATCGAAAATAGAGAGGTGTTTAATGTGCATGCTTGACGAAACCCTATCTCTATATCAATTATTAAGCGCAAAAATAGTACAGGTACCAAATTAAATTGTTAAGACTGATTTTCATTAGAATGATAAGAATAGGTAAATAAATATAAGTACCTAAACTCCTCTTAAAATTGAAGAACGTTTAAAAATTAATTGTAATAACTAGAACAAGCTGGACTAAATAATATGATAGTGTAAATTAACATAATTATAATGTTGTTATTGTTTATTGAATAAATAATAATAGTACAAATATAAAACATCAATTATTTCAATATACAATAATTCATGTTAAATATCACTACAATAAAAGCATTGATATTAATAATAATTGGCGTTTTGGTATACTGTTGTGTGTGGGTAGTATTGTAGTATTTTTTTTTCTATCTGTTGATTTTTTTAAATTATAAGCAACATTGTTCAAAAATTGTTTGTAATTTATTTATAAGATGCTTATTATAAATATATTTTTAAAACATACTTACTCAGACTGAAAATATCGCCCACGTCTCGTGGTACGTTAATATTGTTCCTAGGGCGATAACTTATATTCGGTATAATAATTTGATTTATGCTACATGTGAGTTTTAAATATAATATATTATTACCTATACGTATGTATATACGTTTAAAGTCAGTGTGAATTTTATTATTATTATAATTTTTTTGCAAAAATTCAAGTATATTTTTATTTAAATAAGTAAATTAAACTTTAGTATCGTAATAAATTGTGATTAAATAATATATATATATATATATATATATATATATATATATGTTATATTTCAGAAAAATTTTGTACAAATTTAAATTAGAAGTACGATGATAACTTGATTTTTATGCATATGATCAATTTTTTTTTTTATAATTATTAACTCTTAACCGAAGTTAATATAGTTGAACCCTTACATGAAACATAATCTATTAGATTTTTTTATTAGGCCGTTTGGTATCACTTTTACGCATTAAAATTTTTATATGACTTAATATAATATTGAATGTGAATTGTAAATTAAAATAATATTTCAATGTTAATAAGGTTAGGTATTAATAAACTCCGAAACTATGGTGATATTTATTGCACATCAGTTTTGAACTTAAACTATATTTAGCTGATTTTTTTATGATTTTAGAGTTTCAAAATTTCAACTGAATATTTGTTTTAATATTTTACAAGAATAAAATTTTAGAACATTGAAAATTCATTTTTTCCCTGTTATTTTTGTAATCTAATATAATTTTTGAATTTAATTATTGATAAAATAATTTATTTTATAACAACACGTTAATTATATATTATATTTATATTATAATCCAACTACATTCTGTTTCCATGACACAAGGTTAAACCTTAATAGTGAGAAAGGTAGGTAACTTTATAATCTGTTATTGTCTTAACGTATTGTTTTAAGTATATTCGCATTATATCAATTTTAACGATCCTGTAAATATTTTAAGTTGGTAGATAATACACATCAACATGAAATATGAAAGATAAAATGCCTAAAAAATTATCTAGAAATTTATCCAGAATTAGAAAAATATAAGTGAAAGAAAAACTACAACAAATACTACAAATCGTACAAAAAGCTGCACACAGTATTCTGAAGTTGAAATTATCAATGTATTATAAAATTATCTTTCACTGAAGTGATATTCGTCATATGCTCATTACTTGTTGCTGTTGTACTTCTAATATCTTTGAATATTCACATTTAAAAATAGTAATACACTAATACAAGTGATTAAAATATTGTTTAAAAAAATATGAAATTAAAGTGTGATAGTAAGGAATACATTAAAGAATGACTTAATTCTGTCATATAATAACTTATGAAATATATATAACTTTTTCTTTATTTACTATATTTTGTATTACACATATATAAATTAAAATTAGTTATGATAATAAGTATGAACAGAAAAAAAAATTTAAAATACCTACGCATTAAAGAAGTATAATTTCATTAATTTCATTAGTGTGTCCATTAAATCGTATGTTATTATTACTTTTAAGTATTACCTAGTACACTATAATAATGGGTTCATATATTTTTGGAAAAAATAAAAATATGTTGAATACATTTTTCGATTATGATTGGTTTTCATTAATATTTTTCCTTGACACCTAAAATAACAAATAAAAATATTATTTAGTTTACATAAATACAATGGTTTGTATAATACATAAGTCGAAATCAATAAACTTGCCCGTCAAATAAATTAAAAATTGTCAATAACCTACCTAGGTACTTCGATTGGAAAGTTAAATGATTCAAAAAAATATGTTAAATAATAAATTTATATTGCTCTCAGAAGTTTTATTATCCTTGATTAATATTAACACATAATATGCAATTCACAACTGGTAATCTCATTTTTATTGCCAAAATGTGTTGATGCCAAGTTATTTCGAAAGTTATATTCATAATGTAGATAGAAGACAACCTAACCATAGTTAGTTACTTAGTTACTTCAGTTGCAAGATATAAGTTATGGTAAGCAATAAAATAATTTTATGCAATAATTTTTTTGTTAAAAATTAAATAACAATTTATACATGAGTTTGAATAATAAGTAAATAATTTTGCTGATAAATAATTTACATTAGTAGAATAAAAGAATAGTAAGCGGTAAGCACCCAGTAGTATCATTCAACAAAGCGCAGAATAAATTTAATAAAAATTGATTACCTATACCTAATAAAGTATACTAACGAACTTACTCGTTTTGACCAAAAATTTGTCAGCTCTTCATCATCAAATATTTATATATTGACTATGTGAATTATATTTCAAAAATAATTATCCATAAAACTGAAAATTATAAACTGTACATATAATAATAGTCAGCACACGAATAATAATCAAGAAACCTATAGTTAATTTATCCAAATGGTATAAAATAAGTTATATAATAATATATTATTGAAATAAGTTTTTAAATCAAACAACTGTATCAAATGTTTTAATTTAATAAGTTTGACTTCCGTCACTGGACTCCTACAGGTTCTGTCTACCTATACGAGTTTATACATATGACAATTATTCTAAACCATACTATTGCAGATTTGTTAAGTAAAATATGGTATCGATAAAAACAATTTATTCTATTTTTACTCACTATTAATTCACTTCTTATAGTTGCATTGATACATTTGTTTAAACCAGAAGTTCATAAACTATGATATCACTGATTGTGCATAGAAGACCACGTGGTGGCATAAAAGATAAATTTAAAAAAAATTATATTTTACTGATCCATAATTTTGAATAGTTTTTTTTAAAATCATTAGTGATAGCCAATAAGTACACTACTATACATATTATATCACATATACATATTATACAATATCGAGATCATCATATAATATTTTAGTTGATACTTTATGCACAAATCGTTCTTAGAATAATACAAATTGTATACAAGTAGGCTAATAATATCACAGACTACAGTTAGTATAAGAATTAGTTCTATTAAAACTATATATTATTATTATGTTGTTAATATTATAATAATTAATGACGAATGACTATAATCAGTAATCACTGATCAGTGTTGTCGTACACGTACCTATATCAGCTATTTTACAAAAACATATTAATATATATGATATAAGAGTAGTACAAATGACCTTTATTTTATAACTCTAATGAAAAATCAATAAAATTCTGTAAATAAATATTTACAATTGCAAATTCATGATAAAGATTAGAAATACAAATCAATTAAAAACAATTAGTTTTAAGAATAAATCAATTATTGTAATGTAAGGATTTTTATAAAAATAAATGTATATTTTTGACTGAGAGAGTAATAAAGTATTAAGTACCTATATAATAATTATATATTAAAATAATGATAATTATAGTTTTTTTCATTTTTAAAGCAATATTTAATTATTTTTACCAACTGATTGTATAATAATGAATGTTATAAATAAACTAGCTGTGCAATGAAATAACGTAATTAACTCATAATTAAACAAATTTAAAATTGTGTTAACTTGATATAAAATAACATTTTATTCAAAATCCATTGTAGCTATTTTATTATAATATGAAAAATATACAATTATATTATAATTTAATAATAAGTTGTCCACAGTAAATGATCATACTCATATTATATTAATAAATCATCAATTAATTAAAATACATATTTTTTAAAGTGAACCGTTTTTCTTCAACACAAGTCATAATATTTAATCAAAAGTAATGTTAAATAACTATAATACGTCATTATTTAATACGTATCATAGTTATTAACATAGTAACTGGTATAAGGTAAATGAAACGAAATAAAATAATACACACAATATTGTAAGATATTAATAATGAAATATTCAAAAATCACGAAAGTCACTATGCCGTATAGTATATTTGGAGTGTAGCCGTCATAATGTGTCACAGTAATGAATGTGTTAAATTTGTATTCAATGATAAGTCTTTGCACATGAAAAATGAATCTGGTCGAAAGCAGCCGTCTTTATTTCTAAAGGTAGCTACACACTATGCGCGTATTCGTTGTTCGCGGTTCGCGGTTCGCGATTTATATAAATTCGTAATTTTTTGATATCACACGAAATCACACGAATTGTACACGAATTTACTCATTAGAATCGATTCGTTCTCTTTGATCTTTTGATTTTACCGCCCTTTGGAGCGATAGACCACGAATCATTCGTGAATAGTTATGGGCCAATATTGGCCCACGAATGACGATTGCGAATGATGAATAACCCCAACACACTATTCACGAATTTAAACGGATAGTGAACTACGAACCGCGAACAACGAATACGCGCATAGTGTGTAGCTACCTTAAGGATAGAACTATAATTTATTTATAATACCATTACGGTAGTCAAATAATTGTTGACTGTAATTATTATTATTATTGTAGGTATATCATATTAATAAATAAATCGATGTGTTATTCCTGTTACTGATACGATGTAAATATTTTCACGGTAAAATAATTTATAATTTAAATTTAAAACCATATTTTTTTAAATATTATTTTACTATGGTTAATATATATATATATAGATATTTTGATATACTCAAGTTATAAACAAATTTTTATTAATAGATTTTTAATTATTATACAAATAAATTAAATTGGTTTAAATAATTAAAAATATAAAAGAAAAGAGGATCCACATAACGGTGCAAATCTTCAAACGCCTAATAGACTAATTAAATATATATTATGCAAGTACATAATATTATTGAACGTGGAATGTGAAATATACGACTTTCATTTAACTAAATACCTAAATAGTTATTTACTTATTTCATTCAGTTGTTCAATATGAATATTATAATAATAATAAATTATAATATAATAATATAATAATTTCATTCAGTTGTTCAATATGAATATTATAATAATAATATTATGATTATAAAAGATAATCATTAACTTCAATTTAGCATAACAACACTGTACAGGTTTTTGTTGAAAGAAAGTTTAAAACATACTGTAGGTACAACGTACAATATTTACGGCCAGTAGAATTATATTAAATTTGTAATGTTAGCTCTAATATTAAAGTAAATTTACTTTTAATCAAACATGAAGGTGAAAAAATTAGGTATTAAGAATTTTGGTGTTTTACGATATTTCAATTTTTAAGCAAGATATTACTTTATAAATATATAAAATAGTCATTTATTACAATTTAAGCTTATAAAGTTACAACACACTTGATAATTAAAATACCATAAAAACTCAAAATTCAAACAAAGATCATGTTTACGCCATTAAATTTTGATAATCGTCATAGAATTGGTTAATTTTCTATTAAATTAAAATCAACAATGCAAAATTGATTCTGTTGGAAAAAAGTTTGCAACTTATGTATATTATCACTTATACGTTTGCGTTAAACAATAGCTGTGAGTGGTATTCAGGGTGTAGCATATTTTTATATTAAGATAATATTTAAATAATTTGTTTTTATTTATTCAATTTGAAAAATAATAAATATAAAAATAGGTTTAATTAAATGTTTGAATTTTGTACTTAATTTTGGCTGGGTAAATAAATCAAAAAAAGAATGGCACTTCATCACTAATATTTTGATTTTATAAATAGAAACTTCATTAAATATGTATTTAATTTAACTGAAACAAAATCAATTTTATTGTATTCATTTTTGAATGATCACTAAATGAATACGTACCTACTATTATCATATTAACAAAACATCAAAGAAACAATAATAATCGGGGGCAATGTTCAAGGTAAATTTGTACCAGGAAGAAATGCTCAAAGTCTCAAATATATAATTAGAAACAATAGTATTGTTAAAATGCAACTTCACCTTTCAAAATATAATATTATGTTATACTGCCTAAATGCCTAATGTATTGTGCATCAATGTGTATATTTCGCTAACAAACAATTGTAGCTTTATAAAAACTTAATAATCTCAATAAGGAAATTATTTTTCAGTAAAATGAAAAAATTATAAACTTGGACGTAGGTAATAAAAAAATACATATTATTTTTCAAAGAATAACAATATTTATATAATTATGCAGTTATTTATTTATTAACCAAGTAACTATTATAAATTGTATAGGTGCATAATCATTTATTGAACATGTACCTAAGTACCTCGATATAAAATATGGGACATTAACTGTAAATTGACAGTAGGTACCTACTTAAAGATTTAATCCAGCCCTCTGTCATGATGACCATATCATAAATATGAAAAGTAACCCGTAACCAATAACATAAGTATCTAAATAGGGTCTAAAAAAAGACCTTAAATCTTAGATGTTTGAATGTTTTTTGAAGAGAATTACAGTGGAATCATCGACTAGCTTTATTCAACTCCAAGCATAGTAAGTATAAGTCAATAATGTTAAATTACAATATAAACTGTATTGCATCCCCAGAAATTAATAAAATATTGATAAATACAATGTATTTATAAGTTTTGAAATGGGGTGTTATATATATTATATACCTTTTGATCAGTAACTAACTAATAATTATGAAATTTCATATTAATACAAATCACTGGTTCAGCTAGACGATAAAACAAATATTCAAATATTGTATTTAACTTATTTAAATTTAGTAGTGTGTACACAATATTTTATTTAAAAAAATATGCAGCATAATTATTTTATGGTAAAATTGTTATTTCTTTTAGGTAATGTTATTCATTTCTGTATTCTCAGTTTATAGTTTGAAAATTATGATCAGACATTAGTTACCTATAATATGTTTGATATATTATGGAATTACACCCATAATTACGTGTATTTAGGTGTAGAATGATTACGATAATATTAACATTTCAGAATTATTTTATACATATTAATGTTTAATAAATCAAACTATTGTTTGATAAAAATAACAGTTACACTAAAATATTTTATTTTTTCAAAAACCTACAACTATTTTCAAACTCGAGTTTCTGAAATCTGAATATAAAGAAACGATTAAGTTAAATATATTTACCTACTCTAAATTGATGTAGCTCTCTTTTTTTTATTTTTACATTTTAGAACTATCGAGCCCAGTTAAATATATGTATATCACATAATTACTTAAACCACTATGTAAGTTAATAAATTACATAATTTTTACTTTGATTATTTTCAATACCTATTTTGTTTCATATAAATATATAGGTATACCATATAAATATTAATAATTATATTTACCAGCCCTTCTTCATTGAAATATGACTAGCAATTAATAATGAAATAACTTTTAAAATTTTGAAATTATTGGTAACAAATATAATCGTAAAATACTAAAAAGTACAAAAAAAATTAAACGATTTAGGAATGATAGAGAGTAAATCTATTAAATTGAAAGAGTTTGATGTTTTATCGTTATTTCGTTAAATATTTTCACCGTTGATGTTACTATTTAAGTGTATTCTATTTATTATGTATTCAGAATAAAGTGATGAATTTGGAGTAACTTTAAAGATATTATACCGACATAAATACTTATATGATAAATAAATATATTCATATCAAATTATTATATTAATTGTATACGGTATACGTATTATAATATCTATTATATGAATGAAAAATGCACAGCAGAGTAATATACCCACATTTCTGGCCGACATTTTTCGTTACAGTAACAAATAGTATGATACAACTTCTTTTTAAAATAATTAATTTGATGATACATAAACATATGAATGATAAAGAAATAATAAAAAAACATATGCATTTGTTGAAAAAACCATTCTGTAACAGAACTTCGACTTATACGATAATAATTTAAAATATTGGACAAATATTTTATGTAACTACGTGATCCCAATATTGTATTTCAAGAATTAAATTCGTACTTAAGAATACTGAATTATTCATTATTGAATGTCTATTACAATGTAGATAAATAATTTAAAAGGAAATTCTTCAACATTTATTGATAGCAGATATTAATAGATACTTAATTTGGTGATCCAATTTATTTCCTGGATAAAATAACATTAAATCAATTCGTAAATCCTATATTATTTTATTATTTTTTTTTTTTTTATTGATCAAAAGGACATCGGCGACAACGGCCATTAGTCTTAAACTTTACATTATTGATTACATTTTTTTGGTATTTTAAATATAATAATTTTAAATTAAGTCGTACAATTCATATTTTCTTAAAAAAGACAAAATTTTGAATGTGGAGTCTGCATTTGGACCGAGGGCTGCATCTAAGGTGGTTGGGATGTTCAGCTGATCGAGTGCCTCTGTGTATTGTCGGCATTCTGTGAGGATATGATGAACTGTTAGTTCGGTGCCACATGTTGTGCAGTTAGGTTTTTCGTCTTTTGTCATGAGGTAGCCGTGGGTTAGCCGAGTATGCCCGATACGAAGTCTGTTAATGATAATATTTTATTATTTATTGTTTATGTTAATGTATATACCTAAGTAGGTGTGGATATTTTATAAAATCGCGTGGATAACATCTAATAAATTAAATTAACAACTAATAAAGAATACTAATAATTTTATTGTATTAAATACCTTATACTTATAACTTAGAAGTTATAATAATGTCTTTAACTTACAAGATTTAGGATATAGGTACATTGATAGCAATAATAAAAAAAACTAAACCATAACATTCTTACGAGTGCTAGTAATTATTAAGTAAAGCATTGATTAAAAGAAAATTGAGTATACAATTTACTAATTGTTTTTAGGTATTTAAAATAGTCTCCTCTGCTGTCGGTTCAAACGGAAAAAAAAGGTATTTAAAATAGTAATTATGATTAAAATTATACTATTTTCTTTTTTCCAAAAGGTTTACCGGATTTTTAACATAATAACATGATATTATATTTTTGTTATATGTTTTATAGAATTACACAAAAACAGTAAATCAGTAACTAAACTTTATAATTTATATAAAAGTTTATTATTCAAAATATAAGTTTACCATTTACAATATTAAATGGATAATAGAGCACTTCAAATAGTTCAAAATCGACCATGAATAACAATTATGTAAAATAAATAAAAATAAATACGTAAATTAGGTATCCAGTTTTTTTAATTTTGATAAACAATAAAACTATATAAGGTATATGTATAGTAACCATTTTGAATAATAATCTGTAACAAAGAATTGAACCACGTTAAAAAAATATATATATAACAGCTACTCTAATTCTTAAACTTGTGCTCATTAAAAATAATTTTTATGAAACATATTATACAGATTATACTATAACAAATAATGATAATTGGTAGGTATAGGTACTAATGATGTCATAAATCAATATTTAATAGATATAAAAACAATAAGGATATTAAAATAATATATAATTAAATTTATAATAGCGAAATTAGGTTGTATATTAGTATATTACCATAGTTACATAATTAGTCACGGATCATTTGGGTAGCCATAATATTGATACCTACAGACAACAGGGGGTTCAAAAAAAACTAAAACATGCACATAGAACATATATTATACATACACGTGATAAACCATCCGACGTGAAGTTCAGTACCTATCTAAGGCTACACTTATCAGCTCTTTTTCTGGCTTGAGCAAACTCAAACTATCTATTTCATAATTCTGCCTATCCCTCATTCTCTCCGTCGTAGCAGTTCTGAATATTGCACACTAATCACCAGTCGACCTTGTCCTTGAACCGTTCACTATTCTCTATCAATATTATAAAAACTTCATAATACTCAGTAAAAAATTCTCATTTCTTATGTGCTTGTGCCTATGCGTCTATTATTTTTTGAATGTACTTATACCCCCATTAGGAGGATAGCGACTGTAAGGTCGATGCGGAAATAACACTGTAACTTACTGTTGTGTGCAAGGAAAGTACAATATGTACTTACTCGGTTAGGTACCCGCTGAGAATCTAACCACAACGTCCACGACTATAACCTACAATACTATTAATTGAAATAGGCGTGGTCGGTGTTTGTAATAATAATAATAAAAAAAAATAATATCATAATTTTATTTCCTGTTCATATCAATATCGGAACCTATAGAATTGTATTTAACTAAAATAGAATATTAGACTATAGTTAATCGAGTGTTGAAATATCCTTAGTCACCACTAAAAAAAGAGCAATCATGTAAATTATAATACATATAAATAACTAAAAGGTAATTAATAAGTGGCTTATTTCACAGTGAGGCTTTACATAGTCAATACACTGATGAAAAACTGATGAAAAAAAAATATAAGTACCTATTATCTTAGATTTCTATGTGAACCAGTGGTGAGAAATATTTTACTATGCATTTTTTCTTTGTATACAATTTTTGAGAGTTAAAAACAAAATACCATAGGTATTGCTTATTTAAGTACGAACACTACGAACTAGTTCATACTTCAAATAGATCATATTATATCATTCGATTTCTCACCTGAAAAATACCTATTGCAGTTTCTGTATAGTTTTTTTTATTCATTCTGATCACAATTCCTGTCCAACATTATCCATTAGATAAAGTAGATTTATGTCTCAAATCAATATTTCCGGTTAAACTGGATACTTAACTGGATTTTGTCTTATATTAATATATTGTTAACAAATTGATAGTCATCAGATTTTCCACAGTAATCAAACTGTGCAGTATAAGGACACATCATGTTCAAAATAATAGTTGAATACAACTTTCAAAATGTAGAATTGTTTTGTTCTATGTAACTTATATTATAATGTAACCCTATACATAGTATTCCTACATATTTACTAAAGCCATCACGATTTGGATGGTATCGTCATATCTATGAATGCATATTAATATAAGCATTATATAAGCCTACGAATTACTATACGTGACACTGATGTAGATACTTTGCAATCTATACCAGATACGATTTTAACTTAAAGTCATTTTTGTTTATGATAACTATTATCATTATTATTTGAGATCATTATTATCAGCTTTAAAATCTAATTAATCAATACTGAGTATTAATAAATAATATCGTGTGTTCACCAATTTAGGGAATACGGAATTTCTCATTTGGATTATATTGGAACAAATTGAATTTTTTTTACAAGCTAGTGGTACATAAATACACATTTTCAGATAAATTTCAAATTTTGAACCCTCTCGGTACGCGCATGCGCAACGCACCTTAAACAAAAATTTTTTTATAGCAAACGATATTTTTAATGCCAAATTCGGATAGATTGAATTTTTTTAAGTCATTTTGACAAATTAACCTTAGGGCTCTTTTATTGGTTACTTTTTGAATATTTATACGTATTTTTTTTTTTTTATACGTGTTATAAATAAGATTAAAATAATATAGATATAAAATTATTTAATTAAAATAGATTACAACTGTATACGTAAAAATATTCAAAAAGTAACCAATAATAAATAATTATTAATGGTTTTATGCATTTTATAATGTAAAAATGTATTATTTATTAAAATTTGAATGGCTCTCATTCAGTCAATTTTGTTTTTAGAGCCATGGTTAATTCCAGTCTATCCGTATTTGGTATCAAAAATATCCATTGCTATAAAAAACTAAATAAATTACGTTGTGCATGCGCATACCTAGAGTGTTAAAAATTTGAAATTTATCTGAAAATGTGTATTTATATACTACTAGCTTGTAAAAAAAAATGCGGTTTATTTCAACATAATCCAGCCGAGAAATTCAATGTTCCCTAAATTGGTGAACACACGGTATATTATACTAAGTATGTTACAGCCGTTACAGGTTATATTTAGGTTAAAACATAATATTATAACTTTTTTGGGCGCTGTGCCGTAAGTCGGATTTATCTGCTTAGCCATTGCGACCAAAAAGCGTTACAGGTGCGGCTTATTACTCGACACTAAGATTTATATAATAATAAGTAATAATCCATTTGTCTTATCTTTGTATAATTATAAATTTCATTAAATTGAAAATTTCATTTTTATTTTTGCAATTCAAACTTAATAATTTTTGAGTATTTGAACGTGATGGGCGATAACTTTTTTATCATACCCTCTGTAAAGAGTTTCACTTCATCCGAGCGTACTACAACACGTGCTTTTCTATTTTTTTTTCTACTCATGTGTTTTTTGTGCTTCAATGTTCACCCCATCATATAATCCCAAATCTTAATTTATAACCCTTTATTATATAACTTTTAACATATTATTTAACCTGCATTTCAGGTCGGTTAAATTCTATCATTCTTTATCGGTCTATGAACTGTCAGCGTTCGGCGACACCTCTTCCTGTCTATTGTCACACGTTTTATGTGTGACGTTTTTTGTCACCTAAACAGTATATACAATACATTTATATAGGTATGAATTTGTCGAGATCATGATAATCATTGACCTCAGCAACTCGATACCAAGAATAGGACGGAGACCTTGGAAGCTGCCGGCTAGAAATGTCGTGCCATTAGCGCGTTGATCTAGGTAGGTACTAGGTATAGTACTTAGGCAGTTACAGTATTCATTATCTATACATTCCGTAAGTACTTCATAGTTTATTCTTGTAATGATTACATGAAACGTTTTACTTTTCCAAAACATCCGTAGAATAACATCATGGAATAATATCATGTGCATCATCGCCATCATATACTTGCATTAATCTGTGTTTCGATTTACGATGAACAAATGAATCATGATCGTTATCCATCTGCGTGCAGAACTCCATTATATTCTCTTGAACAATTTGACGTGATATAGTGGCGGTTGTTCGTCTGGCTTCGAGTATTTACTTCATCTGTGCTGGATATAAATGATGCACTTTAATGATTATAAGCACGAAATAACAATAATTTGTTGCATTCAGAAAACAGATTTTAGGAAAACTTAGTTAAAAAATACAAACTTTCTGAAATATTCTTTAAAATGTTTTACAGTCGTACCTATAGATACTTTTTCCTCACACTTAAGAAAACTACTGAGAAAATCAAAAAATTACCAATAGTTATTCTAGAAAATGTTTATTTGGTTTATGCTAGCTATACTGCTATAGCATTATATATAGTTGAACTTTGAAATTGTTGAAGGACTCTGTTCCTACCCAGGGACGGTGTGAGAAGAGGGGGGGGGATCGGGGCAGTAGCCCAGGGCCCCGAAATTCTTAAATGATATTTGATACTGTTCAGAGATAAGTTAGTTTGAATAATATGTAATGTGACTGTTATTTATTTTGCCCGGGGCCCCGTAAATCCTAGCACCGTTCCTGTTCCTACCTACAAATAACAAAGAAATATTAACATAATTTAACTGCAGTTAACACTCATTTAACACTTGGCCTGGAATTTAAACTCTACAAAACTACAATATTATATAAGTAATCACTATATATATAGTTACGACTATTTCACTTATACTTTTGATGAATCCAATATATTATGATTAGGATATTATGATTCATCAAAAGTATAAGTGAAAAAGTCGTAACTATATATATATATATATTTTTTTTTTTTTTAATTAATAAGTATATATTTTAATGAATCCGTTTATTTAACTTAAATTGTTTACTTGTACACCGTACAGTTGTACTATCTTATTACCTGGCCTAACCTAGTATGTATTATTTTTTAATGCATGTATTGTAAATCGTATACCAGGTATCTAGATTAAACATACTTCCACTCGGTACATAAAATACGGTTTTTTAATAACCGTTATTAATAATGATTAATTGCGAATAAACATACTTTATACACACATAATTTAAAAATAAGATAATAATAATAATTGGAATAATTATCTTGAAGTCCATGACATTGGTCAAGATAAAATGAGTGATATAGAAACTGTATTATTTTTTGTAGGCTAAATAATCCTAACTGATATAAAATACTTAAAACTAATTTAAGGTCAATGAATTTAAATTACCGGTTTCTAACTTCTCATCATATTATTAATTATAGATGAAATGTATCTTAATTTATAATTATGACTATAATTATACTATCAAGCAATATTTATAAAGTATTTATTTTACCTTTATATGTACTAAAATATAATAAAATATATATAGAGGGATTCACTAAGGATAAAAATATCAAGATCTTATGAATATAGTGATAAGTGGTTAAGCATATTTCAAAATTTCAAAATATTATTAATAAATAACTTGTTCAATTCCTTATGAACGTTATTTAAATCTGATATTGATTATGACTGATCCATTTGAAAAACCATATTAGTACTCATTAGTTATCTTGTTGTTTCTTGAACAATTCAATTGTTCAACATAAATTTCCCGTTTTCCTTCGTAATATTGAAATATATTTAAATTAAGTATAATATGTTTTATAATTTAAAAACCATACAATAATTAATGTATTTCATAAATTAATATTTATAATGCAAATAACTGGTAGGTAACTAATAACTATGTACGTGTTTGTGCTATTTAAACAATTTGTCGGAAAATTAATTTAACAAAAATTAAAAAATATAATGGTATATATCGAATAAGTTTTAAATGATACTGGGAAACTCTTTATATTAGTATATGAACAAGCAGGGCTCCAAGAGAGGGGAGCTGTTGAACCCGGAGTACAAGGGCCCATTAAAACAAATTTGTAATTTTTGAAATTTTGAAATCTCAATAGGAATATTTATTTTATATGTGTATATGGAACACGTCTTGTATCGCTTGCATATTATGTACTCATGGGTTGTATTTTATTGGAAGTCTTGGGGCCCTCAAAAATATATTTTAGAACAGGGGACCAAAATTGTATGTATCGGGTCGGGGTGGATTGGTCTATAAACAATATTTATTTTTACAGATCAGTGTCGAAGGTAATCACTGCAACAACTTTTTAAATTAGGTACATAAATACCCTATTTAGTCTATTACTATACTGTCTTAACATAAATGTGATAACATATTAATGTAAAAGAAACTCATACAGAAATCAAAAGTATTTGACTACTAATAATTGTAGTTGTAAGTATTTATTACCTTTGACATTTAATTATTCTTAAATACTTATTATTACGAAATGTATTTTACTTCATTTAATTGTATTTGCTCGTTTGCATTTAAAAAACGTTGGTAAAGAATTGTTCAACGCAATTCTACACATTAAGATAATAAACATCGTGTTTTAATACCCTATCCTTGATATTTACTATGAAATCGTGACTAAATAATCGATCTCATTCATACAAATTCACTCTAAATTATATAATAAATATACACAAATCTGTATTTGATCTAGTTTGTTAAATATTTTAAATTTTAACTTTAATGTTAATACATTACCTACATATTTTTTCATAGACTTTCTACATGCCAATTTTTAAATTACAAATTATTAAAATCAGATATTATTAATTATTATATTTGGTCTTAAGATTATGAGGTGTGTCAATTAGTATTTCCGATTGGTCTGATTAACATAAAGTAAAATATTATTGTTACATAAGAATTTATATTAAAGTTTATTTACATTCAATTTATAAACGATACGTGTATGTAAATGTATATACATAAGTATTATGTCTAGACGTCTGTATATGTTATAATTCATAACAAATAAGATGTGTTAAAATATAAACATATTATAGGTATAAATATTTGTTTATAAATTAATAATATATAATATGCCACTAAAAATTAAATAATGATATACATGAGCAAAAAACATAATATATCTTAATCGTATAAGCCATATGAAATACTACAAATTACATAAGCATAACCATGACCTCTAAACCACTTTTTGAAATGGCAATAAATAATTCCATTAGTCTTCATTTATTTTTAGTTGGAACTTTAATAATAGGTATTATATTTTCTGGAAATAATTAAAAATGTATACAACATATATATGTATATCCTTAACTAAAAAAAAACCAATTCAAAACTTCTAATAGGCGGGTAATAAAAAATAATAAAAGTTAATGTAATTATTTGTATATGGTTTAAAAAACATACGAACATAAACTGGTTATTTCCACCAAAAATTAAAAAATACAATACACGTTATACACATTATATATATAAGTTACATCATATTGTGACACCCTATATAATATTGATAAGTATTGTGAGTCATCAAAAATATCTTATATTTTTTCCATCTTTTATAAACGATATATTTTTCGATTAATTTTAGTTGGTTCTTTATCGTATATTGACAATAATAATAATAATAATAACCAATAATTAAATTAACGATCGTAATAAAATATTTTCCATTTTTAAGATATTTGTGACAGTAAAAATAGATTCGTATTTTATACAAAAATATCATATTACTTATACGATTGTGGTGAATTCCGTGACTTTTTTTTTATTTCCAGGAAACGTAAAAGGTAAACAGTATCGTTAGGTATATACAGTAGTTTTAGCTAGGTATGCGTATTTTTATAGTTTTTTTATTCTCACTGATTGTAAAAATTTGACATTGGATTATAAGATGTGTTGGCGTGACTAGGAAATCTATTATTACAAATTCGAAACAAAAATGTGAATATTTTTTCAACGCCTCCTTGAGATAAATGTAAATGTGTAGCCTCATGTATTTCGTTTCAATTTTTAACCAAAAATCGCAATAAACGACCACGTTTGTTCCAGCCAATCTGCAATTGCGTGGACGGAAAATCAGGAAGGTAATTTACAATAAAATAATATGTGTTAGTAATAGATTAAATATTCCACTTTTTTGAAGGACACATATTTTGCAAAATCAAATCTGAAACAGAAAAAAAACGTAGGTACGGCCTAATATCTAATTATGAATCATAATAAATGTCAAATTAAACGGTAAGTTTTATATACATAGGTAACAATAACCTACTTATAGAGGGATTATAACATATAATTATATAAATCCACTACCTACAGTTAATATTATAATGTAATATTGTATAATATAATTTATATAAATTACCCGAGTACAATGAAAAACTTTTATAACGACAATAATAAATAAAAAAACAATAATTATGAAAATGTGTATAAAAATTTAAACGATTACGAGTAAAGAAATGTTAAATTTTAAAACATCAATATCATTATCAGCATTATGTATTAATAGTATTATTTAACTTTGTTCTTAACGTAGGTAATACATTTATAGACCTTAAATTCAAAACTAATTGTTTGCCATATACAATATACACAGTGTTGAATCCCTGAAATTTTTTTCACCCCTCTCCCCCCCCCCCCTGACAAATATAACTTTCTGACTTTCAACAAAATGTACTTATTTATTAAATGCACAATACTAATTTAAATATAAATAATTAATAGGTTTATAATTTATTTTGTAATTTTTTCAATGTTTATAATTTCTGAATTGTAATAAATTATAATAATACAATTTATAATATGTGAAGACTTTAGATTAACCTTAGATAGATTTAAAATTTTTTTAAAAAAGGCGGGTAAGTCGTGGATGTCGCTCTGCTGTACAGTAGGTTACAAGTGGGTTACTGTAATGGATGGAATTAAATTTGAATCCAATGATATTATATCATTGTATACGAAAAACGATTCTAAGCGAAGACGGTTTATCTGTCTATTTTTGTTTTTTATAGGATATATTATAGATTATTAAAAATGTTCAAATCTTAGATTTAAAAAGAAGATTTTTTATGAATTTCTAGTTTGAAATAATTTGCGAATTTTCGTGATTTTCGTGATTTTTACATATGTTGTCAAAATTCAAACTTTGAATGCTTGTAAAAAAAAATTGTGACTACGCATTTCTTTTATTTTTCAATTGCTATTGTAAAAATATGATAGGAGCTATGTATTAAATTTTCAAATCTTAGATATAAAAGGAACATTTTTTATGAATTTCTAGCATAAAATAATTTATGTATTTTTGTGATTTTTACGTATGTAGTCAAAATTCAAACTTTGAATTCTTGTAAAAAAAATTGTGACTATGAATTTATTTTATTTTTCAACTGCTATTGTTAAAATGTGTTAGAAGCCTTGTACTAAATTTTAAAGTTTTTCTACCGAACAAATACATTTTTTATCGATATTTATAGAAAAAAAAACTAAAAAGTTGAAAAATTAAAATGTCAGTAAACAACTCAAAACAAGTCTAAATATTTTGAAAATGTTTTCAAATATAGAAAATGCCTATAAAAAAATTCAGTCAAAAATGTCAAGTATCTGCGATCATTTGTTTTAGAGTTACACCAAAATAAGGAAATCGCTAAGAGTGAAAATCCAATGTTGTAAAAATTTAAATTTTAAATGCTCATAAAAATTGAATTTGAATTTCCGCTGGACTTTTTATTTATGATAAAGATTGACAAACTTGTAAGGAATCTTGTATTTAATTTTCAAATCTTAGATTTAAAAAGAAAACTTTTTATGAATTTCTAGCTTAAAATAATTTGTGAATTTTCGTGACTTTTACATAATATGTTGTCAAAACTCAAACTTTGAATGCTTTTAAAAAAAATTGTAACTATGTATTCCTTTTATTTTGCAACTGCTATTGTAAAAATATGTTGGGAGCCTTGTATTAAATTTTCAAGCTTTTCTGCCAAACAATTAAATTTTTATCGATATTAATTTAAAAAAAACTAATAATGATAGTTCAACTTAAGTCGAAATTTTTTGAAAATTGCATGGTGGATAGAATATACTTATAAATACATTCGGTGAAAATTGTATGTATCAATGGTCATTTGTTTTAAAGTTACATCAATAATCAAAATCGATTTTGTCGACAAATGTATTTGCGTAAAATTTCCCGTTTTTCTCTTAATTTTTAGTTTGTTTTTCTCGATTATTTAGAAAAGTATTAAGAATTTTTTACTTTTGACCCCTCAAAGTACCAACTAGATTCACTTTCTGATCGAACGAGGTACTGAAGTCAAAAATCGAAGCATTTTTACTGCCCCAAAACGTGATGACAGACACAAAAAAATAAAAATAAAATAAAAACACACATCATGGTAAAATCAATACATTTGTAGTTTTATATAAATTTGAAATGTCTAAATTATAAATTGTAATAAGAATAACTACCTATTAATAGATATAATTCATAATACTAAAATGACGTATCACCATTCACCAATGAAAAAAAAGTGAGCCCCCCCCCCCCCCCCCCCAGAAAAATTGTCTGGATTCAACACTGAATATACATTTTAGTAGAAGGTATGAAGCTTGACTTGTGATATTTTTTTTCGATGTTAAAATTTTAAATTTAAATTCAATGATACAAATTCATTGCAGCATACGAAAAACAATTCTGAGCAAAGATAGTCTGTTACCCCACAATGCTATATGCATATTTAATTATTTTATATTTATTTCTATTAAAGTAATTTATTTTTCTAAAACAGTAGATTGGAGAATTCATTTTTTCCGAAAAATGAATTCGATACATTTTAAAAGTTAATTTCAGGTACCCATAGATGATATTTTTAAATTATAAAAAATAATTAAAATCGTTATCTCCAATTAAATATCTTTTTTCGTCCAAATTCAAACTTTTGACAGGTTTTTGAACCAGCTAAATTGTTTTTATTGATATTTAAAAAAAAATTTGAAATTTGAAAATTGTCTCTTAATAACTCGAAAAGGAATGAAACATTTTTAAAATTAAACCATATGCAGAAAAAGCGACTAAAAAGCACTTTACCATACCCCTCATGATATTCTTTTAAGTCACATTTTTCAACACTTATTTTGAATTTGGTTAAATTTTTTTGTTAAAACCATTAAATAAGAAGTTATATCAAAAATACGCATAGTGATTGGTGCATTTGTAAAATGAGGGCTTGGGATTCAATCATACTTTATTGTGGCGTTTTTTAAAAATTATTTTTCGAAATTTACTCGATGTAGTTTTCATAACAAATCGAGGGATATTTTTGATCTCTCGAAGCATAGAGCGATCTAGTCAATTCTCAAATGCAAAAACTAGATTCACTTTCCCACCAGAAAAAAAATGCTTCAATTGAAAGTTAATGCATTATTTTGAATTCTTATGCTGTACACCGCAAACAAAATAAATAAATAAACAAACATTATTTTAAAACCAATTTAATCATTCTGGGCGGATGAGGAACTAAAAAAAATGAAATTTAACAAATTGATTTAATTTTAATTTTCAGATTCACTGCATTATAATATGTAATAATAAATACAATTTAAAAAAAAGTGTATATTATAAATAGGGTTCGGGACTACTTTCATTTGCATGTTTTTTTGTAGTGGTCGTCGTTGGTAGTCTATTCTAAGTGAGATATAAATTTATTTTATGAAATTATAAAATTAAATACTAATTTTGAATTTGCATATTTTTGCATATTTCGTCATATTTTAAGAAAAGGGCATATTTGAGCAGTTTTTGGTATATTTGGGCATATTTCACATTTTTATCAACGTAAAATTGTCGGGAAAAATCATAATTGGATTGTTGTAGTCTACCATATCTAACACGCACATCTGTTTACGATGATAGTCTCTTTATCACTTAATAATCAACCTTTTTATTGACAATATCGACAATTATTGTATAGTTGTGGTAAAACCTAATGAATCCTATACTTCTATAGATTTATCATGAAACAAATATAAATTCAAATTATCCCAAGTAATCAGTTATTAGCCTGGTATAATTGTACGATGAAAATGAAAAGCAGTACGTGTTCGTTCGTTAATCATATCATCACGCTTACATTATTTCTGATGACATGAATATGAAGACGATACAGATGAGTAACCCGTGTAAAAATTATTTTTATTACACTAAATACCTACCTAATTTTTAGATTTTTATTTTTATAATAGTAATTAGTAAATAATACTTTATGTGTTTTTTAAAAACAAAATAAAAATTAGCTGCATGTTTTAAAGCATATTTTGACGATTTTTACTGCATATTTCCATGCATATATCGGTCCCGAACCTTACGTCTCTACTTATAGATAAATATAATACTTCGATGTACTCAATTGACAGTTTGTTTATAAATATTTGTTATTAATTTATTATGAGATTATGTTTAACACTAAGTATTATAACATTGACCTAGACATCTACAAACATAAATATTTGATAATTTACTATGTTCCAGTTATAAGATGTTATGCTTATATTGGTATAAAGAGCATTAATTAAGATTGAAGGATATCATGAAATCATTTCATACTTTCATGGTTGAAGATTCACCGTACCTATTATAAGCAGTAAACGATTTTTAAAAGGGTATAGCGTATAGAATAATAACTTTAAAACTTCTGTGATACATAATAATTATTTAAAGCCCAACATTTCTAGGTCCTTATTTTACATTTCTTTAGAATGCTTTCTGCTTCCGAGTGCCTAAGTTGAAAATTGAAATAGACAAGCCATTTCTATCCGAAATAAGTATATCTGGATTTTTTTTAGAGCTGGAAGATTGGCATATTGCATTATTGCAAGTTTGTATAATTTGAGATATTATATGTGTCTGAAGAATGAATATTGATTAACAAGTTAAATTACTTGGATCAGTTTTTCCATCACCAGACATATTCACTTTTCTCCAGGAGACAGAATCTTACAAAATAATTTAAAATTTAAGCATGGAATAGTGCTATCTTTAAGTTTAGCTCATATTATTTAATCATTTGTTGTTATATAACCTTTTATTAGATACTATGTAATACCTTTATATATTATCCCAATAGCTACAACGATGACGAGGGTTATCTTAAATAATAATAGTAATAAAACAAAAATTAAGTTCAACTGCAATATCAGAAGATATACTGATGAGTAAATTTATTTATTTTATCAAGTGATGAAAGTGTGATTCACAGAGACAAGTATAAATCGTGACGTAGCAATTAAAGCAGAGGGGTCCTGACTCTTTTATTGGAAAGATATTATGTTATGGAACATTAAATATAATCATATTATGTTATTATCGTTTTATAATTTAGAGTAAAGGCATAAGGTTTTAGAAAAACTGATAAAGTAAAGGTCTATCGAGAGAAAAAAAAACTATATTGGAGCCAGGCGGTTGAAAAATTAGCGTAGTTGGTATAATATCCGTGTGCGTTACGTTCGGCTCAATGACGGTTTTAGTTACCACTTCGTCAGTTTTTGGTAGAGCTTTATTGTTTAAACATAAAATAGAGAATATTTGTATTATATAAACTATTATAATTATTTAATAAGTGTGAAGTGTAAACTTAATGCTAAATATATCCATATGTGTATAGTTTTAAATAACAGAATAAAATGTTATTATTAGGTATGATAATTTATTTTATTAAGCATAGATATTTAAATATTTAACATTTAATACTCATATAAGAAATGGATAAAAAATGATGTTAAAAAAGTCGAGCGCCGTAACGTAATGATTCAAAATCCATTGTATTTAAATATAACAAATCAAATTACGGAAATAGTGTTTGGATTGCAATTGTATTTGTCCGTGTAATAACAACTAGTATGCAGTACGCTGCGTGCAATCTGTTATAATAATAATAATACATTTTAAAAATTGTATAACAATACCTACATGCTACATATAATTACGTGTAACAAATTTCATACTCTTCCTGATCACGAAACTATCCAGGTAAACATATCCCAGTGGTTAATAATTTGTGTAATTTAGCGTCAAGTGTGAACATACTTTAATAACCACACGGGGTGCATTGGCTATGAATAACAGACAAATTAGTCCGTTTCATGGTCAAATATGAATTCTTATTTTTAAAAAAAATATTTAAAAAAAATATAATTACATAATATTTTAGGCAATGAATGAAAAAGTGTCGTAGATACTTATATTATTTAGTAGGTGGTTAAAGTTTCAGCATAACATCTCCTCTATATTATTATTGTCTGTTGTATAATTCTTTGTTGTTTTTACCAGTGTTGTGATAATTATTGTAATTATTATTATTATTATTATTATTGTTATTAATCATATAAAAATATGTACGCTTATTGAACCTATCAGTTGAATCATACCATTAAAACGGATATGTCTTTGGAATGAAAATTATCATATCTATTTTTATTACTTATATATCGCTGTGCATAATAATATAAAAAAATCTCGCGTGCAAATGCCTAATAATGACAAGCTTACGCCAGCAATGCTCTACATGAGTCGAATAACGCGACGATTGGGCAAATTTTTTATGGGTGTACTTTCTGGACCATACTCCCCATGTTATTACATATTATTATAAGTTCGTTATATTTTTTTAAAGAAGAAACAATCATATTATATAATTAAATCCTAATTGCTGTATATACTTTTCTAACATTATAACAGTTATTGCGCTCGGTCACGGTTGGACAAACTCGCATATTCTAAAGAATTTTATATATTCCGATTGTGCTGATTATTTATATACATAATACACGCGCACACACACTCACACACAAACATACACATATTCATATTCATATATTATATTATATTATATATAGGTGTACCTACCTTAGCGTTTCGTAATATATACACACACACATAAGTATGCTTAGATGTTTTTTACTTTGTTTATTTTTTTTATTTTTTTTATTTAGGGTCATCGAGTCTGAGTTCTACCTTTATGTTTTGTGAGACTTGCATGCAATGGACACGATACAAGACGTTTGAGCGCGCGTACACTATATATAACACACTTAATATACATTAACTCCATTTTATTTTCATCATTAACAATGTTTATTATTAATCTACCGATAATAATAGACCTTGACTCGATTTTGTGTCTATATTATGCTAACTCGAACGATGTACACGTCTATATTATTATTATTATTGTTATTAGTGTATACTATATGGGTATTAAGTATTAACTTACCAGTTACAGTTGTAGTAACGTTATTACATTTTATAAAAGTTATTAGTCAGATTTGAGATTCCTTTAACTGCTAGACAAGTGTTTTTTGATGGATAGTGATAGTCTATAATTTAAGGTAATAGTAATCAACAATCTGCAAGTGGGTAATTGTACCCAATAATATTATATTATTTTTGTTTACAATTTAAATTTAAGTCCGTACAAGATAAAAAATATATACATACATGTAAATAAAATTATATGAACTAGCAGGTATAGATATTACAGGTAACAATTTACAATTATTTTCTTTACTAGATTAAATTGCATATGATTTATATTGATGATTGTTTTTATTTATTTAATGTTAAATAATTGCTCGAAAAAAGATGCAATAGTGTAATTAAACAACACTTCTATTCAAAAATGGTAATAATAATGGTATTTGTTTTATATAATTTTACTAACTAAATCTGTAGTTTAGTTTAAACATTTTATTTTTCATCAAGGCATAATATTGTTACTTCATAGAGTTTTTGTTATTTATTGAATAATTTTCAATTAATTAATTTAATTGTGTATAGTGTGTCTAATTTAACTGTAATCTATTATTCAATACAAGTAATTAAATTTCACAACATATTATTGCATATTAAATAACCAATAAAAATTGAGATCATTTATTTTTAATGAATTGTATAACGTAATTGCCTGTATACCTTAAAATACAAAACTTTTTGTCAAAATCTGTTTAATATATTTTAAATTATTCATCTACTTCAAAATTCCTCTCGTCTCAATATAATTTAATTTTTAGATACTTTGTGAAAATATAGTACGCAAGAACTAATCATTATAAAATACAATATAAAAGTAAATAATAAAATAATATGAACGACAGAAAACCTTTTAAGTTTAAAAATGTTGATGAATTTGTAATACTTATTTTATAATTTTATTATCAATTTCTATAAAAATACAAAAGAATAGATGCTTTTCATAACCTACCCAATCTACATAACATTATTATAGATTGGTGAGAACTTAAAATGTGTTACTTTCACACTATTCCAAATAAAAACTATATAAAATATGAGATGAAAATTATTTATGATAGAACAAAATCGTTGGTATGATATAATTAATAGTTATGATTGTTTAAAAAACTCATAGGTAAAAAAAAAATAAAAAAAAAATAACTACGTAGGTATTATGTACTTATAACATCTTATCTATTTCTTCAATGAATGTATTAATTAAAGTAACTACAGTAACTATACAGGGTGAACCATTTAACGCATGACAACTTGTTATTTTGAAAAGTTTTAACTTTTAACATTTTTTTTTTTTTTTTTTTTTTTAATTTTTAAATTTAATGAAAGCTACAAATAATTAATATTCCTAAAATTTCACATTTTTTGTTATATGATAAATATGAATCAACTTTGCATTTTTAAATGGTAATTAATAGTTTAATTTTTTATTTCGATTTAATATATTTTGAGATATAGCCAATTCAAAATACGATATAGGAGTTTTAACACGATTTATGTGATTGTTTACCTACAATTATCTTTTTTAATTTTTGATCGATCATACAAATCACTAATCTTTGAATTAGAGTAATCAGGAAGGCTTATAAATATTTATTTTAGTTATTACATCACACGCATAGATATTAGATAATAATGATATGGTTAGGACACAATATCTTATCGTATTATCTTACCATTTATTATTGATATGAAAATAAATAACTATTATAGATACCTCATACTTACTATACCTATATGATTATCTATTAAATTTGAAAAAATATGTTAACTCCTAATTTTACAAACGAAAAATGTAATGCACCAACAAAAAACCCTAACTTTGAGGGTCTATATCTTACCAACGGATTATTCAAAAATTAAAATTCCGTTATTAAAATTCATAAAAAAATAAATAGTTTTATACATTTCATAAATTTTATACATAGGTTGTCATTTAAAAATTAAAAGTTGATAGACGTTTTACCTACAAAAATAAGGATTAAAATTATAAGGGGTATCAAAAATGTTAATACTTTTTTAAATAATGAGTGTCTTACGTTAAATGAATCATCCAGTGTATTTGTTAAAAAACCACTTAACTATTAAAATAAAATTGTTTATTAATTATCATTAAATTGCTTTTAAGTTATAATCTAAAATTAAATATATCAATGAAGATATTTGATCTAGTTTATATTGGTTATTTATTTAAAATACTGATGTTTTTTTTTTTTTGTCTATTTTCATTTAATTTTCAACTTTGAGGGTAGTTTCTAAGAAAATTGGATTAAGTTGATTTATTATTTTAACAGAATTGGATATTTAAATAAACTATTACAATTTTTCACCTAAATATTTTAGTTGTGTTGTAATCAAGAATATATATTTACATTGTAGGTATTTTAAATTTCGCTATAACTTATGTATTATTGTAACACACAAAATTTTTTAAACTTATTCTTAGCTATAGTTTATACCACGGGACTGTTTACAATTTTATATTGTATACGTTGCTTCCGATATTAACTTTTAAGTTATATTGATATTAGCTATTTAGTTATAAGTTAAGAACAATAGTAATTAGTAGGTAAATATGTTATGTTTTTGTCAAAAATTAGTTCAACGCCCTGAATACTATGCTATTTACTTAAATATCGTATCCGCTCAGAATCATAATTTGCATACCCAATAATGTATACATTGAATTCAAATTTAACTCACATTCCAGTGAAATGCTCGTATATACAGTAAATAATTATAATAAATAATTATTATTAAATACTCCTGACACATACTATATAGCAGAACGACTTACCAGTTTTTTTACAACATTATAGATCGGTAAATTGAGTTTTTTTTTAAAGAAATGTCAAAAATTATTTTAAAAATGATAATTTAGTTATCCATATTTGTATCAAAATGATAATATCAATGTTTGATTTTTGTTATAAACGTGTATGAACTATTTTAACTTGTATCTAATACTTATTATGTAAATATTTTACGAGTACACTTTCACACTCTATAATTGTATTCAGTCAAACATGATATTAAATTTAAAATAAATACAGTCTAGTGTACCTTATACCAATAAAATACATAAGAAATCGTTGTTTTCTAACTAAATTATTATGTCTATCCTCGAAGGGAATATTAAAAAAGTATTAAGTATTTAATATTGGTTTTATTTTTTACCTTTATATTAATATATAAATTTTATTACTTAGATTTTGTTGAAAAAAAATTTCATTGGAATTATGTGATATCAACTGAATAAATAATAAAAATATTACCGAGAAAGATTGTATTATATTATAATACGCAGTTTTTTTTAGAATAAGAATGGTATTGTTCAAAATGTTATAATGAAAAAAACTCTTTTATCAGATAAAAAAATAATTATGAGCCATTTATTAATACAACAATATAATAAAGTAAAAAAAATCACGTTTCATTTTACTGATGCCCAGTCGCCCAGGGTTAATATTTTCGCGCGATGGTGTAACCTATTATAATTTATAATACCTATGATACAATTTATGGGCAAAAACATCAACATTTTCCAACAAACTGATTAAATCTGATTTAGTCGTTTTTATCGTTGACAAGGTTGTTAGGGCTGTGGGGGTGAAAGTACACAATTTGTTTTTTGTTGCAATACTATTTATTAGGTACTAATATTATTTGGAATATATATGTGCTTTACATACTTTATATACAATTTGAATCACTTTCAGTTCATTATTTACATCATTATATAATATAACTTAGCGTTGTACGGATCTTTTATACTGATAAAAAGTCTACAGTCGTTTCTTTCAAATAATATTATACTTACCGAAAAATATTTAAATTTTTTTTATCAATGAATTATTTAAAATTATGCATTCATTGGTGTTACAAATTTATAATTTTTAAATTTTTGTTAGGCTGATTAACGTTTTTGATAATTTGATGTCATTCAGCCTTTATTCTTAAGAAAATTTAATAATACATTAATATCGCTCTTATTGATTAATTTTATTTATTTATTCATAGAAATACGGTGAGTTGAATTAAAATTTTTGATAAAATCCTTGAATATATTATATATTATTAATTATTTAACTGTTATGTGTTATATATTATCGTTGTTGCCTTTAATAGCAATTACAATTGAGATCAGCAACTTAAGAGGAAGTTTGTATTTAAAGTTCAAGATTTTTTCACATAAAATAAATAAATCGTAAACCATTTTAAAAGTAAAACATTTTAATATAATGTACATACTACCTATACATAATATAACATTAATAACAACGTTATATTTTTATATGTATAAGTAGTTACAAACAGTGGTTGACTTGGAGATAAAGTAGTAGAGGTACTCTAGCTACTTTTAGAATGTAGCGTCCCTAGCCTATAGCATAGTTCCTAGTATAACCTAACCTAAGAAGTAGGGGTACGCTAGCGTATCCAAAAAATTAGTAGAGGTACTCAGTCCCCCCGCGTCCCCCCCCAAGTCAACCACTGGTTACAAAAAGATTGACTATATTTTGAAAATCATATCATTAAAAATGATTTTATTAATATAAATATGACTAATGATTATAAAAGGTGAACTTTTCAATTCTATTATAGTTATTTTTACAATGAAATCGATTTTGTCAAAAAACTATGGTGTTGCGTAAATATTCCCATTATCTAGCCGTTTTTCATCAATAATTATCTAAAAACTAGGTGGTAGGAATTTTTACTTTTAGGCTTCCACCACCTGTTACCTTTGTTACCGATAGATAGTAACCACCATCAATTTTGAAAATTGAAGTTTTTTTTTTTCAAAAATGTATGTCTGACACATTTCGAAAAAAAAACCCCGCTTCGTGTAAAACTTGTGATTTGCAGGTATACTCAGTTCAGCATTTAAAATTTAGATGTTTTTTTGATTCTTTTAGATTCTGAGTAGAGCAATGAATGTATTGATTTTATGTTCGTATTTGTATTTGTTTTTGTTTTTATATAATTATGCTGTATGTATTTTGTTTGTTTCAAAATAATATAAGGGGAATGAGTTGAGAATTTAACTTTTAACTATTTTTGTCGCTCCCTGTAGACTTAATTTTTTTTTTGTTATAATTTCTGTAATGATACAGTTTTAAATACGAAGTTTGAAAATGTACTCATTTAAATTTTAAAATTATGCCATAATAGTCTTACATAATATTATATAATCTATAGGTAATATATATTATAAGGTAATAGCTTACCATTTTTCTTCACACGTTTTTATTTACTTTAAAATAAAGTATTTGTTTTGGTCATTGATAATCACATGCTAAATGAATTTAATGCAGACGGTTACTTAAAAATCTTGATTAATTTAAGCGAAAATAATTATTTTCTACTGCTATAATAAAGTAAGCGGAAATCCTTCAAATGTTGTCTAGGCTACTGTTCCGGATATAGACTTCTGTTTAAAATAATTACCTACCTAGTCATATAAGTAGTCAACAGTCAGCATATTATATGTATCATATTCTATTCAACTGAGTACACTTAAATTAATTCGAAATACAATTAAAATTGAATAAAATAAATATAAATTTGTTAATAGCTAATGATTTATTTTACAGTTATATTTATAGTAAGTTTATTATTAAATAAGCTAGATTATCTAGTATTACTTGATTTATTTTAGTGTATTTAGTAGGTACAGCAGTAATCAGATATATTATTTATTACATATTTTTGAGTTTCCGTTTAATGTTTGGTAGCTTTAAAAATGAAATTTTTGAATAATATTATTTATCTATTTATTTGGAAAATATCAAATTGAGTTATTAATTTTATATAACGCATAGTGTGCGCATAATGAAAGTATATAATTTTTAAAAACCAATCAAGTAAATGCTATTTGATAAAACTTCATAAAAGGAATAAGATTGATTTACTAAGAAATGTGAAAACAGATTAAATAAATAAATCATTTTTGTATGCATCATAATATATTGATTAATTTTTGGAATATTACTTTATACTTTTATAGTACTTATAGACTAATGTTTCATAATTATTTTTTCAAATCTCAAATAGCAAGTACATTTTATATTCATTTATTTGTCGGCCTCCGTTTTTGGCCTCCATTCCTAACAACTGCGTATCATAGAATAATTATCAAATCATAACACACTAAAATATATAAAGATAGAATATAAAAGAAACATTAATATGTATAAATCAATCTAAGTAATTTAATGTACTCACCAATATGTAGTAATATTATTTTTGTTCTAAGCTAATAACTTTAGCTGTTGACTAATAACAAAAAAAAATATATATTTTTAATCATAGTCAAAATTATACGGTTGTACCTTTAGTACATCATTATTTTTTTTCTTTATAATTTATAATTTTATCATTATTGTTAATATTATACATTTAAAATGCTAAATATGATGATTTAAAACCCATTATACCTTTAATTAATATCATCACAAAACTCAAAGCTCATTAACAATAATAGTTTATGTGATATGCTTAAGTGCTCAAATTTAATATTATTTAATTAATAATTGGGTTTAATCTAATTCTTCATTGTTATGTCATAAAATATAAATTATTCATCATGAATGCACCACACTAGTAGGAGTTATATAACACATTATATATTTTTGGTGTTATACAAAATACAAACATACTTACATTTTCTACAATATTTTGTGTGTTCGCTAAATCACTTATAAGTGTTAAACATTGCACACACGTATACTATAACTACTTATTGTGCGTACCTATTTAATAACTATGAGTACTAATATAGCATTGTAAATTGTACAGACTTTATATTATTACTTATTATTATACATTTGAGTCGCACTTAATCGTATATCGATTTACTTATTATTGTAAAATAATATTATTAGACACTAGTATAATATCATACTTTTTAAAATATATTTGTTTAGATATTTTCCTATAATTTTTCCAACACAAAATAATTTATATCATTATTAATAGCGTATGGTAGATTTTATCTTATTGGGCTATACAAAATAAAATATTTACCACCAAATTTATTTATATTATATTTTATCACTTCAAATAATTATTGTTTTAATCATTCTATTGACTATTTTTTTTAAATTTTCAAATAACATCTAACACAAGTCACGATCGCACGAATAATCCAAATAATATGTGCACAAAATCAATTACTCAACAATCGATTCAATAAATACAGACGACTAATAACGTGGCCGTGTGATAAAATTCCAAAGTTACTTCTAAAAAAAACGCCACTTGCAAATGATGAGTAAAAATATTATGGAACGTATAGAGTAATGGATTTTAGTTTATAACACCGAGATGGAATCATATTATAGATATCTACTAAAAGTATATTATTATTTTTCCTTAAACAAAGCATACGAATATATACGATGGATGACACATTTTGAAATTTTGCACTCTCGCCCATCGTTCGTCTTCGATGATCGTAATAAACAAATCAAATAACACCATGATACAGGATGCTAATACGACGGACGTCATTACCTACTCGTAGTTTTGGGTATGTCCGCGTCTGTCTGCCTCGGCGCCCGAAGCTGCAATGTGTGGTCGCGGGAAAAAACCACACACATGGAACGTATAGATAGTTTACTGTGACGATGTTTTGCGTCGGTAAAAATTCCAAGCCCGCATTGAAAACCGCATTTATTACCGGAGGCGATCCGTCCCCACCCCCCGCGAGTGAGTGAACACGGTGATCGGGGAGACCCTACGGCTGCCAACGCGCTGGACCGATCGAGTATTTCCTGATGGAGTGCAGCAAGTCGATATTAACACTATATAGGTAACAGGTATAGTGTATAGAAACGAGAAGAAGATGAAAAAAAATGGAAAAACGCAATCGGGCTCACCGAAAGGCATGCGTCGACCTTGAAATCGGTCGGCGGCGGCAGTGGCGGCGGTGGCGGCGGTGAAGGAGGTGACCGTCAATCGTCGCACACGGCGGCTGCAGCAGCGGTTTACTTGCGCTGGTGAGGGTACAAGGTCTGTGCCCGTACCTACCTCTAGACCGATGTTTTAAATTGGACCTGAACATCCCAACGGACACCAGTATCCGACGGACCGTTGCCGCCGTTTGGCGATTTTCTGCGAAATAAAGTTTTGTTTTTACGTTGTGTGTTTATTTCGTTTTTTACAACCCTATATTCCGTGCCGATAGTATTCGATTATAATATTTATTTTTTTGTATTTCGATTTTTTCGAATTTCTAAACCAAAGTTTTTCCAAACCACTGCCGTAGTTCGAAGAACGGGTATTTTGTCGAATAATACTTATTGCACGCCATAATATAGGAGTTCGCGGGTTATTCAGCTTCACGCCGATTGACCGTAAACTACGAACATTATTACGTTACTATAAACACAGCTGCAGAACGTCCAATCGCGGGCAACAGCATCACACGTCGACGAGACTACGAAGTGTCATTAAAGTTTAAAAGGGTACGTGTACAACGGCATGTGAAAGTTTACTTGACTAAATTGCACGTGTGTTTACGATTATTGCATAAAATATATTATATATTATTTCGTTTGAGCGTGCAGTGTGTATACATGTGCGTGTGAAAGCTAAAACTGAAGCGCGTGCATAGATTGATGAGCATACTAGTTTAAATCGAAAAACCTTTATCGTATTGGAATCGAGAGTAACATTTAAAAAAAAAAAAAAAGACTCCCGAATGAATCGACAATATTTTCATCTCAGCTGTTCGTCTTTATAAACGTAGATACACAAAAATTCACAAAAAAAAAAAATTAATATGAATAAGACAATAATAATGGGCCTTGACTCGTAATGCTATTAAAGAAAATAATAATAAATTATGTGTACATGTGTGTACATATTTATGTTTATGTTCGTGTGTGTGCGTGAGCTCAGTTACATACATTATACACGTATATATTATATTTGTCCCCAATTGGATACAAGGAGGACGACACTTTTCGTCGCCAAACGATCAATATGGCAGAAAAAAAATACACACAACCAGTAAAACTGAACTTGCGTGATTTATACAATAGTCAATCGGAACGCGTTTGTTTGCTTGTGCGTCTTTTAAGTCACATTTCCCGTAAGCCCAATATGAATTTATTGTAGTTTCACTACACTGTTAATTCACTATCAAATGAATTACACATTTACACGTGTGCGCGTGGTATTTATTTTTTTTATTGCTTTGGTTACAATTTGTAATAAAAAGAAGATACGAATTAAAGTAAGTTTTTATACCTCTTAACATTTTGACTTTTTAAATGTTTCACAAATATGAGATCTGGAGAAAAAAATTATCGATTGGATTAAATCAATCTTATTTATGTATCAAATTAATTGATTATTTAACTTACCAAAAAAATTATTTTTATTAATGTGTATAAATTTCAATATTTAACAGAACAATCAGCAAATAGTCTTAGTATTATTGACAGCATTAATTTTATTAGCAGCACATCATTATTGTCTTATAGGTATAATAATTATGTAGATACACTTTAATAGTTTAGAATTTTTAATTTTTTTTGGTTCGCATATATTTTGTTCTATTTTCAACTTATTATCAAGTAACAGTTTTAATATTTAAATGAATCGAAATACATGTGTCCTTCGGTTTTGAGTAAAAATATGAAATAATGCATTAATGAATAAGAAATAATTCCAATACCTAGTTGAAAACCGGCTATAACGTATAAATAAACTACTAACTAATAATTATTTAACCACAGATACTTTCAAAAAGACAAATATTAATTTGCTCATACCACGTGAATATAAATACTATAGACTTAACAATCAATAGTCAATACCGATAAATGTTCAAAAAGTTCAACTAACTTATATTTAGATCTTAGATCTTAGATCTATATTGTAATGTACATTTATTATGTATGTATGTATGAAACTGTTAGGTTTCGAAACATGTTCACAACATAACCTATGTAAATTAATTTTGTTTCCGCAATACGTGACATTAATTAATGTTTGTAAAAGGATATCTAAATTTCGATACAATTTTTATTGGCTCAGTATCAATGTTTTACAATAACCGTTTTTCGAATGCGGAACTCACGAGTGCGTCTAAACTCAAGGTCAGCGGAGAAGACCGAAATAAATGATCTAAGCTTAGATCTTAACAAACGATGAGTATTTTAATTAAAATTATACAAACACATTACTTCCTTTAATTTTGGCTATCCCCACTCCACCCCCTGGAGATTTTTACACAGTATTCGGGAAAACAATAGATGCCATTCGTTGATATGCTCGCAAAAAAAAGTAAAAGTGGAAACTGAATAACCTCAAAAACGACGTGTACACACGAGCAGAAGACACACACGACTGATTTCGATGAACTTGGGCTTTGAGTTTATAATAGCAGTTGCCAGCGAACAAACGGTTCTTTATTGCAATATAACTGTGTCATCTTAAAATTGTTTTTCCATTTTATTTATTCTTTGTACCTATGATTGAAAAATAACAATTATAATAAATATCAAAACCATAAAAATAATCGAATATGTATCGGACGACCGCATATATCGTTCAACCGCCACCGCAACGTCCGAGGAGGTCACCCAATACAAACATACACCCCACAAAGATGAAACGCACTGGACCGGCACTGAGAGTCAAAGACAGATAACAATTATGTAAAAAGTTATCTACACAGTTAAAAGATAATAAATGTATAAAAAAAATTCAAAAAAAAATTGTAAAACATATAAATTGCCCAGTCATTAGTTAATTTTTGATTATTTGTTTACAACAAAGTTTCGACAATATCTTATGTGCATGCGTTAAATAATAGTAAAATTAGGCCTCATGGTGGGGCGAATATCATTGGACAACTTTGAAGATTTTTTTTTTCAAACCGACGGTCGTCTTTTGTTATAATTATTACTCATTGTCCAAACCACAACGGCCATCGCCGCTAGAAGAAAATCCCAACCATTCACCATTATAGTACCGTTGTATGAATTTATCCATAAATCTGTATAAATTGATTTTTAGATTTGCGAAGAAAAACGTGTTCGGATAAAACACGCTATATCACATATTATATCAATAATAATAATAATAATAATAATATATTATATAGTGACCATGAATTTTGCGCATTCGCGCAATACACCCTTGACTTATTAGAACTTGTTTGTTGCGCCGCGTTGTTATAAATCTCAAACCTTGTTTGTAATAGCGACAGCTCGACATAAAAATATGTACGCATTCCACCCCGTGGTCCTCCAAACTGCAAACGCACGCACGCGAACACTACAGATCGATTGACCCATACGGGGGCTACGCATTTTTCACTAAATTTCTTCATACCTATCATGTTTTATTTTTTACTGTCAATTATATCATTTTTTTTTATCATACCATTCCTGCAGGAATATCATATCAATCTATCAACATGCATTCCTACATCAAAAAGTTGGGTTTCCTGTATAAGACGTACGTGCTCACGATCCTCACATTGGGTTACTTGACATCTGAAATGGGACATTTCTTGATTGGAGTAACCAGCAAGGCGACGGCTCGAGACGTACATTACGGCGACATCAAATGTCAACTTCTGGAACACCTGGCCGAATCGAACGTGTTCAATTACACGTTACACGAACGTTGCGATACGTCACCCGACCAGAGATCGTAAGTAAAATAATAATTATTGTTATGACGAGAATTTTGGCAAAGGCCGATGGCACGCCACACCGTAGCAAAATATAGAATAAATAAATATTAAATGTGTTTGAGCAGTATAATAATATAAGACGAAATTCTTCAAATTTCGTTTACACACGATCCGTTCAATTTATGATCATATTCACACGCGCATGAACGCAGTATAGTAATATATTAAATTATTATATCATTATTTTTATATTATACGACCGACCTCTGAAAACTAGCTTTTGCGTTATTGGTCGTGGCCACTCAGTGACGCGATGGGAAATAAAAAACATTGCACGCGGACCGCGGACGTCTCAATAACGAACGCATTCGACCATTTCTTTTCGCCGTCTCTGCCGACGGTGTTTTATTCATTTATTGTTCGATTGCTTTATTTTTCTATTACCTACATTATTATCGAAATATTATATCACATAAATACACGAGCTCACTGCCTTGTGTTCCTAGTTTGATGACAAACGACAATAACAATGATGATGATGATAATAATAATAGTACAATAATTTTTCAGTAAACTAGGTATAAAATAATATTATATCCGTAAATCGATTACGCTGTATAATAAATAACCGACCGACGTAATTAGTCCGGGTCAAGTTTATTCGATTATAATGACACGAACAATAATTTTGAGCTATTATCTCGACGAATTCGTATTGTAGCAACCTTGTGTGTAATGTGTACACTACGATGCTCAAACGGTTATGACGGTCGTATTTTTTCTCGTCTGATGGTTTCAAAATGGTTTGTTGCGCATCTAAATTTCCAGATAGTACGACACACGCACCGGACGTTTATGGGCACGCGGTAGACCGTCAAATACAGTGAATCCGCCTATCTTAATGAAATCTATCCATCGTGCCACTGGACCGCAGTTGTTTTGTCGTTTACACATTTGTTTACATTTTATTGATACAAAATATTCCTGACAGGTGCGAGTTGTTAGTCCTAGAAGACGGTTCACCGTTCTGCGAATGGAACTACAATGGTCTCGGTTTCCAATATCAACTGTTGGCGGGACCGGCGTTCATCGCCGTCTACTCCATCGTGGGCGTATTTTTCGGCATGGCGGCAGACAAATTCAACAGGTAAATTAAATCGCAATTAAAATTGAGATTATAAAAAAATCGGGAAAGTGAGTAACACTCCAATGTACATTAATAGGGTCTAGAGTAGTCACAGTGTTAAATTTTAATTCAATGAAATAAAAACATTGTACATGAAAAACGATTCTCAACGAATAAGATGTGACCTCTATAGCATTACTATTTATTCAGTATATTTCATGATATTATTGTGATTAAAGTAATTTATTTTTCCTATTCAGCATTAGTACTGGCGTTGGTTAAATTCATTTTGCAAAAAAAATTTAAATTTTATTGTGTCTTTAAAATAATCATATATTTTGAAGTGTCAAGTACCCAAAATAATATTCTTTAATTACACCAAAACAACTAAAATTCGTTATTTTTCATTTAAATATCTAATTTCGTCCAAATTTATTCTTAAAATGTCTAAAAAAAAACATGCAAATGTACTTTTAATAGGCATTTTTAAACTGCAAAAATCTGTAATGACCTTGTATTAAATTCTTAAGCTTTTTGAACAACGAATACAATTTTATTGGCATTTAACAAAATTTAAAATATTAAATGTCTGTAAATAGCTCAAAACAAGTCAAAATATTTTGAAAATTTCATCAAATATAGAAAATGATAAAGTAAACATTTGGTTTAAATTGCAAGTAGGTATCTTCGGTATTCATATTTTAATTACAACAAAATAAGAAAATCGTTCCATGAGAAATCAAGTGAATATCCATTATCATAAAAAATTGAGCTCTAAAATTCTAACTTATTATAATCTATTATTAAATTTTCAAATCTTTGACATAAAAAAAATTAGTTATGAACTTCTAATTCAAAATAATTTGCACATTTTATTGATTTTTCAAATGTTGACATAATTCTAACTTTAGATGTTCATAAAAAAATATTGAGGACTTACGCTTAACTATTTTTTTTTTAATTTTCACTAGCAAAAACCTATAAGAAACTTTGCATTAAATTTTTAAGTTTTTTGACGGAGTGAATATTTTTTCATCAACTTTCATATAATAAAACAAATAAAAATCGAAAACTTATCATGCCTATAAATAGCTCAATATGAGTTAAAATATTGTATAGTGTATAGAAAATGCTAATATAAACACTCAGTGAAATATTCATGTATTTTAGTTTTTTCTTTAGAGAGTTAAAGCAAAGTTTTGTCAAAAAATATCCGTATTTTCTTTGACTTTTTTTGTTTTTCCTAGCGCTTTTGAAAACCACCGGGGATTTTGAATTTCATCCTGAATGCGCTTACTGGATTCACTCTCCCTAAACTGAAGTTTACATCGAAGCATTATTTCTACCACTTATCACACACATAAAAAAATAAACAAATATAATTGTAAAATCAATGCGTTCATTGTCCGCTCAGAATTTAAATTAATTTAAAAAACGGGTATTAATTAATTCAATTCGATGCAATAAATAAGGAAGTAACTTCTAAAAAACCCAGGAAAAACTAATCGGCAATCATAGTAAATTAAATGTAAGCTTAAGTTTTATTTGAATATATAAATAAAGAGTTGTCCTAATTTAATAGAATTAAGAAAATATGAATGTAACAATTATAATTTACATTTTATAATGCTCAGTTTCTAATGTAAAGTTGTAAAATTTAAATTAAGTACTCTATTAATTATTGCATTACTATTGCATGTCTAATGTCAATTATATGGTATACGTGAAACCTGTGTATTTTTTTGATTATTACAATTTTTATCTTAATATGCATTTAAATTGTTTAGAGTCCGTCTACTGTCTCTATGCACATTGATCAGTGCCGCGGCTATCGGTCTCATTGGAATGGCTACCAGCTACTGGCATCTGATACTTCTCAGAATCATGCTCGCTATTGGGTGGGTAACAATATTTTAAAAACAATTAAACGACCGCAATAACAAAAAACTCGACCTCGGAGATTAATAATTGTACTTTCGTTATTTGTTATAGCGAGGCCGGTACCAATCCCTTGTCCACGGGAATACTGTCCGATTTGTTTTCAGAGGTAAGCACGCACGAAATCACGACTTTGTTCGTGTAAAATACATACATTAAAAAATAAATCTCCTATCGATTGTATCTATTGCGAATTGTTTATTTATATATTTATTTTAAACAAATCTACGCTACAGATAATAGAAAAATATTGTTTATCGTTATTTTCGTCACAATCCAGGAAAATTATTTTTTAATTCTAGACTGTATTAAGAAAACAAATTACAAATGTATATTTTAATTATAATTTAGGAAAAACGAGGTTTAGTCATGGCGATCTTTAATTGGGGAATTTACGCTGGTATTGGTTTGGCTTTTCCAGTCGGCCGTTACGTTACTGAAATGAACGTTGGTGGTTTGGTGAGTAAAGCTCTAATTATATAAATGTATTACAATGGTTATACTTATTCCAATGAATTTTTATAAAACGCATTACGACCCATCACTTATTTTAAACATTTTAAGTACCTAAGCTAGAATATTTCTTAACTTTTATTTTAATTATTTTCGTTTGTTGTTTTGTTTTTATTCGCTTATTTAAAATAGTGTCTGCTACGATATTAATGACTCCTTTACTAATTTTACATTTTTAATTATTATTTTTAACCATCATAAATGTCAATTCGTCTAATATAATTATTCTAATAATTTTAATGGTAATTAGGGATGGAGGGTGCCATACTATGTCAGTGGAATGATTGGACTGATCGTAGCAGCTTTAGCTATTACCACAATGACCGAACCGAAGAGAACAGCAATTAGCGAGGAAGCCGATAATGATAACAATGAAGTATCGAAACCTCGTACCGTGGTACAGAACACTACTACACCGACTGAGAGTTCTGAGAAGACCTCCATTTGGAAGGTGCTATTCCAACCGAAAATTTTGATTTTGTGTATTGCCGCTTCTATTAGACACACTGGTAGGACTGATAGAAATAAATGTTTATAACACAAAAAAAACATGTATTATAATATTTTTTAATATTTTACATTTGTCTTGTTGTTTACAGGAGGGTTCTGTTTCGCTTACAACGCTGACCTGTTTTATCGCGACATCTTTCCGGGTTACGATTTGGGATGGTCTTTGTTCGTCGTCACATTCTTGGTTGGTAGCGTAGGTGTGGTTATCGGTGGAGTTACTTCTGACAGTATCGTGAAGAAATATGGAATAAGATCTAGAGTAGCAGTGCTAGCCATAAGTCAGGTATGTGAATATGGAAAAACTAGACATTTGGTCAATACTAATACATTACCCCGAACAATATTATGATAATATGCAAGACAATTTGAAAAAACTGGTTAAATACATTCTTACAATAATTGAATTGGTAATTTGCATTAATCATCGAAATATTTCCTAGGAACAATTTAGTAGTTCCCTGTTTGAATTATATACCACGTCATGTTGTAAACACTGCTATTAATTTCGAATAAGTGTTGGTATATTATTTATGAATAATTATTGTGGCCCATATATCACCATGTTTGTTTTTCATACCAATTATTACAAAATTCATCCTGTTATACTTTTAGTTTAAAACATAAATTTTAAAAATCATTCAGACATAATATTATTAACTCAAAATCATCATAAAAAATGTATTAATCCTACTTGAATTTATAGTAAGATTAAATCAATTTAATATTTGGCAACTACAATAATCACTCATAAGGTGTACAGCCTTGAAATTCAGAATTGAAATAAATCAAAACGTTTTTAAATTATAAATAAAAATAAATATTCCGTTAATATGATATATCTTCACAGTATTGTTAAACATGGTTTATTTAAATATTGTGTAATAATGTATTACAAAGCATATTATTTTTAATCAAAGTATAATAATATTTAAATTAAAAAAATAGCTTTCAAAATATTTGTGCTCAGCAATTATAAATTAATTGAATAAATTTAGGAATTTTAAATAAAATAAGTTTTTATTAATATCTTGTAGATTATATTGAATAATGTAGAAATGATACAGTTGATGAAGTATATAAATACTAAATTATTATAATATTCTGTTGAATATTTAACATCATAAGTTAATTTTCAACCAATGTAAATAAATATAAGGATGGGTCCTGAATTATAGTTATAAATATGTTCTGTGTATTGTACATTGTACCTAATCATATAAAAAAAAAATTATCTATAATTTGTAGTAAAACTGTCTATAATTTGGATAGTTCATATTTTTATTCGACAAAATAATTTAATTTATCCGATGAAAATAATATTGTACTCGTACATTGTAAAAGTACACTCGTCATAATTAGTTTATAAAACATTATTAACATTTTTCAGAAATAATTTTAAAATTTCATACTAAAACTTTAAAAATAATATCTATTTATGTTACAGTTGATTGCTACACCTTTTGCTTACGGAAGCATTTACTTAGGACCAACTGGTGCCATGGTAACACTTGCCATATCTTACTTATTCGGTAAGTCGTGTAACACCCAGTACCAATAATTCGTTTCTTAATTTATTATTTTGTTATAACTTATAATATAATAAAATATTTATTATAATTATTTATTTATTATATACTATAGCCGAAATGTGGTTCGGTATCTTGTTTGCCATACTTGTTGAGTCTGTGCCGATGTCAGTCCGATCGACTACAGTTGGTGCATTCTTATTTTGGATGAACAACTTCGGTGGTAATGTTCCTATGTTTGTCGAACCCGTCAGAAAAGCATACGACTACAAAACAGCATTGGCTATTTTCTACGCCGGTTTCTACTTATTGAGTGAGTTTCAAGTTAGCCGCAAATATACATGCATGCGTATTTAGAAGCTGCCCCTTAAAAAAAAACAAAAAACAGTGTAAATAAACATCAACTGATACCTGCAGTTTCCTTTTATAAAAAAAAAACTGATACCAGTTATTAGTAATTTTTGAATTAATTAAATTAAATTTTCAATGGTTTTGTGGATCACTAATGGTAATGTAATCAAAAACTTTTGTTTCGATATTTAATATTATTTTGAATAACTTTAATGAATTTTATCACATTTAATTAATTGATAATTCAAACTATAGTAGTACAAGAACAAAAACAGTAGGCAATAAAAGTAAAAAATAGAAATTACTTACGTATTTATTTATTTTTATGATTAGACAGCCTGTGCTTTTTGATACTACTACAGTTCAAACATATTTTTATATTTTATACTACACACATATTTTAATAATTTAATTATACCTTATGTATTATATGATTAATTCCCAAATAGTAAGTTAAAAATTATAGTCGTCTATGGATGTTAATAAGTTTGATATTTATTTAAAAGCTTTTTTTTAAATCGGCATGTAAGTTTTATTACTATGATATTTTAGGTTCATTGATGTTTGGTATGACTGTGCTATTCATGGGAAAGAAAAAAGCAAAGAACGCCAATGTTCATACATTGGCTGGTATCGAAAATGGAGGCTTCAAGAACTCTGAATTCGAAAATGGCCTTAAAGGTTTTCCAAGCCTAGAAAACCATTTATAAAAAGGTATATTACATATTTTTATAATGATTAAAATTAGATAAATTAACATTTTCTTTACTAAGCAAGGAGCCAACGAAGACAATAATTTGTTATTCTACCTTCGTGTGCTAAAAGTAGCAAATCAATTTAAAAAAAATCTCTAAACTAATCGAAACTTAATAAACACAAAAATCTAGATTTTAACTAGAATTTTTATTGGGTAATTCTCTATTTCTAAAAATACATGTATTCACGGGTCAGACTAAAAAGTTTCATGTGTCACAGATATCTGTCACAGGTATTAACGTCATAGAAAAAAGTACCATTAAAAAATAAGTATTTGAACATTATAATACTTTTCCAAAAGGACGCTTTCATATTCAACATAATTTGAAATACGAATAATATATTAAAAATAAATTACTATGTAGAATGTAGGTTCAATTATTTTGATAACATTTATATAAAAAGTCTGATTGATATGTTTAACCGAAGATTGACAACACTCATTAATAAACTTTAAAATCAATAAATATCCTAATATTGACAGTATAGTGATTAAATAAGACAACATCCATTTTTAATTTATGTTTATAAAATTATATAGTAGTGAATAGTGATGAAAGTATCACAAACCATTATATAAAAAAAAGACTTTTATTGAGTATTATAGCAAAATTGTTAGTAATCTTTTTTTTAGAGTGGCACTTTAAATAGGTTTAAATTAAGTATCGTGTTTAAAATTTTCTGAAATACTTAATAAATATTATTTATTAAAGATATTTAAGGAATTCCAAATGATTATTACCTGAAACTAACCAAAAAAAATAATATTTTTTTAATATTATTTAATGCATATAATCTACATTCTACACATCGTATTATATAGGTATTATTTTAGTTTCAGCAAAATATAGTAAAAACACGACTAATAATACCTAACTATTCTGTTGAATGTTTAACTATTAATGCAGGTTATTTATTAAATAGTAATTATTAGTTAAAATACTTACGTATTAAATATTATTATATTCGGCTTAAATTTTTGTTCGCCTGCATTAATATTGTATAACCGGTGCAAGGGCGCCGCGAGGAGGGTACAAGGGGGTGCAATTGCAATTGCACACCCCTGGCTTTTAAAAAAATACATTTTTATGGTACCTATTAAAAAGATTTTTTTTGTATAATTATCTATTAAAAACTTTGTATCCGACGAAAAAACAAAAATAACTTCGTATCGTTATTTGAAAAAATATTTCTACATATTTAACTAAAATAATTTAAACATTATTTAGAAATCAAAGTACAAATGTAAGAAGTACTATGCACGATGCACCCTCCTGACAAAATTCCTGGCGGCGCCTATGAACCGGAGTTTTACCGGAGTTGTAGGTACCTATCCTAATAAAAACAAAACAGGATTTTAAATTGTAATTCATTGAGTAAAATTTATTTTTATTATATTAATTTACCGGTCAGCTATCTAAATCTAAATTACACGTAATTAAGTTACTTACTTCACTGCTTGAAATAATTGCAATAAGACTCGTCTATATGTTTACTTACGCATCATTAGTACGCAAACAAAAATCCGGTTTAATTAAACTACCTAACCGTTTTATACATACTATATATATTATGCAAGGAAAGAAACTTTTAATTGTAGCTATTTGATGCGCATTCTATGACGAATTATTATAATATACAGAGTGTCCCACAGAGATCTGACATTCTGACAAATGAAATAACTTTTGTTCTAATCAATATTTTTAAAAAATTTCTTTTAAATATAATTCATAGACACTTGCGCTACATTTTTAGAATATATTTTTTATTTTTTAATACTGAAAATAAAAAACTTAAAAATTGATAAAAAATTTTTTCGAAATATTCAATATAGCTAATTTGTAAATCTGATTTTTAGAAAAATGTATATGGTAAAAACACTTATTTAAGTAAAATGGCTGATTTTTACAAATTTTTACAAATTTTTTAAATATCAATATTTTCGTTAAGTAAATTACGATATAGTTTATGTTAGAAACCTTGTAATTTCAAATAATAATAAAGTTTTTTAAAAATATTTTATAAGAACATTTTTAAATAAGTGCATGTTAAAATCTAATTATTTTTTTATTGTATTTATTATAATAATAATATGTGATGTATAAACTATAAATTACTATAATTTACCTAACGAAAATATTGATATTTTAAAAAATTGTAAAAAATCAGCCTTTTAACTTAAATACGTGTTTTTACCATATACATTTTTCTGAAAATCAAATTTACAAATTGGCTATATTGAATATATCGAGAAAAAAAATTTATCAATTTTTAAGTTTTTTATTTTGAGTATTAAAAAATAAAACATAAAAAATGTATTTTAAAAATGTAGCGTAAGTGTCTATGGATTATATTTAAAAGAAATTTTTAAAAAATATTGATTAGAACAAAAGTTATTTCATTTGTCAGAATGTCAGATCTCTTTGGGACACTCTGTATAATACAGACTTTACACAAATACAATTTTATAATAATATGCATATAAGATACAAATATAGCCAAACCTACGAAAGGTTTATGTCTATATAATTTTTACATTATTTCTCAAGAGTGTAATACTGACTTGACGCCAAAAAAAAAAAATTAAATAATTAATAAAAATCATAATTGTAACGACTAACGACTCGAAGGATTAAAAATGGCAACTTGCGACCCTTGATTTTCGGTAGGGAGAGAGGGGAACGAAAAACAGGCTACTAAGTATCTCTCAGAACAAGCTACGGTGCAACACACCTTGTCGTGATTGACAGAGATCTGTATGCGTATTTTTAGCACTGAGAAAACAATAGCCCGTTGCCGACAGGACATACATCATCGTCTTCACGCGCAAGTGCATCAAAAATAGATGACCATGTGATTGATAAGGTCACCTAATCGATTTCCTCCGGATATCCGCCCAATACCGACGTGTCTTTATACCAGTGTCATTGAACATCGACCCTTTTTCTGTTTGTTTTTGTATTATTTTGACGGCGCGAGACAAGTAACTTACCATTCCCACTCTACCACGCACAACCCCACGCAATGCCAATGCACTCAAATACGAGACGTTGAGACCTTGTTCTTGAGGTTGATGGATAATAGCTATATTTTAGTATGGTAACGGGCAGGTCATAAATTATTATACGCAAAGGATATATTGAACATACAACACTGTTGACTCTCGATATAACTAGAACATCGATAACTCGAAAACCCTCATTACTCGAAGTATTTTCTTGCCCCTAAAGTGTTCTTAAGTTATATTTGATGTATTTAACTTGTAAAATACATAAGTCGATTTTTTTACATTCCTCTTGAGATTCGAATTACCAACTGTGTAATATAATGATGTTATGCTGGGTTCAAATGACAGATTGGTCTGAATGAATGAAAAAAATAAATACTACAAGTCTGTAATAGAACGATAATGCATATTATACCGACCTTAATTATATCAATATATAATACATAATTTCAATGATATGTATACAGGTATTTTCCTCCTCATCTGCCTTCCTACTGAAAACGTGTGCAATATTTCAGACACGTATCGTTCAAAAAACAATGTATTGTTCATTTGTATACTCAAATGTCGTACACATTAATAACACGGATGATGCAACACAGTTGTGATAATGTGTGTTGTGCTGTACGGTCAGACGGTCGGTCGTCTATAGGTCGGTCACCGTTGGTTCAGGTCCATGCCCTCTCGAAAACCAATAAAATATCACAACAACCTGCAGCGCTTAAAAATTTCCGACCATTGCACCATGGAAAAATTCCAGAGTGGAATTCCGGCGGTACTCGAGTGGTCACTATATGAACCGTTCAAAACGATATGATTATAATTATTTTTAACGTCTTGTGTTACGAAATCGTATATATTTTTACTATAGCAGTATGCTATTATTGCTAATAATGCTATTTACTACTGTCCATTATAATTTGTTGTTATTATATTTCAGAAGAACGCAATCAAAAATGTTGCAGCTGCTCAGGCCACCTTGAAAACACCCGACGGACACCCACTCGGGGTCATCTTCACAAAAGTGGCGGCTAAAAACGACGCTGCATCAGTTGACGAGAAAGACGGAAACGATTATTGTCCGTCGACGATAAGTTATATTATGAGAATTCCAAATATATAGGAGATGTGATAATTAACGTTTAAGATGATTTTATTCTTATTATTATTCTGTTGTAAATATTTTGTTGTACATTTTTTGATTGATCGCCGTCGGCTCCGGCTATGATGATAATATTCGAGTGCGCACAATGCGCACTTTAATGATCTTAGCCACCCCTCGTGGCTCGTTTATTTTATACATTAAACCCACTATTTGTTGTTCGTTGGTAAACATAGAGAGTCGGTATCGTTATTAATATAATATATATAAATATAATATAATATATGACGCAACCGTTCTGCATTGTTACCTCTATATTTATTTAAATTATATCATTTTTATTTATATGCATATAAATCACATAAACGATAAAAATACGTTTATTGAAATTATATTTTATTATATTATTTTCATTATAATAATAATTATTTGTTTTTGTTTTTTTTTTTTTTTTTTTTTTTTTATAACGCATGATCATATAAAATATATACACGCGTATACTTACGCTTATTAATTTTTATACATATCGCGAAAGTTAATACATAATTTTGAATAGATGTAAGACTATCGCGAGCCACGGAATGATTTTTATTTATATATTTATATTATTGTTATATTTATAAATGCTGTTCACTCCGATGGCTTATTCTATCATCTCAGGCCAATGTTTTACTGCGTTTTGTCAAAAAAATCATTTTTGTCTTACATTTTTTAAACAATAATGTTCCTATATGTTATGTTTTTGGACCAGTTTGTATGTATCTGCGTACATGTGTGTATATCATGTTTGTACTTGCATAAGTGTATTATATGAATATAAAATATATGATATGACTGCATAATAAAAATGTTTTTTTATTTTTTTTTTTACCTCACTAATAGGTATAATTACTCTAGTTACCTAATAGGTACGTATAACTAGGTATATCTACAATGTAGAATGTAGATTCTACATATAACATAAAAATCGCAAATGCAAAATTACTTTTGCCGCAATGATAGTCCAAATAAAATATTTCCCCACTAACAAGCGTATATTTATTATTGCATTTTCCATGTTTATAATAATATACAGTAAAACCTCTCTATAACGGACCCTCTATTAAACGGAATCCTCCTTATAATGGAAAATGTCAATAGTCCCCGTGCAAATAATATATGCAATTTCTATCTCTCTATGACGGAAAACTCTTTATAACGGAAAAATGTTTGGTCCCATGCGATTCCGTTTTAGAGAGGTTTCACTGTACATATTATGTAGTGTAAAGTATAATTTAATATTATATACATATTACATGTTATATACTCGTATCTATGAATGCTATTGCGTTTTTACGGTAAGTATAGTGGTTAGAATATAAAAATTATGCAATGTTTTTCACTTGTCTAGTCTTGTCGTTAGAATATTAATATATTATATATATATATTACTATGTAATATTGCTTGGAATTCATTACAAAACTACGTATACCTAACTATTGTCTTTTTTGTCATTAAATCGACCATGAAGATTTAATTGAATGCATATGGAACAACAAAGGTAAGACTGCAGTTTTATTTTAAAAAGTGTCACAATCAAAAAGGATTAAATAATGATTAATTACATAAACGTTGAACATAATTTCTATACTGCAATTTATATATATATCCTCATAATAACAACTTATATATAATTAAAGTCTATAAAATCGGTGGGCTCCAAATAATAAAATCAATATTAAGTATGATATTGAATACATTATAATGCCAATTTAAATAATGTGTGTGGATATTGTTATTTATAATACATGGTTTTAACAACAAATTATTTATTATTATGGCATGGAAATTAAAACAAAAAAATAATTTTTACGTGAGAATTTACTACAGGAAAATATTTTACAATTAAAAAATAAAATGATCTAGACTATAATATGTGTAATTCATTTTAACTGGAATTTATTGCATGTATAAAAAAGCTATGTACGATTATTCTTAGCCAACAACAACGGTTTGTGGTTACTTCGATTCCAAGAAAAAAATTGAATTAGTTATATATTTTATATAATAATTAATAGTTATATAATATGACATAAGTAAATTCCAGTTGAATAATAGGTATAAATTAATTAATATTACGTTATTCAAACATCTTATTAGTCAAATGCTCATTGTATTCTTCTATTTATACCTATTCTTACCTATTATAATAATAATTATTTTCAGAATATGAATATTGAAAGGGGCAAAACATGATTGAAGACTATAACTATATGTCATTTAGGGTACATTTTTGTACCTAAGAAATAAGAATTGACATCATTTTGGACGAATTTTAGTAAAACTTTATCAAGTTGTGCGACGCACTCTTGAGAGTCCAGTGATTATCAATTTGATGATCGGCTTATAGTTGGAATATCTCAAGTGACAGCGACTACATCACGATATATACGTAGTTACATAAAGTATATTTTAAATAGAAGACTACCATGGACTACGGTGGTACACAATTTTAATGATAGCAATAATAATAACACGAGTAAAAAATATAAATAAAAAAACCAATATCCTATCAGCAATAAACTCCATTTAATACATATATCTTTACATTAGCAAAGTAATATTTGATAAAAAATTTAAGCAAATAATATTTTTGATATAATGAATACGGATAAATTCATTACTCTGATATTGCAAAAAATCGTCTTCAAAAAAATGTTAGGTTCATCAACTGCTTAATTTAATGATTTTGGAATCGTTGGGTAGGTAATGTTTTCGTTTCTTTCATATATGGTTTACCTCAAAGTTTTGTTGTCTTCTTAACTCTCTCTGTCAGTTTATTGTTTAATAAATAATTAAAGTTATGATCTTCTTATTTTGAACGGCTCAATACATAAGTATTCTTCACATTTTTCTTATACAGTTTTCCCTTGATAACTTTCACTCCAATTTGTACAATATATTATTGTAATATAGGAACTAAAGACATTTAATATATTAATATACGTAGTATTCTAATGAATTATTTTATGATACGTATCTTATTGCTCCATAAATGAATTACTTGCCACATTTCAGCATTTAGACATTTAACTGATGAAAAATGAAAAAAAAAACTTCAACTTATTTGATATTCAAATCGTGACTGGCAGGATGATTTTGTTGACAGATACCTATATTGAAATGATTCGTAGTCAGGTACCAGCACTCGTAACTCATGGGAAATAACGTAAAATGACAATGTAGAAAATAAAGGTGACATGTAAATATTAGTCACTACGAAAATAACATATTACCTACTTATAAATAATGATGAATTAATAAATATTAAATTGCTATTACTATTAAAATTATAAAAAAAGGAAATTGTAAAAGTAAATGCGAAGTAAATAATTTATAAAAATATGACAATCGGTTCACTGTATATTAGGTATTAGGTAACGTGTGGGTCATATGGATATGTTAATTTTGAAATCTAAAGTCATTTTAAGCGACAGGAGTCTTATGAGCGAAAACAGGTAGGTCATCATATATTCGTAAGCATTCTTTTATGATAGTATATTGTTATTAAAATAATAATATATTAAATTATATTTTCTTGTAGTTAAAGAGTAGGTTGAATTAATTTTTATCGAAAATATTGCGATATTGAAAATGTCATCGTGCGTTTAAGATTTAATGATATATTTTCAAAATTTAAAGTATCTACGAAAAATATTTTTGAATACGAGCAAAACTAACTTAAAATAAATGTTTTTTATTATTTAAATATCTAATTTCATCCAATTAGAACTTAATATATAAAATATAATACTGTTTATATGTTTTTTTTTTAGATTTTTTAGTTTGAGTATAAAGAACTTATCAAAAAGCTTAATTAAAATTATTAACCCTTCACTTTTACATTTTTTTCATTTTATCGAAAAACTTGCAAATTTAATGTTCTTGATTTTTTCGTACTTTTAATGAATTATTAAAAAAATTAAACTTTAAATGCTTAAAAAATATATGCATGCCGTATATATATATTTGAACTGCTGTATCATACTAACTTTGAGGAACCTAATTTTAAATTTTCAAGCTTTTTGAGTTTTTGACTTAGTATTAAGATATTTATTGTTTATCGAAATTGAAAATTTCTCATTTCTATCAATTATAAGTAAATGATTTAATGAAAATTACATTTTGTATCAAAAATAGTTATATAAACATTTGGTAAAAATTTTAAGTATCTATGGTAAATGGTAATTCATTTTAGAGTTACTACAAAAAAAAAAAACAAGATCGATTTTGTCAAAAACTGGTTTCGTGTAAAAATGTCTGCTGCTGTTTAAAACTAGTAAACTACTAGTAATATTTTACTCTTGATCCCTCTATAAACCAACAATATTCACTTCCTTACCAGAAAGAATGCTGTATTATGAAATCAAAGAACTTTTAGTGCAACAAAATGTGTCAAGGGTGCTACCCAAGGGAATAATAACGGGATAAAGCACCTACTTGGAACAAAAGACTATTTGCCCCTAAAATTATTATATTTTGATTGCTAATTATATTAAGTATCAACGGAAAATTATGATATAAAAGAATTACCAATTATCTAAGTAAGGTCGTGTTTTTAATTTTTTTTTTTTTAATATGTAATTAATAATATTACTGTTTAATATTATTTTACTTAACTCTCACTCATACAAAAAATTCTGGATATGATCTTAAAAAAGCATCTTAAATGTATTTTAAAAATAAGACTGTTAATATTATAAAAACTGTATTATTTTTTTAATTATTATATTAGTTAGTAATTAATATTTACAATTTACAATCATACAATTGGTGTCATCCCATAATTGGATACATTATGCTCAAAATGGTTTTATTAAAAGTTTGTAGATCAGTATAGTTGAATTGTAATTTATTTTATTTTATTGGAAGTTAACAGAGAGTGAAGGAAACTAAAGCGATCATTCAAGTAAAGGAGTTAATTGCATAGATGTGAAATCTAGATAAAACGTCACAATGTTGGTATCTAATAGAACTACGATAGGCAAGGCGTACTATGTACTATAATACATATTTAATGTGCAGGTACGTGAGGAGCTTCGCCTCCGCAGTTCACACCGCCAGTCTACATCATGTAATAGATTCTTAGTCCAGTAAAATTTAACAAAACACATAATAATCTAAATTCTAAACATTGCAAATAAACACATTTTTTCTTCATTTTTTTTATTTCGAGTTGTCTGGCTGGTATAGTATAATATAAATATTTTATTTCAGTATAATTAACCATAATGTTCTGTGAAATTTTATATTTCTGAGTCATACCAAGACTGTATCCAATATATGTAGAAGTACATCAATAAATCCATTTAAAAAAATGTAATATAAACTAAATAATACATTGTTTTCTTGTGCAACTCTCCTGATTAAAATATTAAAATTATGATTTTGGTACTATATTATAGTACTAATTAATATTTCATCTTCAATATTATATTAAAAAAGCAACACAGTTTTTTTCAGTGAATAATTTAAAAAATATAAGATCTAAAAAATGTTTACAAATGACAGATATAAGTTGAGTGGATGTTGTTGAAAGGAGCTAGTATGGAGTAAATCCCTTAGTAATTTTTAATATTTATATTTTTAATACTATTTATAAATTGACTTGTCATTTTTTAATTAAAATTTTGTTTTCATAATATTATAGTACCTAGCTATTTTTAGTGCGATAGCGCATTCACGTTTATTCGTATTTTATTATATGTACATATATCACAAGTCAAAACCCTTATTATTATTTGTAACTTATACAGATTTACATTGTACATACGTTTCTATATTATGTAGTTTTATATTCTATATACTATATATTATCATTTATATCCTAAGTCGTATATTTTGTTGGAAGTTATTTTCTTAAGATAACTTTTTAATGTGATTTACATAGTTAAATTTTACATGTATATGAATTGATAACTGATAAGATATATTGTATACCTACGTCATTAATCATTACATCAACAAAAATACATTGACCTTGAAAAATAATAAATCAACAAATTTACAAATTTACAAATTTACAATTAATGCCTTAAACCCTTTCATAATATAATATGATGTTTATTTACATCTTATCTTAATTTCTCAATCAATATTCGTCTGTAACTGCAATCTATAATATGATAACCCTACATTTTTATGTTATATCTAAATTTATTTTATTTTGTTTGATATGTTTGATATGTTTGTATATGATTACACAAAATTTTTATTTATTAAATATGCATAAAAGAAATTGCATTTAATTTTCTTGCACCAATAATTACACCAATTTTCGCACACCATACGCTCTAATCAAAATAATAGAAATATAAAAGTATATAAACTTATAGTACCTATAGTTAATAACTTATTATCAATTACGAAAGTTAAATTATATTAACTATTCAAATTCCTTTATGTCTTATTACCACTGTGTGTGAATTATATCATTCCTTTTTATGTGTTTTGTCAAGTTTATCATATCAAGGTACATAAAAAAACAATATTAATTCACTTTCATATAATGATTGAATGAAAAAATATTTAAATGTTCGCAAAGAAACTATTGATATCCATCAAAACATATTTTTATATTATAAGTATTTTATTTATAATGTTTCCCGGAAACTACTTATTAGTATTAAACATACTAAGAGATATTCTAGATGTTTTGCATATATCATTGCATCATCGCGCGTTGTGTGATTTCGTAGAATCGTTCAGTCGAGTCGAACGCTCGTTTCCGGAGGAGTTAACTGCCAGTTTTCCTATACAGCTTTTACGCGGTGTAACTAGTGTATTTTTCGATCAGTCAGTTCTAATTTTAATCAACAGATGTACAAATTAAATTGGTGAAAAAATAAGAGACGACCAAATAACAAGTTATCTCGTATTCATCTCATACACTGATGCTGTAATCTTGCGCTTTGTTAAAATAAAAGTCATTCAGCCGGCATAATAGCAATCTAGTCAGTCTGCAGATGTCTGGACACACACACACACATGCACACACATGCACACATACGTAACACTTGATATAAAATGCATGTTACTGCATTTAAAACACAAGTATAGGTAGGAAGGTATTTAGATTTTTGCTTTGTGTACGTGTCCACAATTTATTTTTTTAACATACGGTCAGTTCCATTGGCGGCCTGCACTTCAGTAGCGCGTAGGTAACCTACGCGTTGCAATAAAGTGTATTATTATTAAATTATAGCATTATATACCAGATACCTACACCACAGAAAATTATTTATTCACCACTAAAACAGCTTTGTCTCGTTAAAATTGTAGCGTCGATTATAATAAATACGCATGGTTTAAGACGTTTAGGTAGGTAATGATTTTTTTTCATTTCACTGTCTACCAGACAGTAGTAACGTTTATAAAATAGAATTCCTATAGAATACCTATATTTTACACCGTATAAAATTTATACGTTAAACAATTATTTGGAAAATATATTATTTTTTAGGCCAAATTGGTTGGTTTGTTCTACAAAATTCTAAAAAAGAGGAGCTGAGGAAATAATTAATGCAACCGTTTTTATTATACAATAAAAAATTAACTAATGAGAAACATAAAAATTACTAAAAATATGAAAAAAGTGATCAGGTATCACAAGTCTGTACATTATTCGTTATTAGTTATAATCAGCTGTAGTAGGATTTAGAATTCCTATATAACTAATAGATATGAGGCATGATATAAGTATTTTTGTAGCTATCCATTTATACGAATCTATTGTAAGACGTCGGTGTTCTTTAATAGTATTATTTTTAGAATATAATTTTAATAATATATATAGGTACCTATTCAAGTATAGAATAATAGTTTTTTATTTCATTCATAATTTAACTGGCACTCTTATTGTGATTATCCTCTGAGAATCTATACATGAATAATAATTAATATGCATACTGGTTTTTAGAAAAATTTAGATTAATTTATACATATTATACAAAGATAATATAATTATTTAATACTAAAAATCTTCAGATATTTGCTTATTATTTATTTGGAGAAAAATATATACTATCAATAAATTAAACTCCTCTATTAGATATAGGTACCTGAACATATGCTTTTGAAATGGGTTATACAATTTCAAATTCAGTCAAATGAATAATCAGAATAGATCTTTAATAATTTATTGACATAATATTACTAATATTCCATTATTCAATCGTAGAAATTTTTGATAGGTGACTAATTTTATTAGGTATTTGCTTTATTTGTCTGTACTTAACTTAATAGTTATCGTACTAACGTCAAGTGCGATTTATTTTGCGTAACCATCAGTTGTTGTTAAATACCTTGCATATAACAATTAATAATATTATACTAAGATTTCTAGTAACCATAATTTTAAAATAATAACATTTATGAAACGTAAAATTATTCAATTAATATACAATGTGTAACAAATAGAACAGACTTTTAGAATAACTTTTGTTAACATTAATATTTTTTATTTTTTTTATTCATTGAGTGACATTTATTTTTATTTTTTAGTAGGTACCTTCTGAAAGTAACAAAATGTTTGGATAAATTCAAAATAGCCTATATTTTATAAATCTGATTATAAGAACAGTATTTTTATGGCAAAAAGATTTATCTAAGTCAAGTAGTTTATATTTTAGAATTTTTTTTAAATTCAATATTTTTTTGCTTAAATTAATTCAGAACGTAATACTTTTTTTTTTAAATATGATTTCTGAGAATTTTCTGACATGTGTACAATTCTTAAATTATTTAATTATTATTAACAATTTTTGTCATACGTTTAATTAGCATAATTTTAGATTCTGTACGAAGTGATGAATGTATTAATTTTACAATGATGTTTGTTTTAGATTCTGAACGAAATGTGAATGTATTGATTTTACAATGATGTGTGTTTTTTTTTTTTGTGTCTGTGTACAGCATAACTATTCGAAATAATGCTTCGATTTCAAACTTTGGGGGTGGTTTCCGATGTAAAAGTGAATATCCTTGGTGCATTATACAGGTAAAAATTAAACATTTTCCAACAGTTTTCAAAAAAATCGAGAAAAAAAAAATGACAGAAAAACGGGAATTTTTACGCGAAACCAGTTTTTGACCTAATCGATGTTTTTATATGGTTGTAATTCAAAAACTAATCACTGTAAATACTTGAAATTTTCACCAAATGTTTATTTTAGTGGATACCTATATACAGTTTAATCTTCAAAAAAGGTTGACTTTTTTTGAATTATTTATAGACCACTGAAATTTGTAATTTTATTGTGAATTTTTTTTTTGAAGTGTCGATAAAAATTTTTTGGCCCTATCAAAATACTTGAAAATTTAATACAAAGTTCCTCATAAGTTATTCTTATAATGATTAAAAAATTATAAGAATACATAGGCACAATTTTTTTTTATAAACGTTTATAGTTCAAAATTTTACGAAATCTGTCGAAAATGCGAAAATTTGCAAGTATAGACGACTGAAATTTTCAATAATTGGTCTAAAAACATTTTTTTGAAGTGTCGATAAAATTTTTTTGGCCCTATCAAAATACTTGAAATTTTAAAACAAAATTTCTCAAAAGTTATTCTAATAGTGATTAAAAAATTATAAGAATACATAGGCAAAATTTTATTTTATTAGCATTTGAAGTTCAAATATTGACAAAAATTCGTCAAAACCATGAATATTTTTTTTATGTGTTTGTCATTACGTTTTGGGGCAGTAAAAATGCTTCGACTTTTAACTTCAGTATCTTGTTAATTCAGAAAATTAATCTAGTTGATACTTTGAGGGATCAAAAGTATAAAATTCTTATATATTTTTCTAAATAATCGGGATAAACAAACTAAAAATTAAGGGAAAAACGGGAAATTTTACGCACAATCAGTTTTCGACAAAATCGATATTGATTATTGATGTAACTTTAAAACAAATGACCATTGATACATGAAATTTTCACCGAATGTTTTTATAAGTATATTCCATCCGCCATGAAATTTTCAAAAATTTTTGACTTATGTTATACTATTCATAGGTATAATGCAATTTTCGATCATTATTAGTTTTTTTTTAAATTAATATCGATAAAAATTTATTTTTTGGGTATAAAATATTGAAGATTTAATACAAGGCTCTTAACATATTTTAACAATAGCAGTTGCAAAATAAAAGGAATACATAATCATAATTTCTTTTTAAGCATTCAAAGTTTGAGTTTTGACAACAAATTATGTAAAAATCACGAAAATTCACAAATTATTTTAAGCTAGAAATTCATAAAAAATTTTCTTTTTAAATCTAAGGTTTGAAAATGTAATACAAGATTCCTTACAAATTTTTCAATCTTTATCACAAAAAAAAATGTCCACTGGAAATTCAAATTAAATTTTTTTAGTATTTGAATTTCAAATATTGACAAAAATTCGTCAAAACCATGAATATTTGCACATTTTTTTGTAGTTCAAAATTCATAATATTGTTTGTATTTATATCTAAGGTTATAAAATTTAACACTAAGTTTTCCATAAGTTTTGCTTCAAATAGCTATAGAGAAAATTTGAAGCGTCATTATAGGAAAATTGTTTTGAGCGTTTGAGTTTTAAATTTTTATGAAATCGTGTAATGATAACGATTTATCCTCAAACCAGGTATATGTATATCTATGATAATATAAGGTATTATGAATTATGATAACTACATGTAATGTTTTTGGAAAAATTGATTAATCATGCCTCATGCAAAATGCGTCTTAATTGAAAAATAAAATATTTATTTCAAAATAGAATATATGACAATATTTAAATATAATATATCCTAGACTGACAAATCATCTCCGTTCAGAATCGTTTTTCGTATACAATGATACCTATCATTGAATTCAAATTTAATCCCATCCATTACAGTAACCTACTGTACAGCAGAGCGACATTCACGACTTACCCGCTTTTTTTTTTGTCAGGTATTTCTGTTCCATCCTGTATATTACCTATTCTATTAAAATACATCAATACAAATAATAATAATTGTTTAAAAACTAATAATAACTACCGATATAAGTGTGCATATACTTATATGTTAATATTATTATATAGATACTTAGGTATAGCTTATGTTCAAACAAAGGAGCAAAAATGTATGGTCAAGAATTAATAATTCTATGAAAAAAAAACTTTATGATAACACGGTAACCTCTAACTATTTCAATTATACTTTATAGTTTATATACTTATTATAACTATGCACATTTATCATGCGAATTTATATAATAAGTTACTATTAATTATTATTTGCGACAGCTGATGTTTAATTGCAACTGGGGATGGAAGAGTCTGAAAGACTTAATATAATGATATCTTTAGTATATGGACAATATGCACAGAAAACAGTTAGGTACTTTTCGAAGTGTAGAATATTTATTTATGTGTAATATCATAATAATTATAAATCATGCAATGGAATTCTCCTTATATACAGCTCTCTAGGTCGTTCAGTGGTTTTCTAGGTTTTTTAACCGTTCTTTGACATTTTGGTGGATATTTATTTTTATTAAAATTATCGAAATATGTTGAAATTAAAATTAAAAATTGATGTAGGTATTGTAGTTATTATTTAAATCTTTATAATTGTATTATGTAATATGTAATGTGTTCAGCTAATATAATAATTATTGACATTATTGTGATTAGCTGTCAATGGCTTGTGTTATTTAAAGTGAACCAATTTTCTGAGAATATTACATTTGTAAAGACATTGTTATATTATTATATTATTATTGACTAGTGACTACCTAATGACTTGTATCAGTATTAAAGAATACAATTACAACTATCCTTGCAATACAAAACATAATTATTAATTTTTGTTAGTGTAATCCTCAGTGTTCAATTAACATGTAGTATTTTGAATAATTCATGCTTCTGGAATCTCTTTACCTTTTGCTACAACATCATTAATAACACACTATCATTCCTTATGTATTTGTTTTTAAAAGTATTTTACATGATTTAGGTAAAATACATAAAAAAAGGTAAGCAATAGCTATTAATAATTTTAAAAAATGCAGATAAATAATTTATAAAGCCATAAAATCAGAACTCGGCATTTTTGTCATAATATTTTTTATATAAAAACAATAACAAATAATTAAAACAAAAACATTAGTCCTTTGTAAAGCTAATGATTCAGCCAATTTGAAGATAGACATATATATATTTACATGTTAATGTTTTCATTCATCATTAGAACAATTTTATTAGACACGTGATGAATACATATATAATCAACAATTATTTTAAGCTTAATATTGTATATTAGGACAATTTTATTAGACACGTGATGAATACATATATAATCAACAATTATTTTAAGCTTAATATTGTATATTAGGACAATTTTATTGACACGTGATGAAATGTATATAATTAAAAATTATTTTAAACTTAATATTGTATATTACTTGTTAAATAGTTTTAATTTATAAACCGTTTATATTATTAATTTTAATTATATAATAAAAAAAAAGTTTAAAATAAAAATTAGAAGTTTAAAACATATTTATTAATTTTTATCCTAATTGGTTTTTAATATTTATAAAGATTAATAATAGGTGAATAGATTAATCATTTAATTCATAAGTTGAACATAATAATAATTAAGCATAAACAACATCCTAAAAATAAGTAGGTATCAGTTTTATTTGTATCTCATCAATCTATCATTCCTGTTTTATTTTTATTGGATTTATTTTCATAGAGTTTATACAAATATAATTTATTATAATTTTTCTCTCTTGAACCATAGCTTGTGCAAGTTATTTCCTAGAATTGATTTTAAACACAAAAAGAACTTACAGTTATAACGCTATACAAATATCGAAGGATCATTTTTTATAAAGAATCTTGTCTCAGTCAAGTATAAAATATTTTTGGAACAATAATAATGAATACAAATATAATTAAATACTTAGTGTTACAAAACACGTGTGCAATCAAAGTCCACGTGGATCAAATAAATGGTTTTTACTTTATATACCTACGTTAATTTTACTCGGCACGTGACGACTCCAGAAAATACTATTTTAGGGTGAAGTAAACAAATCAGGCATGATCAACCTTCAAGTTATCGATCTTTGATGAGGAAATAAGAACAAAATAGAATTTATTTATTTCAAGTTTCCTGTTTTCATTTAAATATTACTACACATAGGTACCCATAATGTTCAAATTTTTTTCGTGGGATTTTAAAATATTATATTAATTAATTGTCTTAGTCTTTGCCTTAAGCAATAATTCAGTAATTTCAAAATAATTACGTTGTAAAATTATTATTTATATACTAAATGTATTTTTATTTTTATAATTTTTAGTATTATATATCCTTACATTTAATCAAAATTTAAATAATAATATTAAATTTGGCGGTGGCTAATAAAACAGCTAAAACACATACCAAACATCTCATTTAAGTGCTGATATAGAGTTAAATGGCATACGAAACTGTAAGTTCTATATAACATATTATAGGATATTCATGAAATTATAATATTTGTTAAAATGGTTCTTTTATTCTAAATTCCTTATTCCTTAACAAACTGTAGATTAACGAGTTTCAACGTTTACATAAAATAGTTGCAAAAATAATAAATGGTAATACGATCAGCCAAAATAATGTTTTGGCAAAATATAAGATTGATAAAATTAAATACAATTTTCATAGATATTAGGTAGCTGAGTCATTGAACCTATGACTAATATTCAAAACAACCTTCATCAATCATTACACATTTTTGGTTTCATTTTCATAATGCTTCTTTATTTTAGAGCATGTGTGGGTATCCAATTTGAACGCTAAATCGTCTGCACTCGGTTCACAGTGTTCACACTCAGATATATCACCCACTGCATGTTGTTAGAAAATCCAACTAGTAACGGATCGGTATATAGAATAAAAGAAAGACCAAAGCAGCGCCATAATGGTCTAAACTCTAAATGACTAAATGGTTAAATATTAGTATGCATAATAATTATTTTAAATTTATGATTATAGTCTTGTCGTATATGGACTTATGAACAGGCAGTGGGTTTCTTCAGTCATATATACAAAATATATAATAAAACTAAAGTAACAAGACAGTGTAATCTGCCATCGAACACGAGCTCAAGTGTAGAATGGGTTGAATCGTTTATTTCTTTTTCCGATCTTTCTTCCTACGGATTAAGATTGCATCGGGAACAAAGGTATTTCACAATATTTTCAGCTATTTATTTGTTTTCTGTTGTAACAAAGATGATAATTCTGTGGTACGCTACAATAATTATGTAAAATATAATTTAATCAATTTTTAATACCATAATATATATCATGTATATATATATACGGCAATAATACATATATAATATTGACTGAATTAATTTCAGTCGCGGAGTAAATAACAGATTATAAAATGTTTAAAAGACAATTAATGTTAAAGAAATACTTTATACTAACAGAATGAAACGTGATTCAATTATTATTCTCTACATTATGTAACTAAACCTCCTACAAAAGAAATAACTTTATTGCAGTGTAAAACTATAATGTAATATGTTCTATAAGTGTAGTTGGTACATTAATATTAACTATAGGTAATTTCTATGAATCTAATTAAAAATAAACAACGCATTAAAACGTTGTCATATTTTCCATTGTTTTCTCCAACAGTGGTTAAGTCAAATAGTTACAACTTGCAACATCTGAAATATAGCTGCGGGCAGTCTAGAATTCATAAATTAATAGATTTCATGTTTATATTCAAGTGATCAGTTTTAATGACTTAATAATTAGTTAGATGTTGAATTAATAAGTGCAAAGATTTTTATATTTATATAGATCTATTATTTTGAAATAAGTATTTAGTACCTTACATATACTATAGGTCCAAGTCCAATCACACTGGTAGGATAAAATCCCACTGAAGCAAGATTTAAGAATTACTTTTAATCTAATAACAGTTAGGTTAAAAACACGTAGAAACTTGAATTTATCTCCAAATATTATTTATGCTAATTTTTTCAGAACAAATGAAATTTAATTCGGCCTTGACGAATTCTAGTTTTGTATTTAAAAAATATATGTTTTTAAACGCTGATTTCAAAAATGCTTGAATTTGTTAAAACATATCATCATAGAATCCTAAATTTTTCGTTTCAAAATATTTATGTTATAATTTTTTATACGTGGAATATTTACTTATGTTTTATGAATCTACGAACAAAAGTCCGATTTATTTTTATACATATGTCGTACAAGAAAACATTAATGTTATTAAAAAATAAAAATAATAGCAATAATTTAAAATACAATTATTACAATCAATATTATTGATTGTTACTTTTAAATAAAAATAAAATTTCATGTCGTACAAGAAAACATTAATGTTATTAAAAATAATAGCAAATATAATACAATTCTTACATATGAATTCAGAATGAAAAATATATATCCTTAACCTATCACCTTCGCCATGTCCTAACATTATGTTCAATGATAAAAGAATCACCTGGTATAAAATAAAACTAATATTTCAAATAACTATAAATAATTTAAAATAAGCGAAATATTTACCTTCAATTTTCAAATCTTCTAAGCAAGTAGATTTAGGAGGATTTAAATTGCTACGTTGCTTTTGTATAATACGCTTAACAGAATTTTCATTAGGTATATTCATTAAAATTTCATCCGGAAGACCACTAATCGCCTCGGCAAAATCTGACTTGGTTTATCGTATGATAATTTAGCATGATTTTTATGTTGCATTTGAACTGTTCTACTTCCAATATTGGAATGCATGATTGTGTTGTTTTTTTAATTTTGGATTAGATATTTATAACATATAGGTAATAAAGATTAGATTCCTATAATGGATAATACTGAAAGATAATAGTATAAGGTGACCCAACTTAATAAAGTCGTCAACTAACGATAAACTAAACCGATATTAAATAAATCGGACTTTTTTTCGCCAGTCTTTTTTTACCGGACTTTGGTTCGCCGGACTTTGAGGTAGAATACCATGTTTTATATACGTTTGTCATATTCAAATTTTTTTTAATTTTTTTCAATTTTTTCTATAAATAATATTGTTAAATTATATTTCACTCAGTATAAAAACAAGAAAATTTAATACAAGGTTCTTCATAAATTGTTATTATAGGTAATTTACTAATTAACTAATTATATACATTGGATAATATAGCTTGACCCATAATTTATTTTTTATAAGTTATTAATAATTGATGATAAATTCTTGGAAAAGGTTGTATAAACATTTATACTTATGCAAATATGATTTTCTACAATTTAAACACTATTAAATGTTTTTTAAGGTATTATTATAACCTATTTAATTTAATAATTTCATACTCACTTTTACTTGTTCAATCCATGCACTAAATATACACAAATAATATTAAAATTATCAAGTACATATTCATTAATCTGATCGTAGTAGTGTAACAAATTTAATGAAAACCGAAGAATAAAATAATATTATTTTTATTTTTATTTTTATTTTCATAAAGTTTGCAGTATAAAAATAAAAATTATTTCATTAGTGTAGTATATAATATTATATACTTTTGTCACTATGTTTAATATTATTTTCACAACTATACACCTTGCTCATTAAATTATTATTTTAAAAATGTATAAATCTATAATCATATACGCATGTATAGGTACATTGTACAATAATGTACTTAAACTTCTATACAAGCTATTAAGTATATAAGCTAATAACTACCTATGTAAATTCATAATTAAACATATAGTTACATTTAAATATTTAATAACTATATAGGTATAGGTATATATTGTTTTTTTAAACTACAGATAATTATTATTGTGTAGTATGTACCACTAAGTACTAAGTAGGTATTGTATTTTAAATAAATCATCAAGCATTAATGTTAATCTCTAGGTAACGGTGATGAGAAGAATATTTTGTCATGGTATACAGTTGTTTTTTTTTTAAATTAAAGTATTATCATCATGACACATTGATAAAATAGCATAGATATGAAAATATCAATAATTAATATAATCAAATATACAACTGAGTTAAGGTTAATATAATACGATGTATAAACATGATTTTTTTAACATATAAAATATTAATATAATAAGTAGGTACCTATATAAATCAGAAACGCCTACTGAGTTCTAGTTAGATAATTTGTCATTAATTTTAATTTTTTATCACGATATGGTTAATCATATTTATTTAAAATATTATTTAACAACTTATTTTTCTGTTAAATTGTCAATAGCTAATAAAAAAATTATAAAATAATAGTTTTACATATTTAATGTTAACTTCTAAAAATGTATAATGCAACAGGCGAAAAATCAAAATTTCTATAATGCCAGCATAAAATATTTAAAAATCGATGAATTATACATTTTGTTATTGAATATTTTTACTGCTGCAGTTAGATATATCACTTACCAGTTACCACTAATGTAAAATATTTGTATTACTACTATATGGTATGATCGATACACATGTATACAAATTAATGTAAGTTTGTATGGAGCTTTTAAACTTGGACATTATTGAATTAAATTTTCTGTACATATTGCTTGAGAGTCAGTGAATGTTTTTCGCTTTATTTTTCAATCCATTTAGGGTGGATATCGAATGAATTTCATTTTGGCTCATGAAAATTGAATAATTTTTTTTATTTATATGTGTGAGGACTGAGGATATACAAGTATGATTGAAATTTAAAAAAAAATTGATCTGGACCGACTAGCCAACTTACCATACGTCAATGGCATATTTATGGGTGGAGAAGTTCAAAAACCCCTCCCCAGAGAAAAAAGAAAAAAAAGAGTAACTCAATGTTAAATCAATATTTTATTACGGGTTGTATGATAATTGAACGATATAGACAGTTGTGTTATTTTGGTGTGGAGTATCGTTGCAATTCAAAGTAAGATGAAACAAATAAGCTTTATCATACGATTTTTTTAAATCTAAAGCCCCCCCCTCCCCCACAGAAATTATTGAAAATACACCATTGCCACTGTATTTCTATGAAAATTTTTTAATATACAAAATATATCGTATTTTTCTATTTTATAGGCTTAAAAACTACTCGACCAATTTTGACAAAAGTTCCAGAAATTATTTTTTAAATTTAAGAAAACTTTAAAAACTTGTTTGAAGCACGTTAGAAATATAAAAGTCCTATATCCAAATGTCCTATTCACAACAGGTAAATAAAACACCGATGGCAATTTGCTCGTGTACTGAAGTATACTAAATTCTAGACACATCGATAAATATCACACTAAATTTTATGTTTGGTTATTTTTTCACGGATGAAGTCGGATTATAAAACTGGTATAATATAATATTATATTAAATAAAATGATAATTTTATCTAAGAATAGGTATCGCTCATTATTTCAAAAAATTATAAAAGCTGTTGAACATTTTTTTCATAATTTTCTAAACAGGATCATTTAAAAAAAAAAATGTCTTTTGTTATTGTTATTTATCATCTTTTGAATATTTTCATTCATATGAATCAACTTATTAAATAACTTATTTTAACTATTATTAAAAACAACTTTTTAACTAACTGGTAACTATTTAACACTCCAATTTGAAACCTAAATGTTTGATTCGCGTTTTATTTAAATACATAAAAATCGAATATTTTTCGGGGTAGGTAGGTACATACCTGATCCAGTCGTACCATTGAACCCTACTCATATAGACTCGGAATAGTAACAACTAATTAATAACTCGTTCTGTATCGGAATATTGAGAAAAATGTTTTGCATTGGACTAAAATTAAATGTCGTCATCTAAAAAAATTTCAGGTTTTAAAAAAATTTTCATTATATAAATTATTTTTTAATATAATATAGGTAATACAATTAGTATATACTATACACTATACACATACTTATTATTTGTAAGCTAATATAATATAACCTTTACTACTCATAAAAAGTTTAGTCATTCATTACGTTTTAGATATGCGTGATTATTCCCAGACAAAAAAAAATAAAAAAATAAATTGCATAACAATGTAATATATTAATTTGTACATGGTTTAGTGAATCATCTACAAACTATACATTTTACAATCCATTTTTTACAAACATTATCTTATATCTTATCAAATTATATTTATTTAAAATTTAAATAACAGTAAAGTTCAATAGACAGTTACATAAAATAAATTCATTGTTACACACGATTACGAATGAAACTTCAAGATAAGAATATATTGTAAAATATTTTATTGTTCTTATACAACCTTTAAATAATAAATGCTTATTCAAAAATAATAAACCCAATAAATTACATTGTATAGCTATTTAAGTTTCTTGTTTTATATTTAGTTAAAAAAAATCGAGTTGAGATTTAATTTCAAAAAATACTTTAAATTTAATACCTCCCCCCCCCCCCGTTCAAAAAACCAGGAACGGGTCGGAAATGTTTAGCACAATACTGCAGCCACCCCTTTAAATTTAATACCTACATAACATTATTATACAATATTAATATCAAACAAATGAGTTTTCGAGTATAGAAGTACATGTATAATATATAAATTTAGTTTTCTAAAGTTGAGATATAATTATTGAAAATTAATATTTATCAAAAATTAAATTTGAACTGATTACAATTTTACTTAAATAAAAAAATATATTTAGATGTACCTAGTTGTAGGTACCTACTTAATATTTAACGCATAGTTTCTTCTAATTTATGACGTAGTGAAATACATAGAATATCGAACTATTATAACTTTAAATTTCACACGGTGCCTATGCGTTCATCATATGAATTCACGATATTATGTTCTCATTATTATCAATAACTTACCGTAAATATTTCAAATCTGTTCATCTATTTACTTCATCACTAGAAATTATAAAAAAAATATCGACGGTATATAATCTCATTATGTACAAAAATTTGTCACAGATATGAATAATTTATCTGTACAAATTCATACAGTCTCAAAGGCTCACAAACTACATTCTCACATGTCAACCCAATCTTACTAAATATTTATCTTCATTACCAGGCCACGAAAAAGTAAAAATATTTTCATAGATAAATTATTTGACACTTTTATTAGTGATTTAATTTTAAAATACAACAACACTTTTTATAATAACACAATACCGCACAATATAACTAAGTGACAAAAATATTGTGCACATTTTTCGATAAATATCTTACTATAGGTAGGTACTAAGTATACTTCGAATTACATTTTACCCGACATTCGTCATATAACTGACAAAAAGTATTCACGGAAATGCAAAATATTATACAACTGAACGATCGAAAATTAAGAGGTAGCAATATAATTACAGCATTTGGTAATACATTTAATTGGTTACTTCAGCTAAATAAATACTTTTTCTACGCTCTCCAAGTTTTTTATCACAGCAAAAACACTATTATTGACTTATTGTACAGATGTGTTGTATTTTTACTTTTTTTCCAACTTTTTCCTAAAAGATTTTTCAACCTAAATTATGTTTTTTTTTTTTTTTTAAATTCCAAAATTGTCTGGAATCAAATATTAGTTTAAATGATCAAATATTTTTAAATATTTTTTAACTTTTTAACCTTCACTGGAAGGTATCTTTAATCAAAATTTATGTAACAGATTGTGGAAATAAAATTAAGTACCTAATAAAAAAACATTTTTGTTGAGTAATTTCAATATTAGTAATATTACCAATAGCCTAGCTGTGATTTTAGTCAATATATTAAGTATTTTAATTTTTAAGTGGGGTATAATATTATAATATTACAATAGGCAAACTTGCAAATATCAGCCTAACTTAATTTACACACTTTTAAGTTTAATTACATGATTTTCGTAAGCTTAATTTATATGCTCAATTAAGCCGGAAGTATAATTCAATAAGGTTAATTTGTTATCACAATAATTAAATTATGTCATAGTACGATATAATTATATACACCCCTAAAATAAGTTATACTGTTTATAGATTATTACTAATACAGAAATAAATAATATACAATTTTAAGATTATTCAATACAATACATTAATATATTTATTGTGTACTCGAGAATACATACATAATTTGAGTGATTGTCGAAAAGTACTTTAAAAACTGCCTAGCACTAAAACACTCAATATAATCTAAAAAAGTTTATCAAAATAAATGTCAAATGATTAAACTCAGAAAAATGTGTGTAAATGTTTGATATATACGTAGAATATAGATGAATTATAAGTTGACACTATACACAAGTAGTATTAATTTACGTGGATAATCAATTAGTGAATATTTCAAACTATCAAACATTCAATATGAGTTTTCACTATAAATACATTATTACACATAAGGCTACAATACATATGATTATATAATTCATTTTTTAAGACATTATCAGTTTATATAACAAACATATATTTCCGACTCAATTACTATCAATTTTTACAATAAGTACAGGTTGCTATTTTAATAATATGCGTGTAGCCACTAGCCAGTGCATGTAAGTATATACAATAATATGCAAAAATCATATTTGAAGAAATAACATACAATAATACTATTTATATTTACAATTATATTAAACTATTGTAGTACCTATATTAACAATAATGCATACAAATTTAATTATAAAATACATGGCATGGATATAAAAATTTTCTAAATTGTATTTTAAGCATAGATTTTAAAATGGTATATTTAAGCTGAGTAGTATTTAATAGAAAGTATAACATTTAAAGTATGTAATAATGTTGATATTATAACTAACATTCAGTACTCTAAACATTTAGATATAGATTTTAAAAAAAAAACATAGTTATAATTAAATAATGCTAAATATAACAACAAAAGAAACCGGGGAATTCACTCTAAGTGTACCTACCTTGTTACTGAGTCAAGTTAAATGTATTGGATGAGCCAAAATTTAAATAAATCTACCTACACAATAAAACACGGTATGTCAGTCAGCCTATATTTCTAAGGATATTTTATTGTATTCCAAAATATCAAATATAAAGCTATTACTGATTCATTTTGTTATTAGTAATACAATATTATAGTATTTGCAGTACGTGTGACTGTGTGAGTATATTATTTTCAATATTTTGAATTATTATACTATACTTGCTTGATTCTAGAACATTTTTAAGTGGCCAAAAATTCGGTGTAATATAAAAATCATTTATTATTTTCAATATTATTGATTTACTAGCTGAACCCGTGCACTTCGTAGCTCGTCAAAAATCCTACCTTTTATATGTCTCAAACAGTATGGTAAATTCGTTCGCTGTGATTATGCTAGCAGTATATTTTTATACATATAGATAGATAACGGTTAAAATATACTAAGTAATAATCTTACAACGATATTCAATTTAGTTTATCATTATATAATTTATTTGTTTTATCAAAAGAAACTTGACAATTCAAATATGCAATTGAATGATATTTGGACGTATCACTTTTTAACTTCACCTATCTTCTACCCATAGGTCTAAAATATCTTGTATTAAATTTCGTCGCATGCATTTAACACACAGTATTGAACTGCATTTAGATACACAATATTTTTTGTGCTTCCTTCTATACAAATAAATCAGAAGGTTTTCCGACACTTGGGAATGCCACATAAAGTTGTCCATGTGAGAAACATAGATTTTTCAAATTCAGTCCACATACTTATAGTGATTGTCCTTGCATGTGCTTTGTTGATAGTCATTGCAAAAGTGAGTCGTACCAGAAACTGCAAAAGTTAGTCGTACCAGAAACTGCAAACGTTTGAATTCGAAAAGCATATTTCTTGGAATTATTGGGATGCGTGGCAACAGTACATCTTCGCTTTTAAACTTTCCGTTTAAAATTGTAGCTTCGATAATGTTGTTCATCAACTTTTTCACTGAAAGTTTGGTACCGTTGCAGAGTCTGGTGAATTGATTTTTCTTGGGAGAATGAAAGGCATGCCAAATTTAAATGTTAGAACGCACGGTGACATGCCTGGCAAATCAAGTGAATTTAAGAATTCATTAGTATATTTGACAACTTCGTCTTGATTCATTATCGTATAGAATCTATATCTACGATATCTAAAGCGTATATCAAATTTGGACCGCCGTAAAGAAGGGTTGGAGACCCCTGGTATAGATGGACTGGACTGGTAAGTTGCTTTGTTGCCTGGACTTTTGTTTAGAATTGTAATATTGATTTTACTTACATCTTAGTTTTTGACTGCCAATATAGTATACTAACTGAGCCACTGACGATTTCTGTAATTTTGTGTTCAAATTTCGAAAACTTTGTCAATCAACTCTTTTGTTGTTACTGATATTTTACAGAAATTATTTGGCAATGTGATGCATTGTTTTGATTCATCGATCACTATTTTTTCATTCCTTATTTCCAGCAATTGTTTTGTGAAACTATCAGCTGATGCATCATTTTGTAGATGTACAATGTACATGCATATTTGTTTACAATAATTTAAGGATATATGTTATGATAATAATATAACTATAAGAAATATATAATAATTATAAGCAACCATCACTTTTTAACTTAACATATCTTCTGCGTTCTGCCTATAGGTCTAATATATTATCTCTGTAACCTAATAAGTCGCAATCAGTCCATCCGTTTAGGAATGCATAAAGAACAACAAAGAAACACAGACAGAAATCTATTTTTATATACATAGATTTATAAAAATATAATTTTTAGGTTTCTGACTTGTGTTGATTAATTTTATAAATATTAAGTGTAATTATTCAACAAAAAAAAGAATTAAAATCAAGCATAACCTTGTGACAACATTTGAAAATTATGTATTATTCAATCTTCTTAGAATCAAAAATAGAATTTCGTTACAAAAATGATCAATTAAAACCTAACAATTAATATACGATTTTATAAACTAACATTATTCACATTGAATTATAATCAGGGTTGTTATGTTTAAAACATCACAAAATAAAACATATTGATTTTGTTTGAAACGTTTAAAACATCAATGAAAAACATGTGTTTAAAACAATATTTTTTAGTAAATTTTAAATTAAAATAACCTATGGATTTTTTCTACTCTGCGGGATACTTTTTTTTAATGATTTTTTTTGTTGAAAATTAACGAATTTCAACATTAAAAACGATGGCATCCAAACTCCAAAGCAATAGGGCCAATGGTTGTAGATAAAACTTCATAACTTAAAATAAGTTCTACCCCACGCATATTATTTTGATCGCGCCATTCGCACCACGTCAGCGTCAAAATAAGTATGAATAACAAATAAGTTTTTAAAAAAAGGTGTCCTGTAAGTAAGACCTAATAATAATAATATCACAATGACTTGATGACTGTCGAGGGATGCTACCTATAACCTATCTATTGACAAACATATAGAACCCCTTAATTATATTTAAAATGTATAATATATTTATTATTTATACTTATACTTTATAGTACCATACGTCCATACACATTACTACCATACTAAATAACGTTCCGATAAACGTTTTCATATTATGTAACCTTGGTTCTAACATTATGTTAGTCAGTTGGTGGCTTGGTGTGTGGAATGTTTTTCGGAGGTTCAGACTTCAGAGTTCAGTTCAGATCACGGTTTAAGATATATCTAAAACCTAAAAACTAAAAACTAAGATATATCTAAAATATATCTATATCTTAAACCGTGGTTCAGATCATAGGTAATGAAGACCTCAATCAGCTGTTCGAGTTTCGCATCAACCTATTATATTGTTCTATGATAATAATCACGAATCACGATGTAGATATTAGTTGAAACGAAATACTGTGTTCAACTTTGATTAGTAAAATATGAATATCCCACAAAACTCATTACCTAATTTACTATTATTATTTAAAGGGTTTTATTAATCGGGTTTTTACATGATTTTTAAACAAAAAAAACATGTTTTAAACATGTAAAAAACCCGTCTTTAAAAAACGTTTAAAACGTGGTTTTTTTTTTGTTTTAAACGTTTTATTTGTTTTTTTTTTTTAAAAAACGCGTTTTTTAACAACCCTGATTATAATATAACGACGGCCTATGAGCGAGCCACAATAAACAACATTAACAATAATAACACTAATATTGTAAATTAATGTATCATGTATGGAATATTTTTGTTCAAAAAAAAATTGAAATAATATTATGTAAATATTTGTAAAAACAATACATTTTTAATTTTTAGAAAGAATAGACTTCATAAAAGTTTAATAATTCAATTTAAATATTTGATATAACTAAATTGAATTAGAATATTAAATAAATTATATTATCTTAAGTTGAGAGGCAATATAAAAATATAAACACATAAGGTATAAAATATTTTTAAGTATTTCCTAGTATATACATTATACAGTGTATATTATGAGTTATTTTACAGTTAAAATAGTTTATCTCATTTATATGTAATCATTACAATGTTTTTTTTTATAATTTGAATATTTGATGAATGACAAAACAATTAACGTAGAATTAAATAGTTACATGAATTAAAAGTTGTGTTATTTTTACGATTCGTATAAAACGATAATAATTATCAACATGAAAATGTAATAATTACATAAAAACCTGTTTAAGAAAATCTATTGGTATTAGAATGATCTAAAATAGAAGCATTTTTGCTACCCTAAATGTTGATGACAGACAGAAAAAAAAGTTTTTTAACTAATTTAAAAATTATAATAAATAAGCTGCATTAATTAATTTGTTTTTATAATTTATAAATTTGTCTGAATAATAACTAATAGTAACTAATAACAAATATTAAACTTAAATAAATTGAATGATTTTTATACATATTATCCAATCCATATAAACGAACAGCCGGACTATAATCATGGACTATTATCTCAAACAAACAACTAATAAATAAAAATTTTATTTCAATACATTTAAATTGTTTAAAAAAATTATTCGTTAAATAATATTTAAGTTACAAAGAGGGTTTCTCATTTGAAAAACAAAAGTTTGTATCGCTACTGGACACACTTTGAGTGGTACAAAAAATCTCAAGAATTTGAAAATACCTATTGCAGTGTTTGAGTATATTTATAGATTTCAAAAATCATATTTTTAAATAGCTATAAGGCTACATTATTAAAATATTAAATTAAGAAAAAGAGTGAGCATACCTACTTAGTGAATCACGCTATATATGAATCATCCAAATCCAGCTTTTTAACAACGTAGATACGACCTAAGGATAGATGCTATTATGCTAATGATGATAATAGGTAAATTTTATAAATGTATAATACAATATACTAGTAAATAGGTTTTTACATTATATTATACTAATACAAGCGATGTACGTATATGTTTGCATTGCCCACGATATATAGGTATTATGTGATGACAAATGCATTATAATTTTGACCCAATTATTATCTGTCATGAATATTTGTTACTACGCGTATATGTGAATTAAGAGCATTCGTTGCGACCCGATTTCGTTTTCATATAATTATCAATATTTATAAAATATTAGATACATGTACCTATTGTACCTAATATAATATTGTATTATATCATTAAGAGGATGTCAGCGCACCATTTGTTTTCTCTTTCTGACCTACGCGTAACATAGACAATACGCATTTACACAGAATCATTTTTTGTATGTCTTTAAGTAATTTTAAAGTAAAACCTCCCATTTTAAAAAATGATATAGAATAATATTTTTGAGGAAATGACTTATCGATTTTATATTTTATTGATATTTGACTTTATATTCGACCTTTAAAATAAAAAAAAAAAAAAAATACTGTACATTTAAATGATGCTTAAATTATTTGGAGACAATATTTAGACAAATCGATATGCCATTCCTTCAAAAATATTATTCTCTATCTATTTTCAAATGGGAGATTTTACTCTAAAATTGCCTAAAGACATAAACAAAATGATTCTACGTAAATGCGTCTTGACTATGTTACGAGTGAGCCAGAAAGAGAAAACAAATAGTGCGCTGACATCCTCTTAGAGTTGTGTGATGTTTTTGACGCATTATTTCTCGTTATATCATTTCTTTAAGCTTTAGATTTTGAAAAAGAATTAAACTTTAAAAATAGTGGTACAAAGTACTTATGTAGTACATTTCACCATATATTATACAATTATTAATTTACTATTTATATACGCATTTAAAGTTTAAATTTGATAAATGGCAATGGCAGGGGAATCTTATTAATTATGATTCACTACATTATAACTATTAAATAATATACTTACCTTTATAATATTATATAAATAGTTCTCCATACATGCATAAACTTTAAACCTAACAGTTATAAATAGTTAATAACGGTTGCATGTTTAGAATTATTGAATGGATTTCACTTCAAATTAATATAATATTGAAAAAACGTAAAATACGGGAAATAACCATTAAAAAGAAAATTACTTTAAAGGTAAAATATATTTTTATGAATGTATGTTTTTCTAGAATGTAGTGCCTATTAATACACTAAAAAAAAGTAATTAGATAGGTGCGCATATTAGACAAAACATAACAATAATATTGTTGTGATCCAAATATTGCTGATGGAAATTTAAATCAATAACTAATAAGAAATAGTGGGATAAAGCTGTAGAGAGAAATTAACAGGTTAAAGGGTCACGTGAATATATTAATATAAACAATAAAGAGCTTCAACCAAGAGGATTTTTCCAATATTGCAAAGTGTTTAATGTGTATTATTGTTGTCTTGTATCTGCATTGGACCTATACATTGTAACTTTTATCTTTTAAAGGTAATATAGTTGAAAAATATACTACAGGTGACTATACTCTGTCCAGTGAGAGAATACACCATGGACTGACGGAAATCGGTTCTTCTAGGCATTACTATTACGCTACACTGTCATATAGTGGAACCGTTTTTGATGGCATAATGACGACAAGTGGAAATATACAGAATCAGCGTACTCTATAGCTGGATAGAGTTGTATATTTAGTGTATTTATATACGATTTTGGTTTATATGTCTATTAACTCATGCATAAAAGATACAACTCATTTGTAAAAAAATATATAGCTATATAGTTGAGTTGAGCAGATTCAACAATAAAACTAATTGTTCAAAAAAAACATACCATCACATTATCGGTTTATACAGAAATAAGATAAAATTAATGATTTTTATTGAATACAAATCAAATCACATAAAATTAAAATTATCTTAATAAAAATTCAATTTATAAGACGGCCCATATTAATATTTTAAATTAAATCGTTTTTAACGCGGATAAAAATCGTAAACTGTATTCAAGTCTAAAGCAAAATAGAAACTCATAAAAATGTTAAAATAATTTTACGTGTGGTAGGACGTAGGTAGTAGGTAGTAGATACATAATAATTTCGCTTATGTCAGCGTATACGGTATACAGATTATATATGTACATCACATATTATAATAATAACAATATACGGATTCAAAGTTTTCATAAGTCATAAACTGAACATGGACAATAATATTATTAAAAACAGCACGAAACCGTGTCATTTTATGTTAATAGTTGAATTTTATTTATTTTTGTGGCATTGCATTACACATTCCAGTACAACAATAATATTGTTATTATTTTATCAATTACAAAAAAATTTAATCGGTGAATAAAAAATCTCGATTGTTTTAAAACGAAATGACGTCCCCACGCTTGTCATACCAAAATCAAATCCATCGTTTGACATTTTAACAGCATGTTTAGTGCGTATAAGTCTTGCAAACCAAGACTACAATAAAAATTAAAAGCTTTATATTTGAATACAATTTCGCATTGAAGATTATAAATTTAAAATTTCCAAGAAAATCATTCCTTATAGTTGCATGTACGTGTCTCTCTCTCTTGCACAATAAATTGATGGCTCAATTTAGAAAGCTGTACATACAAATATTATTTTGAAAAACCCTTTGTACCTTACTTTAAAAAACCTAAGTGGTAGGTGGTGTATAAGAAAAGTTTAACTTAAAAAAATTATTCAATCAGAGTTTTTAAACTCCAGCCGATAACATAAACAAGTATCAATTTAGTAACATCAGATTATTAAGATAAGTTCTTGTTATAGGTATCTTCATTGAAAATGATGTTACCTCCATAATAAATTATCCTCAATAGAAATTGAACATTGCATTATAGCACACGTCTCTTACTTTTTCGAATAAAGTGGTGATTGATATTTTCCAGGTAGTAAATAGTATCTAGTTTATTCTTAATTCTTATAGCAACATATAACATATGGCTTTCGTTCAAAATACCACAATATTGTGACAATAACAAAGATTTAAAACACTATTGGATACAATATTACTTATGATATAAGTATATAACCCTATTTTTTTGGGTGATAATATCGTACCTATAAGAGAAGCTGAATTTGAGTTAAATAATTACATTTATTATTATATTATTGAGAAATGACTGAACACTGAAATAACTGAAATGTATCATGGTTTATCTATTATAAAGTAAGTTATATTGTTCCTATATATATATTTTTTTGTTAAATGTTAAGTTGTCTGCGTGCTATTATAGTCTCTACTTTACAATCCAGATTCGAATGGCGTCTGCTGTTGTATACGTAAATACTAAATTATATATTATATATATACATATACGCACGTAAACAACGTTACTGTGTTCTGTTAAACAAAGCAAATTCGCATAAATAACGACAGAAATTTGTTAGCCATTACAACATATCAACATTTTCCCCCAATAATTTGGCTTCGTTCTTATAATCTATGTGATAGCACTGTATCATTCGTGGGGAATTTGCTAGTTACTATAGAGTCCTACCTACTTTTTAATTACCTTTTAATGACAAACTTCGTATCCCATATTTTAAACTTTTTTTTAATTGGAAATACATAATCTTTACGTAAATGGTATAGTATGTAAGAATAAATTGAAATTTGAAGGTGACACTTGTTTTACTTGATAATTTCTAAACTTAAATAGAAATTATCCCAAAACCTAGAAAACCACTTGACAACCACAGATTAGTCTCTCTTTATTTACAAAAGTTGTAGAAAAGGTAATTCTCAACAATATAATCACATTATTGTCACCATCTCTGAAAAAATTCCAAACACATGATTTACGAGACCACCGCTTCTTAACCATCAAATAAACCGCATATAGACATAATCTCCTCAATAATGGAATAAAAAATTAAAATTGCACTACAGATTGTTTGCACGACTACGTTAAATTCGTATAAACTGTGTGAGAAGAATAAAGGTAAATATTTTTCTTTTTAAATATATATATTTTTAGACAAATATTAATTTTATACTGAAAGGTAACCAATTGAAGCTTAAAACAAAATATTCATATAAGTTAACACATTTTCTTAATATTGTCTGTTAGTGCATGTTTAAAATATGAATTGGCAGCATTAAAGAAAGAAAAAAATTTCCAATAAACAAAAAAAGTATTATACGTACATGAAATTATGTACTGCAGACGAATTTCCACATATTATATTAAGAGGACCTGGTCGCAATAATGAAGTTCCTAATTATAGTTATAAGCTCTGTCGTACACAGTACACACGTCATGAAAATATTTTGTAAAACTGCTCGTTATATTTCTCTCATTGTAGCAACTATATGGTTTAAATATAATGTATTCTAAATATAAGGTACTGTGACTTATAGTAAAAATTATTGAGGATAATATTATCAGTATTTTGCAGTCAAAAAATTCTTTTTTGACTTTTAAAAACTTGGTAAAATAGTTGACATATTTAAGGTATATTATTATGAATTAAGATAAAAATAAAAATAAAATCGTTCTGACAAAACATTCAAACAGATAATCATATTATTACTATCGAAACATTTTTTAAGATATTATGTCATGATATCCTAATAATAGCTATATTAAAAATGTATATAATATAATCACAGTGAGTGAAATACAATGAGTGCGTGATCTATGTATATTTATGTAGTTGTCACCCACTACTATTTACTAGTTACTACATAATGTGGACAGATATGACTAAAGATTCCACTTCCACGCTCTCTTAGTAGTAAAGACACGATACTAATAATATATTGTATGATATGGTATATTTGCAATACCCACGTCACTATATAAGGTTAAACGTACTACGCGGAGTACCTACCATATTTTAATATTATTATGTGCATCTATACTGTTCGAAGATAGAGGATTATAATTATATACACTGCACATAAAAAAGCTCAACCTACCAGATTCAATTTGGAGATTTCAGTCGATAGCACCTCATGTCAACGTACCTACCTACATAGTTTTAATATTTCGTGGTTCCGGCGCTGTGAATAATAACTGCTATTACGTTTTCATGTGAGTATAATTTATGCTGCCATATATTTTATTTACTTAAATTGGTACGTAATGTAGTACAATATAACACGAAGTACGTAAATAATATACAATCATATTTAACTTTACGTCGCACACTCACACAGGTAAGCTTAAATTTTTAAAGCACTCGTTATATTATTATACCTAATGATTAATAATAAATATAGCGTATAAGATGTAGCAGGAACACTACACGGACATGATAAACGTCGGTAAAATGAGGTCTATATATTATATATACGCGGCGAAAACAAGGTAGTCTCCCTTTTGGCACAAGGTTGTCCGTCAACATGCAATATTGCACTATCGCTCGTATATGAACTCGCTGCGGCACGGACATACGATATTATTATTTTTGTTTATTATTATTATTATTATTATTAACATTCTTTCTTTCTGTTATTCAAATAACATTCAGTAATTAAGCCTCCGAGGTACGCACAAAACCGCAGCCAGGCCAATATAAGTTACTTAACCACGTATAGTTTTATCATCGCCGTCTGTATGATACTGCAATCAACTAGCTGCTTCTCCTTAACTCCAAACATATACAAAAATGTTTCCATGACATTTTGCTATTACAACAACTGATGTTGCGTACAGTACAATCGAACTGTACGGTGTTTACGTTAACGTCGAGAAGACCACAAAAAACACAGATTTTCGTCGTCATGTTCACTTTGTGCAGTAGTTTCGGTCATACAGATATATATATATATATATATATATATATATACACTACATTATTATAGCTATACGACTATCATCGCTTTCGTAATTTCGAGTTAAATATTGTAATATATAGGTATTATAATTCATATGCACAACGATCGTGTTGCTGCAGCTATACCGCAGTGTACAACAACTACTTTAAAACTGCGCGTTATACTTATATATACATATTTTATATTATTATTATTGTCATTATTTTTATCGTTATTTTATGACTTTGAGTGCGTTTGGCAACGAGCTATAGGTGAAATGGCGGAGCTGAAAATAATATTATGCATTACGACGATAAAAATCTGATGGCGTTCATTCGGACGACGCACACGCTGAAATCGTGCGACCGATATGCGTATTTTTTGTATAAGTAAACCTGAGAGAGAGATTTAATATAAAATATAATAATGAAGTTATATTTCGTTCCGTTCGTGTATCACGGTCGACACTCACACAGACTCACATACGCATGCGTGGGCTAGTTATACACACACACAGACATATATATATATATATATATGTATTATATTATTATACTTACAATATTAAATGTGCGTTCGAGCAATATACTATGGAGGATATTGCAACACATCGCGATAGCTACCTGAGGACGTCTGGTCGGTCGCTCCCACAATAATATAATGATAATATATCGTCGTATCTCCGGCAGCCATGGACCAGGGCATTACTCATTAGTCATTACCATATAATAATATTATTTTATTGTTCATTTTTGTTTTAAAGTCCAGCTGTCACAACCGTACACATAACTTGAAATTGACACATTTACATTAAAAAGTGTACGACATAATTACATACCTGCTAACAATATAATATATAATGTGCAATACGAGTACAGCCGTATTAATACAGGTCTGCGTTTGACGACACCGAAAACTTAAAAGTCGTGACAACTGAGTATGGAGAAAAAACGAAAGTTTTCTTATTTGGCAGGATAACCATCATTAGTATACGCAATAACGGTTACCTCCCCACCCCCATCCATGAATTGACATTCGTAATTGCATTATATTTCTTTTTTTAAGTTTTAACTGATCTCTTCAGGTAACTTTGATATCCCACACAAATGCTTAAAAATCAGATAATTTTTAACGAGCGTGCGTAGACATCGATATCCCTATGCACATCTACACTCTACAGGTGTATTAAATCGCGAAGCATATTGTTATGATAGTTGAAATAATAAAACAGCGCACGGCGGTGATACGGCAGTTTGTTTTTATTGATATTATGCACACAGCATCATTATGATCGTTAAATTCATTTACGATTATGACTCGCAGTGTGTGTGTGAGAATGTATAATATATAGGTAGATACCGTTAAAAATTAAAATACACGACCGGGTATGGCCGCCACCGCAAGGTCGTCAACTCATGTTTTGAAAGTGAAATACGGATAAAAAAAAATGTATAAATAAATAAAAAATAATCGGTGTACGAATCATATTATTACTTATTATTAGAACGCAGTTATGTAGGTATATAGGTATAATTATAGACACTGATAATATGGTGGACGGAAGACGAAAATGCATTCACCAGTGGAATATTTATAAATTAATCAACATGATGTTTTAATCTATTTATACCTATACCTAAATCTATTATTTTATTATTTTATTCACCCATATAAATCAATAAATATATGCATATAGCATATTATCGAAAGTAGGTATATACTTACCAGTTTTAGAATTATATACATGGGTAACGCGTGTGACATCTGAGCAATATATTATTGTTATTTGTTTATTACTAATAATTATCGTCATCAGTCGAGGGGTCGTCGACGTCTCCGCGACGGTTTTGCAATAAATATTGTTTGTATTTTACTCCACAAAGAGTAAGGTATTCCGCGTGTGTTTGATAAATAATAAATATATAGGTACTACGTCGAATCATTATAGTTACCAATTTTTTCACTTAGAAATACGATTCGTACGCGTGTCGTTCAACGTCAAAAAGTCACGCAATGACCGTGTTATGTTTACATAATATTATTATATCATTCGCTAGGACAAGAAAAAACCAAAACAAACCGCATCATCTAACATCTTTATGCGCAGAATTTAAATTTTTAACGGATTACTCAAAAAGCATGTGTATTGCATTTGCGCACTACACATTTTAAATGTTGGAGTCACTGCAGACCAAACTCCTATTTTAGTGGACATTCTTATTCATTAATTGTGTACGTTTAACAAACGCAAACCATACCTAATGGCTAATACAATAGTATATAGCTATATATAGTAAATTTTTAATTCGGCACAACCCAGGCTATATTATAAAGTGCTACAACACCCAGCCGGGTATAGCCGAAGCAAAGCGCAAATATCCCCGATATGGCCTCCCGAGCTATTTTATAGGCCCTATATATTTTATTTTGTTTATCATTCTAAAAATGATAGATTTATTAATATACGTGTTTTAAGCAAATATCATTATATTATGTACACTGTACAGTTGGTGAATTTCGTTTATATTAAATGATTATAGTGAAACGTGTTAATCCGACTGCTTAAAAAAATATACGATGACGACTTAAATTAAATTTTAACTTTTGGTTTTTTTATTATGCCCTCTGCAATAGCAACAGAGAGGTTTTTTTCAGAACTAGAGATTATTTGACAAACATATGTGGCCAGAATCGGATTTGAAATACAGGTTTACTTGCAATATGGATATAGTGTTTGAAGTATAAGAAATATTTCACTAAGTTGTGAAATATTTCAATGTCTTGTGAAATATTGGATTTTTATTAATTATTTCACTATTTGGCCCTACTGCATTATCAATTTTATCTTCCCGCCAATTCAGGAGATAACTAGATTACAGTAATTATAATTTATATTATTTCAAGTTCATTAGCAATAAAACTATGATCTTTATAATATATACTAAACTAATATACCTAAGTACTGGTTAGTGGTTTCCTAAAAGTCAGGGCTTTAATGTTTCTTTTTAATTATTATATTTAATATTTTTATTATGTTTTTTGTTATATTTAATTATATAATTACATGTTGATTATTAGTAAGAAAACTCTGATCTGATTTTTAACATATAAGTATATAACTATATAAGTAACCACGTTCGGCACGTTCATGGTACATAATATACAATATACGATACCTACCTATTCCTTATTTATTTTACATTTTTACATTAAATAATAGATACAGCAAAAAAATACAACATATTATTATACATTGAAACTGAGGAAAAAATGTGTGTCAATGACTAATGAGGTATTTAATTTATTTAGATTAATTATTTAATATTTTACAAGACAAAACTACAAATAATTGAAATATTTCACACATTTTAAAATATTTCATTTTTTTAAATTTCATGAAATTTTCAAACACTAAATATGGAACATAGACAAAATTCAAAAACATAAAAAACTTATTCAGCATTATTCTAATTTAAAAGCTAAGGAAATAAAATGTATTATGTATTTATAAAAGGTATGTTTATCGATTTAAATGTATTAAACACTTTTTAAAAGTATTGTTGCTGACATTTTATTATTATTGACAACATTTGATGAAAATTTTTTTAAATTAATATTTGATTGATTCACGAACTCTTAGGCAACTTTTTAGTAATTAGTAATTATCTGACTTCAATACTTTATATCTGTAGAAATTATTAAGTATAATTTAAGCGGATGGTCTTATAGGGTGAACAATATTACCTATTTAGTATCTACTATACGTCCATTATCCGGAGATGCTAAATGATGAAGATATATTATGTATCTTATTACATCTAATATACAATTAATGTATATTATGTCATGTATCATGACACTCTTCTTAAAAGTATCATGTATCGAGTATCACAGTAGTTGTGTACCTATGTATTGATTATTAAAAAAAAAAATAATCAAAATAAGCGATACTCGCTCGATATATTAAAAATATAATCTAGACTAGACTTTTATTTTTATTGTTCGAAATTTATTTTACTATTTTTCATTAAAGTATAATATTATACTGGTATGTGTAGAATAATTATAAATGTATAAATATAAATTATCATACCTATGTATTAGGTTGCTCTCTAAACACGTTTACCGCCACACCTATATTATTTCTAATCTGGTGCCACACGCCGCGTACCTATCTACTGATAACATACGCGGGAAATGTTTCCTGAACGTTTCTGAACAGAATTTTCTGTTAATATGTGCTGAATAACCGCGATGAATAAAAGCGCTTCCTCTACAGCCGAATTATTATAGACGAGTATTTTCAATATGCATTAATGACGACCACGAATTGGCAATGGCGTGACGGACCTTTCTACCAACGCCGACCCGTGATCTGCACTCGCAGCGAGAGTGTTGAATATCCTTCTCCGAACAGACGAAACACATTTTTTCATGGTATTATTTATTTTTTTTAAATATGAAATACTAATTATGAATTAATTTTATGTATAATTGGTTACCTGTTATATGTTGGCAAATAACAATACCTTTTTAAACAATTTTACTTATTTTTTTTTATTATCCCTTTTTTTTAGTATATTAGGCAATCGTATTCATTGAAACGTAAGAATTCCCCTACTTTTATATAACAGAACTGAAAATGGATACCTAATTTTTATTATATTATTGTTTATACTTTTATACTTATTTTGATTAAAATTTTATTTTAATCATTATTTTTTAAAGGATAATAGTTTTTAATGTTCAAAAAATTTCTTTAGGCGAGGTAACATAAGTCAAATAAGTGGGCTTAACCGTCGATGTCAAAATGTGTCACAATCCTTCTAGTGCAGTAAATATTTCGGAACTCGCAAGTTGGTTGAAATCGTTGGCCGGATAAAAACGACGCTGTCCTTTATCACAATATAATTCTTTAGGTATGACAATTGTATACAAAAATACCAAACGGCAGACGCCGGTCGACAAAATCCAGTCGTATGTTTTGATCCTAAGGTTTCTATATGGTAATAAATAATTATAAATTTGTGTTATCTTTGTATAATTATAGTAAATTAATTTAAATGAAAAATTGTATTTTTGAATTTTGTGATTAGGAACTTTATATTCGACTTTAATAAACCTTTTTTTTCATACACTCTTTAAATAAGATTTACTTTGTCCGCGCTTACTATTGCGACAAGCGTTATTTTTTTTTATATACTCAAGTATTTATAAGATTTACCGGAATTTTCCAAAAATCGTGAATTACACTGAAATTATCGAACTTGACTATAATAAAAATAAAAATAAAAACTATTCAGTATGAATATATAATAGTGCAGAGGTGAATCTGTGCGTTGCGAGTGCTTATCAAAGCAGCCGTGACACGGAAAACAAAATATAATATAATATAATGATGGCAATTAATAGAATGTTTTATTCAAATCAGAAAAAATTTAATTTCGATTTCAATAATTAAATAATTATTACTAGATTCATATATTTTGTTGTGTATTGTAAATTATATTGTATACTTCGTTATAATTTATAAATAATTAAACATCATTAAAACGTTGTACTTTTTTGAGTTTTTAATTATTTAAGAGGTACCAAAATTTTGTGAAGGTTAAAAAGCCGTGTGGTCTGAAAATGTTTCAATACCTCTGATATAGCTTCTTTGCAGTTGTTGTAGCGACAAAGCGACGTCGATACGCCTCACTAGAGTGATAAGGGTTAGGTTACGTTGAATTAGACACCGTGTCGCCACAATGACACTCAACCCATAATATCTATTAATATCATTATCAATATATGTAGATAATAACCTATAGTTTGGTATTAAGTTCTCGCAGTAATACAATACCACGGCAGTATATTGCTACCACTTAGTGGAGTATAATGTAATATAGTTGTACGAATTGATACCGATGATGTACAGTTGTATAAGACCATTGTTATGAATAAAAAATAATAATCAATGGAAATACATATATAATATATTATTCGGTAAATTAATTAATATTATCATAGGTACACACCGTCACCGAGACGTTAACAACTATCGACCTACATAATTCATTGTACAATAGGTACTTGTTACCTAGTAAGCAGTATATACCTACTAGTATGGTAGCTGCGATAGTACGATTACTATACCTTAAGAGAAGTAAGTAACTATATAGTTTGTAGGGCGAATAAATAACACGCTATAATGCAGATAGGGAAATATAAACATTGAAAACTGTACACGTAATAATAATAATTATGTATAAGCGTGTACAGTAGGAATTCACGTGCAAGGTATCACGCTTGCTGTCGAGGAGAAAAAAACCAACACAGTTTGCGTAATCAAAAAATAGGAAATTAAATATATTAGCGATGCATTATTGACTAAACATAAGTTTCAAAAGCAAATAATTATTGCAGACTTTATAATATATGTATAATATACAGTTGTTTTTTTTTTTTTTTTTTAAACAATCAAATGGGTCGAACAGATGTCTGGTAAAAGGAAACATTTAACAATTAAAAAATAATACAAGTACAAATCGAAATATTATTTAAATACGTCGTATTTGAAGTTAGCAATTAAAAGTGTAAAAAAGTTCCGTATGAAAAACAATAGAATTTCTATAACCTGATGGGGAGATGTGATATATTGATAAATAATAAATATAAAAACAATCCACAAATGATTAGCCGAATACTACATACAATCAGTAATATATATATATATGTCTATAATATAATTACAAATTAATAACATAAAAAAATAATAATATATACAATATCATAATTTACGCTTGCGGGTATTCTCCATTTTTTCTTTTCATATAGAAACGAAGTACACATAAATATATATATAATATAATAAAATACCTAAATAAAAACCGATTTCGTTTTAAGTACACAATAATAGGAAAACAAGTCTTGAGAACCGTTTGTAATAAAATCACGTGCGTATATTATTGTAATATACGTCGCGCGTGACAACTAAGCTGCACGTACATACAATATACATTCGTCCGACCATCGCGTATGATGTTGATGGGTCGCGATTCGGGTTGATGGGGTGGATGGTGAGTTGGAGATGGGACGTAAACATGTTCATACTCATGGGGCGATGATGATGGGTGAGTGGCTCGTGTACAAGTATAATATATACATATAATATAACGTGGACGAGCACCACGGGGGACATTTTTTTTTGGTGGGGTGGGGGGAAGGATAGGGGTGACTAGAAAAGAAGTTTCGATGCAGACGAATCAGCGCCGTCTCGTTGTGGTGGCGCCGAACCGTCGCGGTCAGTCCACCGTAATCACCGACGACGTCTGCGTGGCCGTGCTACCGTTGCTGGAGAACGAGCTGCGCGTCATCTCGGTGTCGGTTGGCAAGTGCGCGGCGATGGGCACGACTGCGGATGGCGGTACGACAGACGGCTGGGTGGCCGACTTGCCGAACCCGATGCCGCCCGGCCCGCCGCCGAACCACCGGCCGAAAACGTGTTTCGGGCCAGCGACATTGACACCGCCGACTGTGGCCACCGATTTGACAGGCCCAGCGGCCACGGACGACGCGACGGTCGCGTTCCGGACGTTGTCGTAGAAGCTGCTGCACCGCTTCCGCCGACAGAATATGCGGCAGAGTTCGCGGTGCACACGCCGATTTCGATGCGCAAACAGTATGGGTGTGATGACGGCGTGCGCGGACAGCGCTAGGAGTGCGGCCAGGGGGCCCGGCGACGGGATTCCGCCACCGGACAGCGGCGGCCATACGGACAGCTTGAGTACCGCGTACGGCGTCCAGCATGCGGCTGCCGTGACGATGACTAGGGCGGATATCTTGGCCGCCCGCGTCTCTTCCCGGTAACGGAACATGCTCGCGTTCGATATCCTGTATCTGTATAAAACACACAAAACCAACACTTTGCAGATTAATAAAGTTATATTTCACCGTGATATATTGATATATAGGTTATTTATTAGTACGGTTGGACTTGGTATAGAAATAATATTATAGGTAAAAGTATTATTGTACAATATGTGCGTATACCAATATTATAAAAATTATTATTTTTGTTTGTAAAACTCAAGTTTAAGATCATATGAAAAAATGTTCAATTTTCTTAGGTTATTCTCCAAATTATACCTATTTGAATTTTAAAAATATCAGTTTCCTCGTATTGTTTTTTTTATTTTACCGTCAAAAACGTTTGTTGGTTACCGAAAGATGCGTTTGGACGCTATTCGACCAGATATAAAAATATTATAATACGTATTCTACCTATCTTAAAGCAAAATATTCAAAATTTGGCTTAATTTCGGTATCTACAATAATCTTCGCAGTGCAGCTGCACATAGGTCTCGACAGCAGAGAGAGTGTTTTGAGACTTTTTAGTTAACACATTTTTATCTATCCTCTTTTTAACAACTATGTTTCGTCATTGATTCTTTTGTTCAAATAATAAATATAATGCATATATATATACGTCCTTTAAAATATGTACGATTTATGATGAAATCTGTACGACATTTAGATACTACTCGTCCAACGCCTCAGCCTTGACAAATGTATTTAGGACATGAGTTTTTTATTTTTCAGTTTAAGCATAGAGTTTAAAATAGATCAATGCAAAGTAAAAATGAACCGAAACGCAATTTTACCACAGCTTACACAAGTGGCGTATTTTAGCCGTTACGCGCGTATATAGTCACTTTGCCGTTTCCCTTGAGTACCTAAATTACTAAATTGGACGGTGGATAATAACTAATAAGTATTATAATAATTATTATAAAATCTATGAAACTTAATAATTAATAATTATGAAACATTAAATATGCAACAATATAATTGTATTGATATACAATACACTGTATTGTCGTATGGATTTATTTTAGTGGAACGTATTTTGGCCCCTGACTAATCGTCTTCTGTTTATAGTCACGGTTTTACTGATAAACTATAAAAATATGACGCGGTTAAAATGTCAACAAGACAACTAAGTGCTTAGGTTTTTCTAATATTCCTACTTAAGAAGCAGTTTATCAATTTTAAAACATACTAACGATGTGAACATAAACTGAAACGCCGTAGAACAGAGAGTATAGTCCAAAATATTATTTGCTCAGATCTCCAGCGAGAAAGTTCAACTGACTTGATCAATTTCAACGAAAAAATATAGCATTATCACTATATACGATAAGATGATACATCGACGTAAACTGCAACATTGAATTTGTATGACACAGGACCGATCAAAATACAGTTGAAATAATATGATTTATATTAATGTGTATACGGTACACAGTACGTGTACGTCTCTATCTATCCCTTTGTCAAGTCATCGAATTCGAAATTAAAGATATGTGTCAACTAAACGTGTATAATACATTATATTAGAGTATAATATATAAACACAACACGGTTAATATCATTTGTATTCGAAATAAAAACGTCAACGATAAATAAACTTTCAAAAATCATTTATAAATAAAAAAAATCGTTTCAAAATAAATATTCTTAAATTATTATCATTGATATAACATGATAGAAAAATAATCTATTATTAAGATTTAATATTGTATATTAAACAGAATTACATTTATACGAGTAGTCGTGAAATGCGTAATTATTATCATGATGAGATTTCACGATTTGAGGCGGAAAAAATCATTACTCTTCGTCAGTCGCGTACTGTATACGGATTAATGTGTTCAATATAAAAAGAATATCATAAAAATAAGTCGATCGTATTCGCACACAATTCAAAACTAATTACACGCGAGTTTTGCTTTAATAACATTGTCGTATGGAGCGACTAGAGATAACGTTGTTGGTTTGCAGCCAGCGACCAAACGGTGACTGGCAAACTGCCCGTACGATAATGGTAATTATCTAATTCGTAATTATTGTAACATGTAGTTAATAATATTAATTATAATGATTACCAATTTTTCCTATCGAGAGTTGCAAAGATAATCGACTTTCGTCTTTTTTAAGATATTCAGATTAAGATTTCTTTATCTTCCTATGTTAAGAGACTTCTCAGTAACAAACTAACCAAAAAATATGTGAAGTGACAAATTGTCGTCAAAATGTGGTAATTAAACTTGCTGATGAAATGCTGTTCTACTAACTGTTGTCGCTGGATAACTCATTCATCAAGCCTACGCGTTAGTTATATAAATAATTTAATGATTCAGACTCTTCAGATTATTGCACCAAATTTACTACAGTAATAATATCGAAGTATATATTTTTGGTTAGAATTTTAAAATGAAAAAATGTGGCACTGTATTATGTTATAGGTACATTATATTTTGCACCAACACACAACATTTCAACACACTTGTGGATAAAATAGATATAGAATACAGATATAATAAATAAGCTAATGGTCGATGGCTCTCACGTTGCATAATAGGTCATCAGACATCAATATCATTCAAATTATAATACTATTGCAGGAACTGCTGTAGAGTCTAATTTTAAGTGTCTATTATAGAATCTTCTAATAAGCATATAATAATATGTTCTGAAACCGAAACGTCCATGAAAAACACTCGCTGAGATTTCTGATCGTATAATAATCGTCTCTGGCGGGTTTTTCACAGGCAAACCTACAGTATATATACTATTAATTATTGTATCTATTATGTTTTATTTATTAATCATTATTCGAACGCCTGATACTATAACACATGCTACCACATAATATATACATATCTTAAAACCACGACATGTAGATGGTATATAAAATAAAAACAGCCGCTAGTGCAACAGCATAACGTCTAATGAAAACTTTCCCTATAACGTGCAGACGATCGTTGGTGTATAAGTGATTAATACATTTTCTATTGCCGTCGTTTTGTTGAATCTTATTAATTTTTATATTATTATATCGTACGATGCGTGTAAATAGATATAATCATAGACCTTATACTTAGTTTATGGATACAATATGCTTCGTTCAAATAATATTACACACCTCGTTCGACTATCGCTCTTTCTTGAGTGATAATAAATTACCCACCCCTTTCATTGCGGGGTGACGGTCCTTTAAATGTCTACTGTCTCTCTCTGTAGTATCTCGATGTGTATTCAAGGGAATGGTTTGAAAAAAAAATTGATTTTAAAAAGAATTTCGAATATTTTTCACTAATTTTGACGATTCGTTGTAGGATATGTTTTAGTAGAAAGTTACCGAGAATCGGCTGCATAATATTATTGCTTATCAATTTTCTCAACGATACCACTGCAGTAGCAGTAGGTACCGTATAATATTATAATTAATTGTCATGGTTTTAATTGCTGCAATAAATTTATAACGTCGCATAGGATAATAATTATTTGTACTGCACTCGAACGTGAATAATATTATAAGTGTGGAGAATCTGAGCATAATACGAATAAATAATAATATCATGTATTATAACCACGATTGTTATATTTGTAAAATAATATTATTTTTATTATTATTATAATTGTAAAGCTTATCTGACAATCGTCCGAGAACGGCGAGAACCCTGCACAAAATTTAAGATTTTGTACACGCGAATACGCGATCAGTGGTGCGAACAGATTTAATGTGTTATACCACACGACACACGTCCCACACCCACACACGTTGGCACACGTTCGTGTGTATATAACATATTAAATATGTACGATATTCATTCAAGCACAGGCTTTAGTAGACAAGGACCACCGCCGGCTTCACAGATAAGATGTGATTTAATAAAGTAGATCGTGGCCGATTGCATAATTATAATTATTATTATAATCTAGAATTGAGAGTATATTATCCCTTACAATAATAATATATTGGTACAATAACAAGCACAAGTGTAGTACAACAACATAATATAATATTGTATTGTACAATTTGTGCACGTATAACTGCACATCATCATATCATTGATTATAAATACTAGTATATATTATCATACTAGTATTTATAATTAATGATCATATTATTAGGACTGTATTATAATATGCCCTACGTCTGTGTTTAATTCACTTTATATAGATATTATAATACAATAATAACTTATGCTAGCGTGCGTGGTGCAGTGGGTATGTGGGGTGTTTGGTTCGACATGTCACCTTATTATTTGCTTTAAACACCGTTCAGCACCGTTTCCTATTCATCGAATGTCTTTTAAATTTAACAGTTATAAAATTGAATTATTTTTATAATTTAGTATGCATAAAAACATTTATTACGACTGCGAGAAATAAGTATGATAATTTTATACGAAAAGGTAAATAATATATACCTCGGTATACTTTTAATTATACCTACCTGCTTATAAATTGTAGTAATAAACGCGTATTTAGCTACACTTCCACAATCTTTAAGGGTTAAAAATTTAAAATAATGCTACAATATACACTTTTTATAAAAATATAATAATACCTAATACTTTACCTAACTACAACGAAAAATTATAATCATCGATTACAAACATTACGTGCAGTTTGTGATTTCTGAAGTGATTTCAGTCAGTACAAACCTATCGTTTACTGCTAATTTAATTAATTAAGTTATTATACTAATAGTTGTCGATTAAAATTATTATAATAAATTATTACTCAAACAGTTAAACCTAGATTTTTTTATTCAAATTATTCACTTATTGATTGTCACGAGAACATAACTAAACAAATATACCAGATTTTATATACATATGTTTAGACAAGCGTTTATCGATGAGTGCCTATGCATATTATTTTCGAAATTACATGGTGGCGAATAATTTAGTCATTTAGAGCTATGAAACTAAGTCGATTCAAGACTCGATCACGATCGATTGCTGGTCTAATAACTCACTCTTCAACTTAAGATATTTACCGGTGCGCTTGATGAGTACACATAGGTACCGTCGTAGCCCACACAACTCGGTGCGACCACGTATTAAAGCAATAATGTACATAAAATGTCGAAAAATAAAAGCTATTCGCTAGGACATGGGACTAAAACGACATCACACAGATAATATTATTACACTATATAATATACAGTATACTACATCGGAATAGTACGATTGAAAAATTGCGTACAGTTTTTCAAGGTTTCCAACTATACACCGCTGTTACAACTGGCCGCGTTTATTGGTTCAAATACCTTGGATACGTCCCAATTACAACATTGGCATACGAACATACGATTTCTTTGATAATTCTATTCTAGAGTTTTAATGTACCTAAGTACTATATTATTATTGTATATTTTATGGTAAATAAGTGCTCACCTCAAATGGTTTACAATGGAACTGGACGTGCTCTTCAGACTAGCCCGGGTGGATTGAGGCGGTTTGGACGATGCCTCCGGTTCGTAGGAGACCGCCGCCTGCAGGGAAGCGGACTCTAACGTCTCGTCATCCTCTTCTTGAATGGTAGGAACTATGTTATACTCGTTGTTGTTAATGTTATTGTTATTGTTGTTGATGTTGTTGTTATTATTGTACTGCGGCTGTTGTTGTTGTTGTTGAAACGGTTGTTGCTGCTGCTGTTGCTGCTGAAGCGGTTGTTGTTGCTGCTGCAAGTGGTCGGGCACAGATCCGTTGCGTCGGGCCCGTTCACTGTTTCTGTGCGCAGCGGTACATATTTTCACGTACACCACGCACACGGTAACGAACGGTACGACGTACAGGAGTACTACGTATGCAATGGGAAACGCATACCGGTACATTTCTGGCGCGACAGACAGTTCGCGGAAAGTCGACAGGGCGCCGGCCACGGCAGACAGGCACCACGTAAGCGCCACGGCCACCGCGCAGCTTGCCGCGTTCACCGTCACGTGATACCGCAGTGGGTCGGTGACCGCGTAGTACTGATCAACGGCCACAGTCATCACGGACAGCACGGACTGCGTATACACAGCCCCGGTTAGCCCATGCCACACAGCCGCCGGAAGTGGCGGTGCCCAGCCACTGAATGGGCCGCTTTCCCAAAATGTTAACGGCACCAGTATCCAACTGCTCGCCAAATTCGTCACCAACAAATTCATCACGAATCTGAAGAAAAAAAGATACGTCCACGTTAATACAATAATATTATATAAATAACACATACACGTATATCCACATTGACATTTAATACGCACTAACTAGTTTGATTTAAAAAAAAAAATGTATTAGGTACCACCTTATCCTAAAAAAATAAATAATTTTCTATTTATACTCATCAGAGTATTGTCTTAATCCCGTTATATACCTAAATACTCTTTATAAGAATCTCGGCGGTGTACGACTTAGGATTTAATTTTTTGAAGGAATTTAGTTTCATTATATAATTTTGAACTATAATAACAGTCAATGAACTATATGGATATAACTATACTTTTGAATAATTTCTAATTTAGTCTCGGGAGGGGGGGGTGGGTAAATTTACTGGCAATACTTTAAAGATTAAAATCTCACTAGTATATTTAACTAAAATTAAACTGTTTAACTGTATCTTCAGTTTGGGAGAGTATACACACATGCACTTATGATTGAGCTGTTAGTTGGTAAAATATTGATATTATTACGTTTGCATAATTTAAACGAGTATTTATTACGAATTATTAGTTATTACTCGAATCTATGAATAACTATAACCATATTGTCGTATTAATGATTATAATTGCAATCTGCTTTTAGGTCGCATCAATATAAAGGGATTATAGCCTATAGGTACTGAAAAATAAACAGCGACTCAACAATAATATTTATATATAAACGCAATATTAATATACAAGCGGTTTATGCATATATCGTCTACTCCACGCATATATTAAATTACAATAAACAGTCTGATATAGATAAGTTCACGTTTATTTTATGTACTTTTACAATGCAATATATATACATACACCTATAAACATAAAAATGAGTAATATTATATTGTATTGTAAAAATATGGTTCAAAACTCACAATGCGAAATATTTTCGAACCGTATTTCAGCTACGCGTATAACTTCAAAACAATTGAATGTTATACGAGAAATGTATATCAATTAATTAAACATCACAGCAGAATTGTAGAAAAGAAAACGTGAAATCGGAGCACATAGTTTTTTAGCTGCATAATAAATTATTATACGGAAGACATAAACGTACTAAGCAGGTGAAAATTATATCACACTGTTTATACTCAAAAACGAGAGTTTACTTAAATGGTCTTATTCAATTATACCATATGTTAAATACTATCCAACGCCGTTTTCGATAGAATATGTAATATCATCATTAATGAATAATTATGTTAATAGAGTTAAGTTAAGTTAAGCCTTAACAAACAAAACATTACAGGAAAACAAACAGCTATTGTTTACATAAACATAATAGATACATTTACGTTGGATATGAATGTCACTTGAGATTTAATAATATGTTCTTAGGTTTTAGCTATTCGATTATATCAAATTTGTTTTAAGAAATCAATCAAAGTAATAACACACTGCAACGTGTGCCTAATTTATCATACAATCAATACATCTAATACACCAATGAATTAACTATTTTTAATAATTATCAATTTCAAATATACTAACGATCACGCAGATAATTTTGACTTTATCACTATTATAGTACGAAATAAAAATAAAAAAGAGTTCAGCCGAACACACTAAATACTGATGAGTATTTTATCTAAAAATATCGTGAACAGTAAAAAAAAAATCGCATTTGAATCATAATATAGATGCCAAATGGATTAGATCCAACTTATATAATAATGTATAATCGTCTGAAATAATTCCATAAAGTAAGTATTAATGTAATGCACGTGATGTGGTCACGATATCAACAATATTTCAAGAAATTCCATACCTAAAAAACAAAAATTTAAAAAAAACGTTTTCCAAAAAGTTGAAATTAAAATGCAAATGGATTTTGTACTTTTGTGTGGACAAGGATAAAAGAATATTATATTACCTACCCGTTATATAATATAATTATAGTTTATTATATGATTTTTATTCTACACGCAGAATACTCATAATTTTTTTAATACTTATAAACCCTTGATATATTGCCAAAATAAATGTAAACCGTGATTGCCGTTAGTATAAAAACTGTATATTGGCTATCAAACTATACGTACGCTAATAAAGTGGGATCTAATTTATTGGAAAACAAAACAAAATTATGCACTGTGAAAAAACCATATGCGATTACACATGTATGCTATAAATTATATTATAGATAGATTGGGACAAATATAGGTATGTAATTATGTCAGTGAAATATATAATAGGTACCTATACTAGGTAAAGAAATTAATTTCTCAAAAACTTCACCGAACGTAAAAATATGAAAAGATTAATGCTTTTCCAGATTCATGAAATAAACTATAATCTAAATATTTGTTCATGAATTATTTTTCACACCCCAGAACTAAAATTAAAATTGCATAATGAACAGTGTTTATTATGATACATTTGCCAAGTACCTATAGCATAACAGTATGTAGGTACTAGGTAGGCACCTAATAGTCTATACCGTAAAGAACATAAAGAAACGAGTTGGACGTTTGTTGTAAATAAAAATAAAACTAGTCATTAGATAAAACATTTGTATAATAAACTTTAATTATCGAACAGAAATAAGTTGGTGTAGGTACTCATCTAAACGTTCGTTGCCACTGCGTCCGCTCTCACGGTTGGTCGGTTTTGACCCTGTTCGCGATTTGTTTGTTCAGCGCAATATTTTTTATTTTATACTTCAAAATGAATATCTATATAATATACATGGTTACATATAATTGCCCTTGTACAACAGTAAACCTCTCGAGAAATTCGATAACCAAATGGCTTACGTTACCTTGGAACGTTAACATTGAAAATGTATTATTTGTATCATAACAAACAGTTTAGGAGAAGTGTGTAGGTAAACATGCTCCGAAATAAACATATTATTTTGTATCGAGTGATTTTACTCTTAATTATAGACTTACCCTATTCTATGAACAAGTAATAATAACGAAGTAACGTAAGTGCGTAGGTTTGACTTGAATACATGGCATACTTGTAAAAAGTACATTTTTTTCAATAACCTAAATATTTATTTACCGGTTGATATAATATCAACACTGATAGACTACAGTCGGTATATGTGATATATAAATCGCGCATATATTATTATACATATACTCTAACAAAATTATTTTGGCACAATACTCAGCTTTTTCCAAAATTTTTAATAGACCAACTAAGTATTATCTGGGTCTTTGGCACAATTACAATTTTGATGAGTTTATATTATATTATACAGTATTTATATAAAATTATATATATACATTAAAATCGCATCATTTATCAATTATATAATGACTAATTTACTGGAACCCCACAAAAGTACAGTTATATAGTAGGTACAAAATGCATCAATTACAAATTGAATAAATACTTTTTAATAGGATTTTAAAAAAGTAATTGAGAATTTATTTGGCTATAAAATCTATGAGTACAGGCAAATAAAAACTCATCGTAAAATTATACCTATGTTTAAATATAAAATGTATACATACTTATAAAAAGGTACTCTAACCTCATCAAAATCGAAGAGGTATATAATGTGTTCATTAAATATATTCATAAGGTTTTTTTTTTTCTGAGAATATTTAAATTAATTTCCTAGAGTAAAATTGTTTAGAATATAAAAAATTTTACCGATAATATAACAATACATTTGAATTTTAAAATCATTATACTTATAACAGAACACAATGAATATATGTTTCAAAGGAAATTAGAAATATTGTTCGTATACGATATTGGTAGATATATAAAAATGTATATATATGATGTAAAAACGTACATAAAGGGTTTTATTTGATTTACTCTCGTAATGCATTGTAAAGTAAATAGACTGAACGGTTTATAATAATTTATCGATCAAAAATTCGATTAAAACATACCTATACTAGTTAAGTTTTAATCTTGATTTTATATTAAAATTAATATGAACTCACCTGTTTGATAGGGTGCGTAGACCAGGTCGGCGGTAGAACACTAGCAGTAGCAACGAATTGCTCGATGTGGACACGATCAAAACGAGTGCCGAGAAGACTTTCAACAAGCCGACTAGCATTAGGGCCATTCGGCTGCTGAGATCCTTCTGTAAAATAATAACAAGAAAGGTCTAATGAACGTTTTGGCACATGTTTCAGGGATACATTTTCGCGGGAAGGGGGTCCTATAATAGCGTTTCAACGATCACCAATGACAATTACAACAAAATATGCATATTATATTATTATGTTATTATCGTAATGCACAATATTAGTTTACATCACACAACGCTAATAAACAACAATAATAATCGTACATATTTGATATTATAATAGTACCTATAATAGGTAAGTATAATATGATGCATATTATAAATAGTTTACGGTATCCATGAAGATTGGTCGAAATCAATTAATAGACACTCCAACATTGTATTATATATATAAATATACGACACACATGTGTGCATATTATATTATGAAAATAAGAAATAAATAAAGTAATAATAAGTTAAGTATAAATTTAGGTATAATATAATATAAACTGAGTATGTATGCTCTCGTTATCAGGCATTGAGCTTACGAAAGTATGTATTATGTTGACATATGCACTTTGTGTTTAAAATTCAAACGAATTTGCGTTTATGTTACAGAAAATTTCCCTGTTGGACGTATAGGGAAATTACATGATTAGGTTCAAAAATCGCAAATCAAAGACATTCGAATGCCCATTGAGTGTTTTACATATTTTATAATAGATATAATCATCTATTTTATGATGTTATAACTCATTAGGCAACATACTAAATACATTTTCGTAAGTAATTATTTATAATAATACGTTTGATACAACCTTCTGTACCAAATAATAAAAAAAAACTTCCGTATTTTTTATACATTTTGTAGTTTTCTATGAGTACATTTATTTTAATTTTATATCTTGTATAGAATAATATTGATAGTATAAAGATACCTATACTATAAGATTAAATAAATTTGATTTTGTACGCTTGGCTACTACTGTAAAAAACAGTGTGGATTTTTAATAAATTAAATAAGATATATTTTCTAAATTTTATAGAGACAATAAACCTATTCATAATTAAATTTAAAGTAATTTTGCAAAAATTAATATTAAAAATAATAAGAACTATTGTTTATCGGATACGTGATTGTATTATAATTTTTTAATACTTGAACCTTAACCCATCGACGGTATTAATAATGAATTATTAATATTGTAATTTGTATTACAGTTTCTATAAACATATACACTCACACTTCATTATATCGGCTAAATACATGTTCACTATATTATATCGTATTAGAGTTTAAATACTAGAATAGTTGGGCATTAAAAGTTATAGAAGAATTTTATACATGGAAAATAATATAACATTATTTATTGGAAACTGATAGATGCAAAATGTGATATATTAAACTACTAAAACTGGAAAGAATTAAATTTTGTTTTTGCTTTCGATGCATATATATAGGTATAAGAGTACCTACACATTATTTAAATATATAATGCACACAGTTTCTAATTTATTTTTAAATATGCATTTTTTAAATTATTCTGTAGTAATTGCATTAAGCAACAGTCAATGAAATCTATTCTATTACGGACTTCCTATAATAAATAATAATATTATAGCACGCCAAATAAGAGTGAGATATAATAATTTGTTAACCGGAAAAATGTAATGTTCAGTATGTTTACTTACTACCTATGTCAAAACATATTAAAATCAATGACTATGTTTAATGTTAACATAAATTTATGTTCATATGTATCTTACACTTATATCCTATATGAATATTTATGGTAATTTTAATTTTAACTGTCACTCATCATCACGTCAGTTTTCTAAAAGTTTGTCTATATTAATAAATAATAATATTTAATATCACACCTTAATACATTTTAATATTTTATGAATGTAAAAATAAGTTGTATCAAATAATTTTTTACTACAGTACCAAAAAGACAAGCTGGGTTACAAATTAGGTTTAATACATTTTAAAATTCAGAAATATAAAAATAAAACGAATACTCATAACAGCTTCAATAATATTAAAACAATAGATTCTATTATATTTGTCCACTTTTAATCACATTTAATTAATAAACAATAATTATTTTAATTTCCTACGCAATCTATACTTGACAAATAATATCTTAATAATATTATATTCAACTTATTTTAAAGACGAATGTTATACTAACCTAAGATAATGCTTAAAACTACTATTTATAAGTATTTCTTAGTCATGCCTAATAATAATAATATACGCAAGAGAAAAGTATATCTACACAAAATAGAAAAATATAGCGGTAAAACATTTTTTAACGAAGAGTTTGGCTTGACGTTGTGAAGAAATTGAGACTATTTTTAGAAATATTTATTTAAAATGAAAAATCAATGGTTGCAGTGACCGTAGGTCAGTATATAAAAATAATTTTTATAATGATGGCTGCATACGAACTACGAAGCCATGTGAAAAGATTTTCACGAAGTCGTAGAAATAACGAAAAACTAATAATAAAACTCGACTCGTGCATTCAAAAAGATTTAATTAAACACATGAATCAAGTGGAAAATGCGTGTTTAGTTTTTTGAATGTTAAATAAAAAATAACTTTTGTGCATTTATTAGAAAAAAAGTGTTCTATATGACTATTCTACTTTATACTGTGTATAGACTTTAAGTAATAACTAATAACGTTTAATACTTATTAATGCGACTTGCGATCGCTAAAATATTATCTTTAAAACATTGAAATACCTATACTAAAAACAAATTAAATAAATAAACAGAATTATAAATTATCTGGTATTTGGTTAATTCGCTATTTGAATAGTAGTAATAATATTATTAATTAGTATTAATGTATTATGCTAGTCAGCTATATAAATATCACGTGTATAATATATGGTAACAACAAGTTTATTGCAAGGCGTCGCGTGTATGCAAACCGACTTACGGTCGGTGCGTTCGGTTTAGATACTATCTTGAATTCTTGAATAGATGGTAAGTTGGTAATCTAATGTAAAAATATCATAATAATATAATCACATACGTCGTGTGAACGTCGTTCAACATATCATTCATTATCATAATATGGATACTATGTATCAAAGACGAGTTATCTTGTAATCCGAGTGCCCTTATAAGCATATTAAAACAATATTATATAAATAATAGTATATTGTTCATCGTATAGATGTGCATTAAGTCTTGAAATAGTAATTATTAGTGCAAAATAAAATATATAATAATAAAAGAAAAATAGATTATAGAAAATCTATTGTGTCTATAATTTATAGGCTTTTCTGATTAATACGAATTTTTAGACAAACCGGCAAGATGAGCGCATTGTGAACCGGTTTGGAGTTACAGAGGAAAAATGTTATAATATAGTATAAACGTGGTTTTACAGTTTGGCACATATTTGGTATAATAACGTACATGTAAAATACCCATGTACCAAATACCTACTTACGTCAATTTGTGTATTATTCAAACGCGTGGACCTTTAGATTTATACGTAATATTTAATATATTATATTCTATATTCTATACTTCTTGTATGCATGCACGTGTATGGTGTATGTAAACTAACTATAGTTACTCTAATTGAGATCGAGAAAAGGTCGTGGCACGATGAGCGGCAATATTGGTGTGTTTAAAGGAATACGACACGTGCGACGAGTCTGAATGTCGAAACATAATTCTTTATAGAATATAGATTAAATAAGTAAATAAATAATATTAATATATTAAAACCCGTCTATCAACGAAATAAAGAACTTGTAATGAACGTTATTCGTATGGGTCACGCGCAGTTGCATATAGAAATGATTAATACACCTACATGCTAACTATAAACTATTGAATATTTCACGTGATATATGTGCATGGTTCATTTATTTCCATTTAAAATTATTAAAAAATTCTATAGTATTCTACTTTCTATTGTATCTAACTATTTAGAAATATATATAATAATTGCATTCCATCATAAAACAAACTGGCGATGGTCTATTATTGTTTAGAAAATAGATGGTTACAGTTATAATATTTAATTAGAACTTGGAATTTTGACTCAAATTAATACCTATCGTTCGTCCTGTAAATAAAATCAATGTTAAATACTTGATTTGAAAGTTATCTACACATTATATGTACCTTTGCCCAAAATAAAATTTATAAACATCCGTTAAGAATAATATAAAACTGTGATACCGATTTTTGTTAATCTAACATAATTTTAAAACGTGATAGTATTTATTGAAAACCACAGAGATAAAAGTACAATTCAAACTCTGACCGGCATAACGCAAGATCATAGTTTGATCATAATTCAGCTAATATTTATTTGATTAATTGAATAGAAGAGATTACTTTACCATCAGAAAAATAATTTTTAATAATAATATATTATATTAAATTAAATGTTAAATGTCTACAATGGATTAGTAAGTTCAGAATTCAAAAACAATTATAAATCATTTGTAAGACTAAAATTATTTTATTTTAAGATGAATTGATAATTATATTTTACCTTCTTATAAATAAATACGTTAAATTTTGATTAGAATATTCCATTTTCATACACCGTTGTACATTAAATACGGTACATACAATTGTATGTTTCAATGATTGTATATTATACTCAGTACTTATAATACATGTATTACTTAGTATACATTTATAATTTTTGTAATCACAGTCATCTCCAAAGAAAACAATTTTTTTTTCTTTTCTTTATTTGAAAATATACAATCTATACCTGTTGGCATAATAAGTATATGTGTTCTGAGTACAATTTTAAATTACAGTAATGTATTAACATCAAGAAAAAATTAACTAAAAAAAAGCATTCAATCAAAAATTATCAATATTATATGATAATAACGTGACGAATATTGTCAGAATCTTGAAGCGTTAAAGTATTAACAACAATCGCGTGACATTAATATACTGCTACCTACAATTATTATTATAACTATTGCGGTTACATTGGACAACTTTATAAACAAATTAAGTGTGATAACAGTATGAAACCATCATAAATAAACATATTACAAAATAATATATTGAAGTTTAAAACTTACAGGAAATTAGTAGAACGAATAAGCAACTATATTGTGACTAGGTTAATCCAATGGTATACACGAAAAATACTTGCAATATAGGCTGTGTGTATATATTATAGCTGTCCGCTGTTTGAGGATGTGAACAAGTCTGTTCTCGTGAGAGTAATAAAGCGCACAAACGCCACACTATTATTGTGATATATTGAATCAAAAAGCGAACTTGTACACAGAAATTATTTTTCACGAAACCTTGCACATTTTATGAGGTCTCTTTGTCCAAAACAAACGAATGGTCGGGTAACGCAAGAAATCTGTGCGAATGCTCGCCATAGCGGCGGAATTATTCTTAAACAGTTTTCGATTGCACTCACGGCGCGGTGGCGTTGTACTCTGATAATAGGATTCACTCCAATCACAAATAAAATATTATTTTTCGAGTACGCGAGTAACGGCCACTCGTTGCACCCACCACCGACGCTAAAATATTATCATTATTATATTATTATTTACGACCACACGCGTGAACACTGAACACGATTCGTCGGCGGTGCGGCGACGATGATTCCAAAACACTTACAGATGACAAATTGTGGCTTATGAGAAAAGACAAGCGACAAGCGACGACAACGTTTCTAAATGTTTTCCCTCCACCCGGCCGTTTATCTTTCTCCCCACCACCCCAAAACCTTATCGCATAACAAACAAAACGTGCGAGTGGTAAAGATAACAATTTTTATCATAAACATGGCTTGAACAAACACAGGTATATTTTATAGACGCATAATGTACCTTAAGAGGACGCCACGCCCGCAAGTGTTGTCTCCGTTGTTCAAGTGCATAGCATACCAAATTTTACGCTCAGTAGATCTCCGTTAGTTTAAAATTTAGAGTGAATTGACCTATTATCAAAATTAAAGGCAAGATTATTATCTAGGGCATCTCTTGGGCTTTTTATATTTTTATTATATCATAATTTTAAATCGATTAATGAGTATTTTTAGATATACGAACAATTAACAATTTTAAAATATTCATAACTCGCTTTAAAATTAAAATATAATAAAAATCCCATGAGATGCCCTAGATAATAATCTTGCCTTTAATTATTATAATAGTTCAATTCACTCTAAATTTTAAACTAAAGGAGATAATCGTGATTTACTGAGCCTAAAATTTGGTATGCTACGTAGTTGTACGACGGAGACAACACATGCTGATGTGACATACACTTAATAATGTTATTAAATGATATGATATTCTGTTCGAGTTTAATAGTTTTGAGTGCGCCGCTCATACCCGCGTGAGTAAAAACTAGCGTTTTTAGTTCTATCTTCGAATTCTTTTTGACTTGTACATATTAGATAATTTTTTTGACTCTTCGGCTGAGGTAAGACCTGAATGTTTTTAAAACGAATATTAAACTATTAAAATAATACACACAATACTGCGTAGTGATGATTAATATATTTAAATTATTATTAATTATTATAGTGTATCTTCGGTCACCAACGGTCAACGTCTGAGAATAAAGGTGCAATTATACTAACGTTTGAGCTGATAATATCGAAAAATGCTATGCACATATTACAATATTGTACGATGAAAATGAAAAAAAGAAAAAACGTTTAATAACATTGATAACGTCGATAGCGGTATGTTCGACATGATTATGATATTATGTACACTTAATATAGTATCATATAATATTAATATAATATTATGAGTTAAATAAAAAAAATGCTTGTAAAGTTTTCAAAAATTATATTACTCGTGCAATATACGCTTTTTATACGCTTTATCTGACTCGTGAGTACTGATATAGTGATATGACATATGAAGTATAATTTCCGTGTTTAACTTCGACGGTAAAGGATTACCGCATCGCCACATCAATCGTTATGATTTACAATCATAATTATTATAATATATTAGGTATTATGTTTATATTATATATATCAGTATATCATTAAAATATAGGTATATGGATAAATATAATTATAATTAAAATTAATATCACAATATAATATAATATTAACAACTATATTATGTGGTTAAAAAAAAAACATTTTTTTCTTATACTGATTTTAACCAAAGTCATGACAATATGTTCAATGAACTGTATACAATTCTGTAATATTTGTTTGCAAATTAAGATGTTTAATACCCCACACGTCATGATAAATTATGATTGTTATGAATTTATGATGTTATTATGCGTATGTACAAATAGTACAATCATTCCTTTTATCATCGTTAACACGCAGACAACGGGTTAGTGCGTTCAGATATCAAATGTGTATACATTAATATAAATATGTATACATATAAAACATACATATTACATAATATTATGATTTAACATCTAAATTGTACAATTTAATTTAAATAACATAATTTAAGAAACTTTATGCATTAGTAAAAGATTGTAATTGATACAATAACTAATAGCCGCAGCTGCCGATGTTAATGTTGGTATACCTAAAATCAATAAAAAAAAATATATATATATAATTTAATTGAAATTTTCATTCTTTCAAAACCTGTAAATCGGCAATCACGCTTCTACCCGCTATTGGCAAAATACGCAATATTTTAGTCTATGATATATTTTTCTAAGAAACCTGGTCACTCGAAGAAATGTTGATAGCTTTAAATGTATATAGAATATTTAAATATCATAAATAGATCATATATATATATATATATATATATATATATCATATAGTATATGTATTATAAATGCGTGGAACATTTTTTTTTTATCGGACATCGAGTATTTAAAAACTCTGATAAAAAAAGAAAATTCAATTGTAATAATAAAGAATAGTTCGATTGTTTTTTTCTTTGTTAGGGCATTGCACTCCGAAGGTTTTAAAGCAGCTGACATCTATCAAAAATTATTTATATCCATTGACCAATACTATATATAGCACTGATGGATGATAATTATACGTTTGATGAATATTTGTTTCTGTTTTCAATCCACCCTACATCCCTAGCTGGGCTAGCTGCAGCAATATACACATACCTAATTATTAACAAACGTGAAATTTCCCCACGAAAACACCAACATATTTTATCGGGTTGCGAGATAATGAAAATATCTGATGGATACTGTGACATTTTCAAATTAGATTTGTACTCAAATCACAGTATAATCATGATACCGTGATTAATTATTATTAAAAGCCCTTGATAAACGAAACATAAATTAAAATCAAGGATGGTTAAAAAATGTAATTTTTTTCACCATGAATCTCGTAAGAAACTTACTGTGTCTACTCTATAGCCATGGTCATATTAACAGACACGTTAAAATAATTATCATTTGGCATATAACATAAAGCTGGTGAGAGTATAATAATAATATAATAAAAAAATGTGTGAAAATATTTCATCCCAAGTTTAAATTATTACTTTGCGTTTTTGACGATGCTGTGCTCGAAATATTGAATTAATTATATCTCTTTTATGATATTATCCAAGTAAAACAAATAATGCTCCAAGTGAGCGTCCTTATAGTAATATCTATCTAAATGTACTTATATTTATAATATTCTAAAAATACATTTTATTTGAAATATTATGTTGATAAAATATTATGAAATTATATAAGATATATATTCGTAATAACACCGATCATGATTCGTATTAGATATAACGTATACAACGTATATTCAAAGACAACGAACGAATTCATAACTGTGAATTTCGACACGATTGTGACTTCAAAATTATGTTCTCGTATACTCTATATTATTCATTTTAAGAATTTCTTAATTCCTTATGTAAATAATTAAACAATTTTTGAGTTTTCAGTGGCCAAGTGCTCTGAGTAGTTTTATTTTCTTTATGAAACTTTTAAACGTTGATCATATTTTTATTCTATACCTACCTAACGATGGTATACTTTCTATTGCCTCTAGACTCTAGTATATTATATTTATATAGCTTTGACCAATTTTGTCGTATATGTCATTCTTATATGGAATTTTGTTAGGTAGTGTAATAATAAAATATATACTTGGATATACAGAACAGCGCTGTTAAAAAATATGAATCAATAATATATGTATATATATATAGGTACTTTGTCTTTAAATAAAATCGTGCAATATTAAAATACTATGATTTTAATATTTTGTCACTAACTAAAAAGTATACTGGCAAGTAGTTTGGACTATTATTACAAAGCTGCGTATACTCCGAAAACAATTTAAAAACAATAGCTAATACATGTTTGTTATATGACCTAATACGTAAAGAATGTTTTCTCTTGTAACATAATATGCCATTAGATAAACACTAGATTGCAACTAAAAATCGTATGATTAGGTCTACAATCTTTAATAGTCTTATGTGAGGGTAAAGATTAAACAATTTTTTTTCTTACAAAATAATCAAATTTATCTAAGTTTTATTTTGAAGGTACGATACACAAAAAATAATTATAATATTTGTTACGTAAAAAGGCAATAAAAAAGGCATCATACTATATTACTTTACAATTAAAAGCTACCATAAATTATTATTTTTTTAATTGTTCATTTTTCCGTTTACAATCTACATCTCGGTCTACAACGAGTTAAAACCTGATCAATTATATTAGTAAGTAGTTAAAGCATAATTAAAATGAAATCGTTCGTTAACTTAAGGTTAACTCCGGTTAGCAGCGGAACGCTAGTGATTACCCTAGATCATCGTTTCCGGCACTCGCAAACAAATAAAACTGTCGGCAGCTGCAAGTAGCGGCTATTCTCCGATCGTTCGAAGATCATTATTAAAGCGTGGCACGAACATTTCGCGTGATCTACACACGTTCGTAATTTATTAACGGCATTGATGATAATATGTATGTACTTATATTATGCTTAGTAATAATTAAATATAAAATAATACAATTTAAAAAAATGTTTACGATATCATATCAATCAAAATAAAATACACAAACTGATGATACTATAACAGTGAATATTGATCATCATTGCCGTGTATAGATCACCTTGATTGCGTGCAGTGCGCATGCATATAATCCGCGAATGCTGAGTGTATATATATATAAATAATTGATATATATATATATATATATATATATATATATATATATATATAGGTGTATTAAAATGTATATTATAATAGTTGCTGTCTTTGCGTGTGTGTATTAATACAAGTGAAGTTCAAGGATGACTTGCGGCAAAGGTGCCCATTTGCATCCCACTATAGTGAATCCCACACACGGGTTTTGCGATACAATTTACACAAATTATATATTTTTTTAAAACTTTAATGTTAATATTCGCGATGTGATAAATGTAGTATTCCCTCGCATAATAAGTGTTGGTACCAGTTATAGCCTACATCATAATATATATTAGATATAAGTATATAACCATATAACTATATAGGCTACATGTTATAATACACTAATACCTAATACTATATATACAGAACGATTTAATCGTAATAGTTAACATACAAATCGTTCACTACATAAGCTCTTTATTACAGTCACTTATTTTCATGTAAGTAGGTAGGTACCTAAAACAATATCCACTGGACCTTTTTGACGATTAACATAAACTTCCTATGGAAATTGTGAACAACCCCAATTACGTTCGCGTAAAGGGAGGTAATACGTTTCGATAATGATATGCACCGAAAAAAGCAATTGGATGCGATTCCCTCTTATATTTCCAACCTGAACCTAACCTCTTATATTCCATATTTCGATCTTAATCTGTTTTGTGTATCTACATTCTACATCCTCTAAGACTCGCTACATAGGGTGTAATAGATTGAATAGTTTCCAATCCGATGTATTATCCTTGAGGTGAATATTTGACATCCAACCGAGCGTTAAGAGTAGACCAAGGACAGTATAAGTAATCCAGAAACATTATTGAGATAAATGACAAGAAATAAAAACTATCTTTATTGTTTTTATAGATCGTTTATGATAGATTTTTTTCAACGTTCTTTTTGTATAGGTACTATTTAAACATCTCATTGTTTACACTAAATTATTTATTTAATTTTTTTCATTAACTACAACCTTGACTTATTTTAAAATGTCACACTTAAAATATTGTTATAATCTAATTTATAGCTAAGATATCAATTACATAAATACGCGTTGTTAAGAAACAGAAAAACATAAAACTCTAGCAGTTGATTCCAGAGCTAAAAACTTTCACGATACATGTTGACCGATAATATTAGCCATCTCACTCTTTCTCTCAATTAACGATGCGATAATCGATAGCGAATCTTAAGGTAAAACCGGTTAAGTGCACGCGTATATTGGAAACTCAAATTAAATATACAACAAAACAAACCATGGTTGTAAATCCTAGACTTATCAATGAATATATCGTATACGATTTCGAACATCGTCTATAATACCAAAAATATCGAATCATTGAATCAAATAACCAATATGTAATATATACCAGAGCCTATAATTGATTATATACGTAGAACCTACATATAAATCAGATTTCAGGAACATTGCCAATATCATGTTTTACAGAATCTGTGCGAGGTTAATACAAAACGTTTATATAACGCGGTGTATTTTTTAACGATATATAGTTTGATTCATATGGATAAAATCAACAATTATAATAACTTTGGGACAATAATCGACAACAAAACTGCACAATGCACGAATTTATTTATATACTACCTATATATATATATATATATATATTATTATATTTATACATCAAATTATTGGACTTAACATGTATACGCACTAAGTTACGCAACATTTCAGTCTCTAGACATAGAAATTGACGATTTCGCAAAATCCATTATTAAAATGTTGCATTTACGTGCAAATTAAAATATAAAATAATTTGTCATTCCTAACGTATCTAAATGAATGGATTTCACAGGGGATTTCACTTTATATTGCACTCTCTGTTGCGTGAACCAGAGGATATAATAGTAAATGAACTACAAAATTCTGATTAAAATTTGAGGCGTTTTTACTCTCCATTAAATACATTTAATACGCACACAGTACGCCGAATTCTTATTTTAAAATAAGAATAATTTCGATCACTCATCAACGGGGCAATTTTTTGTCTTCGATCGTTGCAACCAAATTTGCAAAAAATTATAACCCGATGCCAACATACGGTGACCGTATACTTATTGTATTATATTATCGTGTTAGCCACGGTGCACCTCTGTGTTCTTCGATACTGGTCATTGTTCCCGTTTTACGCAGAAAGAGAATAATAAAAAAAACGTGATCGGTTAACATAAACAATACGAAACTTCTACCAGCAATGAGAACGGTTTTTAAACTATAGGTTAAAAAAAAATAATAATATATATACTATAATGTTCACCTTCCAGCAAAATAATAATATTCAGAAAAATACGTACATACGTTCGATGTGAGCTGCCACTGCCGCCGCCACAGCCGTCATACATTAACATTTAACACGCGATTACGCGATTATTATTATTATTAAACACATACACGAGTATATTACCTACATATAGTCAGGTAGAGGAGTTTGAACACGGGTGGTTAGATTGTCAAGAACGTTGATTCGGTTTCGGTGCCAAGGCGACTGGGAACTACTATATAATATACTATCGTCGTCGGTTATAAGATTCCAAATCGGTGGATGCCCATGATGATTGAAAAAAATAAAAGTAAAAATGCTACAGCGTTCGCGAATATAGGTACGTTTTTTAAATCTGTTGGCAGGTAGGTACCTTCGCTAATTGTTACAATTACACGAATGATTAAATATTTTTCCTTTCACACCACAGAGTGAGTGAGGCAATAAAAACGCGTGACGTCAAAATGAAAAAACGAACAAATCAACACCAATTATTATATTACACCAATAAATGAAAACGCCATCGCGATCATTGCCGCCGTTCTAATTATATTCGGTGCTTTTCGCACTCCTATACGTCATTGACGAGTGTGAGTTTGTCGATAACATTAAATAACAATCACTATCGATGTAAAATTATTGTTAGTTGTTATCATAATGTAAAGACACGTCTTGATGGATACAATTGTATGTTGTTAACAACATTATAAAAACCACGATATCTACCAACACTATACGAATGATCCAATTTTGTCCAAAATAATGAAAATCCAAAAAAGCCCTATCGTGGGTACCCATATTTTATATAATAGGTAGACACCCATAAATAATATAACTATCGTACAAGTGCAACGAGAATATCAAATATAATACTTAAATCGATTTTAATCGTAATATATTAATTATTAACACGATACTATCAATGTGCCATAATAGTTTGAATTAGTAGGAAGTCATTATAATATATATTATATAGGACACGCCGTTCATTAGATACACTACACATTTCTAAGAAAAAAAAATTAAAACCCTGTTAATTTATTCATTTGTATTTAGTTAAACATTACGATCATTTTTTTTTCTGGTATAGACGATTTCCATTACTTCGAGTAAGTACTTTTTTAGTATTTTTGTTGACATCCGTTCATTGTTCTTCGTATATAAAATATTAAACAGGTACGAAGTATAGAACGCTCATCACAATATCATTCAAAATTGTTCAATTAAACAACCACGAGTACTCATTCAATAATGATCAGTTAAATTGTGAACGAATAGCTGACGTCGGAAAACCTGAATACATCGTCCGATTAGTGGTTTCGTTAGCAATTCATAAAATAATTTCAAGAATCGTTGTTCGATATTATAAATTATGAATTGGGTGGACACGGCCCGCGGGTAGGCGTAATTGGCGGTTATTAAACATTTGCAGCGATAATTGCGTAGGTCAGCATAGTAATGAACCTATATATAGTATATACGAGTAATATGTGTATGTAATGTATATTTTATAATCACTGTAATACTACTTAATAGTTATGCCGCCACCGCGTCTGGCGGGAAATTTAAAAATCAAACAATTTTTTTCCGGACAACGACTTCGAGTTCTGAAGCCGGTTACATCACTATTCAATAATTCGTCTCAGTGTTGGATAATACCTATAATATATCTAATTGTAACATGTTAATTACAAAATACCTAGCTATTAGTGTTTTTTTTTTTTGATATATTTTAAATGACACCTACTATAAATTATTGATATGTAGTGATAGCGATGTATACTAAAACGACTATGACTTTATGGAAAATCAGCACGTGTATATCATATCACAATACCATACACAGCTGTCCTATACCAGACGCGCATGTGGTCTTTTTGAGACTGCAGAATTGAATGAGATCGCGTTTCCTAAGGTAAGTGGAATTTAAAAATATTATTTTTCAAACATTATGAAATCGCACACATACACACCGGTGGGAGTATACGTCGTGACCCAATAACACTTTCACTGGATGCGACTTTATGGCGGTTGAAAAATAACGTTATTTACCACTAGACGAAAACATAACGAACGGAAATGCTCAATATATAATATCAACGACCGCTTCGAAATGCAACATCCGAAGATTTCTGACGTATGATCACGGTATTATTGTTAATAATAATAATGTATCTGCTTACCAATCACCAGCGTGAAGATCCGTCGTATTTGCTCCGATGCTCCGGTCGTGTGTCGCTTGGGCTCGACAATAGCTCATCGCGGACGTACAGCCGCGATCGGCTACGTCAACGACGGCGACAGTCGTAACAGCCACCGGTGGACAAGAGCATTTTCTTCGGTAAGCGAATAAGATATTGTACAAAACCAAAAACAATATACGGCCCTGGACACACAACTGTGTCTAATATTCGCACGTGGACTATTCCTTCGGAAGGAGCAAACGAAACGCGTCGAAAAAATACAACGGGATAATGTGCTTCGGGGAGGAGAGATGTGAATGATATAAACCACCGCCGCGATGACGCCACGCGCGTTGTATTTTTATTAATCGTCCCTCCAGCGGAATGAAAAACGAAAATCAAATTTTTAAAATATTCGAAAACGAAAAACCCGGTTCGCGAAAACGCTGTGAGCTACTTGCGCTAAAATGCGAGCGGCGCCGGCTCGGTCCAACGCACTGGCATTACTGAGTCTCTGTGAATCGTAAAATATCGTTATGGCGACTGTGAACGACGCCGCTGTAACGGCCGGGTCAGCTGCTCTGCCGCCACCGCCGCTCGTGGCGGTCAAACGTGTAATATTGTATACACTACTGTCGGTGCAATGCGCGCGCGCCCCCTCCATGACGATGACGGTGCAGCACGGTGGAGACAACAGCATCCGTCGGACCGCGGGCTGGGAGGGTCGGGGCGGACCGTAGTGAACGCTCGCTACTCAAATGTATACTACAATATCTTCTTCCTACGGCTTACTGTGCGGGTTTTTACGCTACGAGGGGAATTTCGGGCCCGCAAAACTCCGACGGTCGGATGACTCACCGGGGCGGCCGCACGCGCCTCCTCTTAATTCTTCAACACTCAGTACACCCACCATGCGTGACTTACACAACAAAAATAACAATATTATGTAATATCATTATACCTATTGTGCGTATGTTATTTAGTCCAACTCTCGGGAAAACCACGAACCGTTCTCACGGTCGTTAACGGAACGATAGTGGCCACCCATTGATGTCCATACGTTGTTGGCGCGTGAACGCGTTCCGACAAGTGGCGCCCGACCGCGACTGAAAACACCGTCAGTTCACAGAGTTGCAGTCATTAAATTAATATTACTATTGTGCGTACAACAATCGGAATTCCGCCACTATCGCCGTTGGAGTGACGAAACCGCTGGATTATTGCCGCAATCAAAGTATAATTAATAATATTATTATACAGCGTGTTTCCCAGGTTAGGCCACTCATAACGACACGAGTGTTCGAAGTGCGTTTAAGCGTCTAAGAGGATGTCAACGCGCTGTTATTGGTTTTTTCCGACCCGCGTGCATTATAGCCCATAGGCGCATAGTGACTTGAGTTTGGGAGAACCAATTTTGTGTTGCTAACTTAAATTTTAGAATGAATCGACCAATCATCAAACGCAAAGGTATAAGAATGTTATCTAGGTCATCTCGTAGACTTTGGTATGGTAATTTTAAAGCTAGTTATAAAATTATGCTATGAACATTTTAAAATCATAATATTTTTAATAGTAATAACTCATAACTCACTGGTTCTACTGAACTCAAATTTTCTGTTGCATATGGGTTAGAGATATATAGCATATAATTATCTAATGTCCGCCGTTCAATTAGTTGCGACGTTCCTACTCAGATATATATTATATTATCTAAAATTTTTGATTACAATTTTTCAAAAATATGCCTGTTTCTAGTAGCTGCGGAATTCCACAAAATAATATTAAAGATCAACGTATTCATCAATCATGGTATACTTGTGCAAGACATATATTTGTATTTAGGTAAAGACAAATAATTGTGGAAATCACCACACCTCCACACGCAATTTAGATTGTTTGGCAAGGGATGGGGCGTGTTGTCTAAATAGCACTATTGCGATTAGATAAGATACTCGCCTAGTTTTTTGGCGATGTCACTATATGCAGTACGCATCCAAGTCTCGAAATGAACAGCTTAATGTTTTGTAATTCGTACTTGGAAGAAGAAATCTGTGGTTACTGGTCCGTATACAAGAAAACATCAATATACTTACAACTTATATTCTGAGATTAGTATTTAGATTTATTTGGCCGGGATTAAAGTAGCAGTTAGTAAAACAAGATAAAAACGAAAAATGATTGGTACCTTCGCCATTCTATGTATTTACACAGTCTGCGTTGTACGATGTGTAGACTGTGTAGTACAGTATAATCAGTATACACAGAAATCTGAATACAGAGCGCTATAATATTATTTTAACAAGATAGCCCATCTTGTTTTTCCGTTTTCATACAATCATACCATAAATATAATGAATGAGAAATCGATGCAATATGATGGGCCACTCTGTATATAATATATTATATTATTATATTTTATCTATACATGTTGGCGTGAGAACCTAAAATATACGACCCTCCGAGTATTTCAGTCGGCCTGTTCGAATAATGGGGTCTTGGGAGTTATATTCGTTATTTCATTGCTATAATAAGATATTTATTGTTGTCTCTCCCTTCCCCACACACACCTCACAGTTTCTCTCTTTTTTACAGTGAACTAGCGACTCGACTACATAGCAGGAAGTTACCCGTGTGAGGTCTGAGAATACATTGTGAGACGTCTTTAAAAACCCGATATACATATTTTACATCACGTTTGTGAATGAAAATATGTGACGGTTAACGAGAGTCCGATAAGGCCCCGTCGTGAGTTTGGTTCTTATTTTTTCTTGACCATCGTTACAACCTACGTAACAGCTGTACCGCTTATATATATATATATTAATATACGAAGTATGCGTCATGCCAAAATAAAGTTCTCAAAATGATTAGTAGTAAATAGTAATCGAGTAAAAGTGTAAACTACATTGATTCGTTGAACAGTAACCCTTACAACAATGATAGTAATAATCAAATTATCTTATACCTGCTGAAGCATTAATATATTTATTCATCATGGCTTAAATAAATATAACAATTTTCCTCGAAAAATTATAGTGTCTGTTACTATAGGAATTGGATGTTTTCTGATGTAAATAGTTAAATAATCTATAATTTTCAACGAAAGCAGTTTTTTTAAACTACCTTTTTTACCTACTGCAGCATATTAAGTTTGGAGAGTCTTCTTTGTGGAAGTTAACTGTTTACCGCTTGTTGAGTTTTGAAAATATGATCAACACGAGAATCGTAAAAATTGTAGTGTACCTATATACTTACAACATGTATTTTTCATTTCCAATCGATTTTTATTTATTATTAATAAAACATAGGTATATGCTTTAATTAATGCGTTTTCCGACATACTGTACGTACTATTTTTTTAGTGACGGATAAATATGGGTATACCTACATATCCTAACGATAATTGTACATTTATATAATACAATTTTTGATTACAATTTATATCATAACTCCCCGAATTATTTCTTTTTATCATGTTTAGTATTGTAGTTGTAACTCGTAACAGTCAATAATCATTCACGCCATTGTTAAAATTCCATGATGGATAAACACAAATAACTGTAGGTACCTATGCACTAAAAACAAACATTGATATTAAGATGATAATTTAATTCTATATATTTTGCACATAAAAATAATAGCAAGTCAGTTTCTTTACGAATGGAAGAGCATTCAAATATAGTCCAAAAATTTAACATATTTTATTTTATACACCTACCTACATGGATTTTCATTATTATTCCCATAATTGATTATAGTGTAAAGTCGTAAAATGAAAATTGAAATTTCCCATTCAGAAATTATCGTCCAATGACGCACTTCTGGGTCTATTACTCATACTTAACTTAATAGAAATTACCGCAGGAATTAAAACAACTAAATAAGAAAATCTGTATGCGTAATTTTATACAAAGCAAGTGCTGGTAAGAAATATAAATGAAACTAACATAATTAATAACATTGATGAACGCTATCGCACTTATAAGTTGTTTAACGTCAAATACTATTGCATTTCATAAAGCATGTAAATAATAAGACAGAATATCAGAAAAACATAATACATTAATGTAATTATATAATTAATATTTTTAGAATACGTAATGATTGTTTGTAATGTTTGTATACACTCTGTCTCACGAGAGAAAGGTACCATTTCGCGCATGCAGGCTGAGGAACTTCACACCACTGCCGAACAATTGATTCCTCTCTACTTGCAATCTATGCATATAAATAGGCATGTGTTTACTCACTAATCCATCGTCGTGCGTCGCTAGCGGCTAGCTTACTTGTACGGAGTAGTGTGTTGATGACGTGGATGTGAAGTGTGAGGGATGCGCAAAAAATACCGAATTTCGTCGAGACGCAGCACATTTCTCTCATGAAAAAAAGTATAGATACCAATGATAATAATAAAAATTAAATTATCTATTGTACAATTACATAATTGATAATTTAATTTTAACAGACTATTATTTTATTAACATAAAACTATTCGTTTAACATACATAGTTATACAAAATACATATCTTTTTATTATTAGGAGTAGGGGTGTGAATTGAAAGCTCTATAAAATCTTAAAATTACAAAATTATAAGTTATAATACCAAATAAAATAATGTATTTGCTGACCGAGTGCAGATCCAACGAGGAGGAAAGATAAAAGCATAACATACCATCGAACCTGTAAGAGATTATCAGTCCTGAGTTCCTGACTACTAATCAGAAAACATCATAGCATTCATCAAGGCATTAAAACTAGAAAAAAGCATATGATAATTAAATAAAATTAAGCCACTAATATTGTAAAAAAAAATTGTATATATAAATATATATATAATTGTATAAACCTCAAAAGCTAATGGCCTGTGTTAACGAAGCTATAATATGCGCAATAATAATTTAAAAAAAAAATAATGCATAATAATATGTTTTGTACATAATATTAAATCATTAATCGTAATTTTGTAACCTTTCCTTTAAAATCTACAAAACATAACTATAACTATAAAAGTTATTTTGTAGGTATCCTATTCTTAGTCAAAATCAACATATTTGCAATTATTTTTATGCAAAGATGTAGCTTGGCGATACCGTAAACCATCTAGATTAGTTTTGAAATCCACTCGGAAATACTAACACCATGCAATATCAAAAAAAAGTAAAACATGTGTTGAAATAACTAACAACAAGTGTCATCAACGACTATAAGTTCGAAAAAAATTAACGATTTCTTAATTTTAATTATCAATATTTTGTTTTTATCATATATACATACTATAATTTACAATCCCAAATTTGGTATATTCAAATACGTTCCTTTTCTTTAAAATCTATAAAACATAATCGTAAAATTAAAAACTATTTTGTATCCCATTCTTAGTTATAAAATTAAAATTTATGCGATTCTTTTTTAGCAAAGATGTATCTTGACGATACTGTAAACTATTTAGAATAGTTTGGAAATCCACTCAAAAATACTTACACCGTGAAATTTAAAAACGAGTAAAATATGTGATGAAATGACCATCAACATAATGTCATGCAGAAAAAATAAATATGTTTATGCGTCAAGCAAGGATGTTATAATATAAAACTAAGTTGTAACTAAATGTTTTTATTTTGGTAAGGACCTATAATGGGGAGTTTTTTATAATGAATTTACAGTCACGCACGTGCAATTATTTTGTAGGCAATAATAGAGGATAATAATAATCAATAAACTAAGATTATATAATATATATATATATATGTATATATATTATAAAATAAACACTAGATTTAAGTATCTTATATTAATCGTTAATATTTTTATAGTGAATCAATAAAAAAAGCTTATTACAAATTACAATACAGTTAACATTTATTATGATCGTATTGAATGTAAACAATTTATAAGTTATATTATGTTAAACTTTGCTTGTTTTAATAATATTATACTAGTAATTTCATTCAATTTTAATTTTACTGATTTGATCAGTTTTATATTTGTATAGATTTAAGATACCTAATATTTATAATTGAAGCTTGAATGATGAGTATTTCATATCGAAAAGATATATGAACTGATTTTGTAAGTAAATAGCGTACTAGAATACGCATTAATGTCGACTAAACTGAATTCAATAGGTTAATTAGGTTAGTATTTAATATTCTCATGTGCTATTTTTTAGTTCTGACTTCTGAACATTAATACTTATTCTGAAAGTCATTGACATAAAGTTAAATAAATTAAATTTGATTCGTTTTATCCTTTTTTTCCAAAACACTAAAAAAATATCAATTAAATTTGTTGTTTTATGTATTAAAATGCTTAAAGATTACACAAGATCTTAAACACTTTAAACTATAATGATTTTTCCAGTAACACTACTTATATAGCTATATGTAGTTACGAAATACAAATTAATAATTAAATATTAATTATTTTAATTCCTAACTATTTTATTAAATAAATTTTACTTAGTTTATTATATTGTGTTCAATTGTAGCTGATAATCTGATCTATTGTATAGGTAGTGTATAACCTATATTTCGTGTAAACAATTATTAAATTTTTTTAATTTTGATCAAGAATGGAAGTCAATATACAATTCAATCAGTTATCTTTTCCTGAAGTCCTACAAAATCGGCGATAAAGCCGTTATTATATTTTTCATTAAAACCGTTAGTATTCACTGTTTGTGAATTGTAACTTGTAAGAGATATCACTTTTGTTTAATCACTCAATTAATCCGAATTATCAGTTTTTATTACTTATGTATTTAACTTATATTGGGTACATGATACACATCTCATAAGTGCACAAGTGCAGTATAATATTATTATGTTACTTTTAGCTTTTAATCACTATCCACTACTCATTATTATTTAGATTAGAATCTCGATCAATGTGGGGAAAAATTGAATTTCAGTTGTAAATTTCCTTTTCCACAACTCTTCAAAAAAATATTACTCAGCTCTACGTCTCTACTCACAGTAGTAGGTTATTAATATAATTGTATAGTGCAGGGGTAGTGTCAATCTTGGCATGGATATCTTTTGGCAAGATTATATAGTGCAGTTATTATATACTTATATATTTACTTTTAGCAACAAACTCATGCAAACACATTAGTAGAAATCGGAAAGGAACTTTGTTTTCGATCACATAAGCAGTGTTAGGACTTATCTAGATAAATTATCCAGATAATTATTTTTTTTATCTTTTATCTTATTTAGATAAATACGTATAAGTTATCTAAGTATTTATTTTAGATAAAAATTTAACTTATCTAGATAAATTTACAAGATAAATTTTTTTGATGAAAATTATGTTGATGTTGGTCAGTTGCTTTATGAATCAAATAGTTCTGATTGTACTAATTTCAGTTTGCCTGATCACCTGACATATTTAACAAATTTTATATTGTACCTTTAATAAATATTATTAACTAGGAGTATTTTGTTTTTGGTCCACACGACATCTACTTTACAGCAGGATGATGACTTCCTTAATTCGTGTTTATACCTTTGTTACTCCCTTAGTCCCTTGGCTCTTATTGGTTCTTTATGTAATATATGTTGAAGTTCATGTTTGGTGATACACATGATATAATAAATTAAGTCAAACGTAAAAATGTTATATACCTAGGCATGAAATTAAACGACATTAAATTTAATATATATATATTTTTTAATTAGTTGTTTTAATTTTAATTTTTATAATTATCTGTTATTTATCTAGAAAAATATTTTTATCTTTTATCTGTATCTTAGATGAAATTTAGTGTTGTTATCTTTATCTTTATTCAGATGATTTTTTTGTTATCTGTTCCTAACACTGCAGGTATTTCCTTAAGAATAAATCTATCACTTATGATTCGTAACATAATACTTAAAAATATGTAAGTCCTCTTCTAAGAATAATAATTAGACAGTATAGTTAGACAGTAATACCTATAGTATTTTTATTAATATATATTAAATAACATGAATATAATACAACCTTATATAATACTAATCTATAATCGAAATACTTTGTAAATAAAATACAATTTGTCAATTTGTCAGTAAACTTAAGGTTCTTTTTATCAATTTCCATTTCACAAAGCCCTCTCTTCTTTTTGTTTTCACTTGTATATCTAACAAACTTATGATGTTTTGTATTAAACGATACTCGTATAATCGGAGGTCGTATTATGTCCGTGTATTCAAATGCAATGCAATTAGATCATTAAAAGAGTCAGGAGGTAATATAGAGGCCACGTTGTACAAATACGTTGTACCTATACGTATATTACAAGAGCCGTAGAATTCAACCTGTTTATTTTATTTTTTGTTATTACTTTCAGCAATTGTTCAACTCATGACTTTTAAGAATAATTTGAAAACTATTAAATATAATAATATACGAATATTGTTGTATCATGTATTATTATTATAATTATACCTATAGTTAATATACAATTTATCAACCTGTATAATTGTTTTTTATGGGTATATCATGTTTAATTTTAACTTGTTATACCTCCAAATCCAGAACGACACAATCTATAGTATTGTTAACTATCATATTTCATTCCTTTTATAAATTAGATAATGTATATATTATCATTTAACCTAATTCAATGTTTATTAAAAGTATAATTATATGATATTTCATTTAATTATAAATATAATAAAGATTGACTAGGTATTTATTTATTCGGGTTGAAAGTTTTGTCTCATTGAACTATATGAACTTAACCAGTTAACCAATAACAATGACCTCTGCAGAAATTTATCATTGTCTATCCGGTTATCAGGTTTGTCATATAACAACAGCATTTATAAACGAATAATAATAATGAGAATTATTATAGCAGTAACCAGACCTACCTTATGAAACTCGGATGTAGGTCAAGCCACATCTGATGCGAGCGAAATCTAACGAATTAAAATTAACACGTTCTTTATGATATAGTTGACAAGCTCACTTTTTCAACGTACCTACTACCTATGATATAGAATGTGATACAATATCATGAAAAATTCGTAAAAAACCTTCAATAAGCATTTTTTGATATTTAAGAGTAAAATCCCTTTGATGTGATAAGATCATAAGAATAAGATTCACAATCTCAATAACAGTATAAACATTAGATAAATGAATAATGATTATTATGAGAAAATAGAAATATGCATAATAATGTACGTGGTCTTATAAACCAAATATTAATATATTTTTTAATGTTATACATTGAAAAGATTATATTATATTTAAAATATCAAGACAACAAGCTTAGAATATTATATGAATAATAGTCAAAAATCATTATATATATAGTGCCATATTATTGTTTTTTTTTTTTTTATATAGTTCATCATAAGTTTTGGATTATATTTTTAATTATGAGATCGACTTAATGTATAATTATAGTTGTACAATTTGTACATACTATGCAATGTGTATACAACAATGTTTATATTACTGCTAGCGTAACATTCTAAACCTTCCTGCCTATACCTATATGATATATCTACTAACGGCCACTACATAATAATATCCAGATGAACCAGACTTCCTTGACGAAATAGCTCAATTATAATTTATTAAATTTCAAAAAAATAATCACTCTTTGTGATATAATATATTATTTAATGAATTAAAATATAATTACAAGGTAATTCACCCTTTCTATTTTCTATGATATTCAATTGTTTATTAAAAAATTATGAACACCCAAACAATATTGTATGCATTTATGAGGTTAAATTGAATTTAAGTTTTAAATTAAATTTTAATTCTAAATCCAAATACCTATTATTAGTCAAGGATTTAATCTTAAATAATTTTTTATCAAGAACATGAGAGATATAAGAATAATTACTTATATTATTGATTGCGTTGCGCATGTGATTTTATTTTAACAGTTTATTGAAATGATATGAATATTTTATAACAATTCTCAATCAAATATTAAAATAATAAGTTAATGTGATTTTTGCTATTATTGACTAGTACTTTTTTTCAATTAGCTTCTAGGATAACTATTATAGCTCAACAATTATACAACAATAGCAATAATGTAACGACTATAAAATAGAATTATAACCATAAACAAAACAAAGATAAAGTATTAAATAGCATAACATATAATGACATTAAGGTCTATATATAAATATAAGATATGATTATATGAATGTACAGAGTATAAGATAATTAATATTTTAAAGACGGGTAATGAACAGATTGTAAGCAAAGAGGTATAACGTGATTAACACAATTTGATATATTTAAATTGTTGATAATTGAGACATATTTAGAAGTGAAGTAAGGAGGAAGAGGAGGGGTTTCATGATATTAGAGATTTCGGAGATGAAGGAGGATAATAAAGTTACAATATTTGAAGGAAACTTAGAATAGTTTTGACCAGAGGAGGTGACTTGAGCATAAGAATGCTGATTGGTAGCAAAAGAGATTTTGGTAGTATTGTTTTTTGGTGAAGGAGTTGGTATGAGAGGATCTCACATAATTGGAGGAGTAACGTGTTTTTTGTAATCGGGGCAAACTTTGTAGTTGGCATTGTGGCTGCCATTGCATAGGACACATCTGGGCGGAGAGTTGCGTGGCTTGGTATGGGAACCTGAGACATGGTTTTCTCCATATTTTACACAACGTGGATCATGATAACAATATTTTCGAATATGACCGTAAGACTGGCATGTATAGCACTGTAGAGGGCTGTTTGGTGGATGTGGTTTTTCAACAATAATTTTTGAGTTGAGCAGAAACTCAATCTTGAATATATCCAAATTGTTGGTAACTTTTTGAATATCAACAAAGAAAAGTGGCAAAGGCGTTTTGTCCGAAAATCGCTTAATGTTGTTCTATTGGTGACGCAGTGGCCCAATTCTGAAAGGCCGGCGATGATGTCTTCGATTGCAGTAGTTGGGTGGAGATTTCCAATAACTACGCGTAGTGTGCGCATAGAATCTGGCTGATATGAATGATAAATATAATCATTCTCCTCTAAATGCGTTAATAACTGATTGTAATGCTCAACAAAATGAGTGCGGACGATAAGATAGGAGAGCGTGGATTTACAAATAAAATCTGTAGAATCAAGTTTGGTCAAAAAACTAGAGATGAAGGCGGATATGTTACCCACATTTTTAATGTAGTCGTCGCACTTGGAGAGAACGGAGAACTTATTTGGACTTGTGAATAATTTGGTTTTCTTAATTTCTCCTGCCTTTGCTGAGAGAGAAGAAGCAGAGAGATTTCTTTTGTTTGTAATTTGGAAGAAGCCACGCTAAGTTGAGGTGACATAATAACTTGATTATTATTATAGACGAAGCAATGAAGCCATGAAGGAGGGTTACGATTTGATAAAGATAACAGCGAGCATACTACTAATGAACAGACGTACACACATTACAACATTCTGAACCGAACTGGACTAGTGCTTTAAAAATAGAATTAACCGTTGCATAAAAACTAAAACATTTGAAAAATAATTGATATACGATATGATTAATGATTATATATTAGAACAAACATTATTGAAACATCATTACATAATACATTACTTAAGTTGTTACAAACATTTAGTTACATTCTATATTTTTATATAAACATTTATAATACGTATAATATCTTAATAATAATAATAAATTAAATTATTATTTATTATACATATTGATATTTTACAGACTGCCATCATTCATTTTTATGAATATTTAATTGATTAACACATAAAAGTATCGTTTTGACTTACTTATATTATAAAACACAAATAACTACTTAAAATTATGGTAGGTATATGTACTAATATAATAAAATAGTAAATTTATTTCTATGGTAACATTATAAAGACGAGTTTTACTTTTAAGTAAAATAATTATAAGTAACACTATTCAAGGTGATTCTCCAAGCTTGCTCTGCACCCCGTGTTTTCTTTTACTTATGTATTAATATTTTTTACAAATTATGATTATCTACTAGAATTTTTAAATAAACTTAAACAATATTTTCAAATGTATGTTCTGTGGTAACACAAACTTCATTTTTTCAAATAAAAAAAGTTGTTTTTTACTTTACATTTTTAAGGGAATTAATTTTTTGAAAATGTTAGTGCAGATCAAAAATCGAACCTGTAGTATTTGAATTACTCATATTAAACTTTATAATATATATTATAAGGATAATAGTCCATAATATTAGGTTTGACTGTTTAAGATTAGATATGATGTTGTGATCATTTTCAAAATTATCACAATTAATATCAATCTATTAAAATGTTATAATTGTTGGAATGTAATAAATACTAAGCTAATTATTACATATATTTTATGTGAAACTGGGAAACCATTATTAAACACTATTATCATTAGTTTTTTTAGTTTAATAATTCAGAAACTATTCTGATGTATGTATATTCTTGACGAATTAGATCGTTCAAGATATTCAAAAATATAATTGTATTAACAGTAGACAGTACAAAAGGTAATTCTCATTTCAAAATAGTCATCCCTAAATATATTCTTTGAATGGTTTAATATTTTAATTTTGAAAATAGAATCCTAAATCTATTCTTAAAAATTCTAAAAATCAGTTTCAAATTCAATTTGAATACATTCACTATTAAAAGATAAAAAGAAGGCGAGGATACTAAACATGCTTTGTGAATCATCCTGTATAGCTGTATTTATTATTGAATGGTTTTATTTAAGCTGCACCAAAACCATAAAGTATGTTACTACAGCACCTAGAACCTGGAAGCAAATAATTTCATTAAATTATAGCTGACACAATATTGTATTCGGTATGTCAATATGTTAATAAAATATGTCAATAAAAATGTATACTCATGAAGAAAAAATAATGTTGTCTTACTGATGCAAATAAATCCAATGAAACATTGAAGAATTTCGCCCCAGACACAATCAAAGGCTTTTGACACTGTTGACACACTATTTGCACGAATGTTTTAGCTTCTTCGGATCCATCATACCAGTGGCAACCGTAAGCCGCTTCCATTACAGATGAACTCTATAAATAATCAGAATGTATACAAAATTGAAATGTTATTTAAATGTTTATATTGCATATACACAAAGTATAATATATAGGTGTATTAACAACTATATAATTATTACACGATTTTGAAATTGTAAATTCTCCCAATCTACTCTACAGTGTATTATGTAACTAGCAATTAAAAAAATATAGTAATCTTATCTTAAACTTAAACTCACTTCTTCGATGAGTTCATTGCCATGAATACAAAACATAAATATTTGTGCGAAAGAATACATCAAGTAACCGATGGTAGAAAATGCAAACACATTGACTCCGTTGATCTGTTGAAAATTTTAAAATATATTTAAAATGTGACATTTTTATTAGATAAAATATATGATAATTTAATCAATTACTAATGTATTACATACACATGGGTAAGTCGTTTATTATCAATCTGAAGATATTATTGATTTGAAATCAAATTTTTAAGTAGTTTCAAGTAGGTATCAATAATGATATTAAAAGGAAAAGTTAGATAACATCAATATAATAAGGATATTTTTATTCTTTTTAAATACTTTCAGAGGCTCAAGATAATCCAGTTTAGTTAATACACTAATATTTGATCAAATTGTTCAAACTATATATTTTGAATATCTGTCAAGGTAGTTTTATGAAACATTCTGACAAACCTTGGTTGCTTGGTATGCAAGAATGGTGAGAATGACGGTGCTCACTAACATGTGAAAAAGAAGTGCCGAACCATAGCAGTCAGTAATTAAGCTTACATATCTATAAATACAAATGAATACATTTTAAATAGTTTGACACCTTCAACAAGCATCCCTAATTAAATGTTCATACCTGACAACATGTTTGTGTCGCTCTACCCAGTATTTAATTGCTGATCGAACAAGTACTTCTTGACTGCTAGTTAAGTTATTTGGTCCTTTTCTACTAATATCATTGTCCCCTTTTGTTCCATACTCAGTGATTTCATTCACATAGGAACCATTGTAATCACGATCTAATATTAATTTTAAAAATATTTTATGTTTTAATTTCTCCTTAATCTACTAAAATTATCAACAATCTGCATAATCAATAATACAGTAATAACATTTATCTTTTAATGTTGATTTAGCCTAATTTAATAACTTTATGAAAACAAATCTAAGCAGATATAGGTAGGATAAATCAGGGCCCCCAAAAGGGGGGTTAGGAGGACCAGTGACTTATGTAGGAATTAATTTCGTGGGGGGGGGGGGGGGGTTGAACCGCCAACTCCCCTCCTATAAACGCCACTGAGAAGGACCTATGGTGCTAAGGCTCGGACTCTCGAAACGCCCGACGTTCATGCAAACAATAACTTAAAAATATATTATTAGAAACATTTTTGGGGCCTGGATTTAGCTCTGTACCAGGGCTAAAAAATATTATGTGAGGGGCTTGGGTGCAATGTATTTAAATATCTTTAAAAAAGTTTTGTAAAAAAAAAAATTAAAAAACATATTTTTAATTTAAGAAAACATTCTTTTACCTATTTATTTCAATAAAATTAAAATATCATAATAAAACTCTCAAATATGGTTCGAATTTTTGGATATCTGCATGCTAATTAAATATCATAACATTTCATGCACTTTTACAATATTAACGTAAAAGAGTTGACTATTAAAAAGATATTAATACTATATATCCGATATAGTGTATAGACATTATGTATAGAATCTAAAATGTTACCAACAGTTATATAGGCCACCTAATAAGTATACATCTAACTTAAACATAATTAATTTTGCCAAAATCTCTAATATAACATGATTATGATACATGGAGTAAATTTGATATTTTTAGTCTCTGTTATTTCTACTTTATGAATTGCAAAAAAATCAAGATCAATGTTTTCGAACATTTTAGTTTCATAAAGTACCTACCCGTTTTTCAGCTATTTTTTTTATGGTTTTTTTCTGTTTCTTTTGTTTGTTATTCATACAATCTAAATGGAATTACTTAGTATATTTCAGTTAAATATATAATTACTATTGTTAAAAAAATCTTTGATTTTATTATATATTAAACCTTTGGAGTGTAAATTAATTGTAAATATATTATTTTATCTGAATGACAAAAATTTTGGTTGCTTTTTAAGTAAAACAAATATATTACTTATAGGCTATAGCCAAAACTTACACTTAATAAGTGTATTAACATTTAACATTTTAATGTATTATGATGTCAGAGTTTAATTTAATTTGGTACAATTAATTATTATAGGTATGAATATATTTTATTTTATTAATATTATGCATAAACATAAGTATACAATATACTTATACAATATACATACTTATATAAATAAATATGATTATGATTATTCGTTATTCAGATAACTTAAAATGAACATTAATCTTTGTATATATTTTAGTTCTAACTTTATAAGTGTTCTATAAATCTCAAGAACCATTAACATGTATGAATACTGTAATTATGCTTCTTGATACCAAATGTTGACTATAGTCCTTTTATATTAAGTCAATACCATAATAATCTACTAAGACAAATACATATTTTGTTTCTCGTCATTTTTCTTTGTAGGTGCCCCAAAGGCCAAAATCGAAATTTTTTAGTATGAAATATATTTTTGTATACATTCTAAGCTCTATTGATATTGTCTCGTTAATTCAGATTTTGATTGATTAAATATAAAAGTTAAGTTTTCCTACATTTAACAAATAAAGCTCACCGAAATACCTAAATTATTTTTTTGCGTGCGTAAATTGATTAATTCTCATACAACGATTTTCTATTTTTATTTGTTATTCAAAATAATAATTTTGTAATAATAATAACTTAACCTAATGTACCTACTATACCTAACAGTAAAATAAATTATACTAATTAACTAATTTACTTAGTAATATTATAGGCAGTCAGCCTACATATATAGGTCAGTCAGACTGTCATCGCACAGAATCTCCTCCTTGTAAAGGAAAAATATCAAGAAATAAAAAATAAATTTTGTTAAAATTACGTAAATTTGAAAATTATTAATTATTATTAGGCTAAAAATATATATATTTTTTAATCTTTAAAACTAGGGTTTGAAATGATAATACAACATTTCATATATATACATATATATATAGGTATATATGTAATATATTTCAATAATACAAAGTTTTTATTTCAAAAACTAAAAATATAAAAAATCCAAATACATATTTTTTTTATTAACATTATAGATGATATTATAATTTCAGATGAATTTATACATTCAAACGAAAAATGACGATTTTAGTTTACCTACGGTTATACTATAACTTATAAAAACATAAATTATTAATATAAATATAAATATACTAAAAACTTTTGGTCCATTGGTTTAATGAACCATCTTCGAAATAATCTATTATTTGAATTTAAATTTAACACATATAATATTACAACGACAAACTTAATAAATAATCATAGGGTACACTCGACCCCTACTATATAGTTTCCCTTTATTGACTTCCTTGATTTTTAGATGAATTCATTATTTTCATAAGGTATTCCAAACAAACAAACAATCACCAGTATATTGTACAATAAACTAATATTGTTATTACTTATTAATATATTATTCGATTTAATAAATAAAAACATACCGATGCCATTGATTGATTGATTTTTAGCCGAATTAGCACGAAATATTTCGGCAGGATTATGAACTGATGAATCAAGGGTGGCACTTAATTCGATCAATGGATTCAAAATCTCCTTCAAATGTTGAAGTTGTTCGCATGCATGTATCAGAAATGATGAGAACAAAAGTTCCAATAAGTTTGAGTGACTGAGCGTTATGAATATCCAATAAAACTAGATGGAAATTTAACAAATGTTTTTAATTAGTTATCTTAAGACCGTCAATTTTAAGAAGTATGGAAGATTAAAATATAAGTATAAGGTAAAAAGTATAAAAAAAACTAAGGTTATCAAAATTAACCTTATTCTTTGATTATCTAAGCAAAATAATAATTTTTGCCTAACCTGCAAGACAAAAGCCACAATGTAACCTAATCCATGACTTGCATCCCAAGGATACCAAGAATGTAACATCAAACGAGGTACTGGAACATACATTGTTTGGTTAAATGTTTCTGGATTAGGAACCTTCCATACGCTTTCACCAAAGAAAGTAATAGTTGTCCAGCTGATCGTTGTAAAAATTGTAACTATGGACACTATGATCAAAAGTTGTCGCATTCGAGATAATGACTTTGCGTGAAATCTGAAATGAAAAAAATCACAAAATAAATATAATATATGTATATATGTAGATTATAAAACACTTATACGAATATTGTATTATTTGTTTAAATGTTTTATATTTCGTATTCATATTTGTTCTACCATGAGCATATACTGAGTAAATCATATAATTATATTTATTTATTTTACCAAACATTTAAATATTATAATTTACTTTAAATATAGAATGATAAATTATTATACGTAGACAGTTACTATATATGAATAATAACCTAATTACCTGAAAAACTAAAAAATAATTATAATGATTAATGACTACTAATAAATGGGTACCGATGTATCGTCTAATCAATAGTTATTAATTTAGGGATAAATTTAGGCCATAAGGTTAAGTTGATGGTGTATATTGTTTTTCAAATAAAAATAATTTATTTTACCGTCAAGTGTTAATTAAATGACTCATTTGAACTTTTTAGCACAATATCTTAATCAAAATTCAAGTAAGTTTTTGAGCTACAAAACTTTATTTACCTACTAAACATAATAACCCAATAATGAGTTACCTACTTACTATTCTCTGACTTTTTTCAAACATATAATAAATATATAATATTATCAAAAACATAACAATTCTAAAAAAGTATGAAACTTAAGTAGGTATTTAGTAAAACGATAACCTAACTCAACCTACTTAAGTATTCCAAAAATCAGAATTTGAATAAATACATTGATCAAGAAAAAAATGAAGGTGAACACTGAACATTCTTGGTGAATCATGCTGTTTATAATTAAACAATATACACATATGCCTAATTAAAAATTCTTTAAAAATAAAAAAGTCTGTCATAAATGAAAAAGGTTCAAATAAATAGTTTTTTGATATTTAATAATGTCATTCAAATTTCAATTTTTGGAAATTAATATCTGCATTTAATTAAAGGCAGATACATATTATAGCCAACAAATTTTTTAATTTAAAGCCTCGGCGTCTAGGGCCATTGGCTGCAACAGTTTTACAAGGTTTACAATGTTTATATTATGTCTTAAAGTAAGTACATTAATGTTAGTTATTACTAATTGCAAGTTACAAAAGATTTATTAGATTTATCTTAATTATAAAGGAAATTATGTTATATATGTTTTCTGAATGAACAACTTCAGAGAGAATATTTGGTACCTACTTCACATCTTATTACTTATTAGCTATTAATTTGTTATCAACCTAACAACTTATAATTTAACTTACCTCGAATGAGATTCTGCAAATAACGGATGTGGAGAAGTGTTGTTCCAACAACTTAGAGTTCGGTAGAACGACTTGGTACCCGTGCTGAAGTACATAAATTTGATCATTGAATGGGTGAAAAACAATGTAGTTACCACGCCAGCAGCTAGCTGATCCGAATCGTTGGATTTAGTGACCATAAATATCACAATAAATATGTACTGCGAATATATTATTATTGTGGTGATCCAGCTATAAATCTTTCGGAACAACACGGAAAATCCAGAATAATCGTCATAGTACTCGGATATGAATAGGCCCGACATTTGTATTAATCGAATATTTGGCCATAGATCTTTTATAAGTCCGTCTTTCTTATAACCCATGACTGAAAGACCTAAACAAATTGTTTAACAATTATTAAAATCATATTTAAAAAAATACGACATTTTATTCTTGACCCATGTGTTCAATTCTTTCATCTTTGGATAATATTATGTAGGTTTCTTAGATTTAAAATGAATAATTGTCTAGTGGACAATAGCTGTCGTTTCATTTCGTATAGGTTTAATAATTTTAACCACAAAAACTTGCATTTTGTAATTTAAAAAAATGTGCTGTTTAATAATTATAAGTAAATGCGAATGTATTTTAAATTATAATATTTTTAACAATAACTCTTTTTTTCAGTATCTAAGCACTACACGTAATCTTATGATATGTATTCCTGTAAGCTTTAGCAAACGATTTAATTAACTGCGTATATGTAAATATATATAATATAGACTAGGTACCTATAATTGCTTAAATTTATAGAAAGATAAGTTATAAAATTAAGCTGAAAGATAAAATAATTCTTCTATGCCTCACCAATTTTTTATTTAATGTATATGAGTATTTAAATCCATTTATAATTGCTACTAAATAACATTACCTTTTATTTATAGCATTTCATATTATAGATATTTTAAAATACTATTTATGAATTCCATAATGATGTAATGTCCATTTATGCAATAAATACATACGTTTTATGTGGACTCTGGGGCACTATGCAATATCAGAATAAACGAAGAAGCAAAAAAGTAGCCCGAAATACTAATAACCCCAACTTCTTAACTCTTTCACTTATGTCTCCAGTTGATATAATCAATAATGTTGACAAATATTGCATATAATTATGGGACTCAGATTGGCGTCCAGTTACCGAAAACAAATTAAGGGAAATCAAGCATTCAGTCGAGACTTGCCCAAAACTGAAAACTCAACTATTCAAATCGAAAAGAAGAAGTAATCATAAAACGACTTAGAATTGGCCACACGAGAGTTACTCGTGGATACCTAATGGAAAAAACCAAACCTCCTACATGTCACTCTTGAAATTCTTTCATTACAGTCTAACACATAATCTGATCATCATCTACTGCCAAATCTTCATGGAGACTAGAAAAGAATGCGAAATACCAGACAATCTATATGAAGCTATATGACCCTATGCTGACACAGAAAAAATAATTACATTTAAAAAAAATGATGTAATGTTTTTAATTAAATAAAAGGGACTATTTTATACTAATGTAATTAATTTTAATAACTTATAGGTAAAAATTATTGTTTGATAATTTATAACATAATACATAGTATAAATTTGTACACAAATATGAAATAAGGTACAACAAATTAGATCAATAAAATTATACTTTCTATTCATTTTTATTTTTATCCACTGCAGCATAATCATACAATTTCTACTTGTCTTATTAAATTCCTAATATTGTAGGATACATATTACATTGCAATTAATGAATTAAATATGGTCTACAATATAATATCTAACATTATACGCAATGACTTAATTAGTTAGTACCTATTTTCAGATTATATTTTATTGAATGTTGATATTACGTAACTTATTGTTCAATGACATAGCTTTAATTTTTAATTTATGAATAGTAGGTAATTAGGTTTTTTTGCAAAACTTTATTGTTTATATTAAAAATAAATCATTTTTATTTATGTTTCAATTTACCTATTATTTTACGTGACCTATGTTATACAATGCATTATACGTAGGTATGACCAAGTAACAGATTTTATAAATCACCCTGTAATCTGTATACATGTTGTATATATCTTTAAATAAGCGCAATAAATCAACCACCCAATGTACGCATAATAGCTGTGTAGCTGTGTAGCGTGTAGGCGTAATAAAAATAAGATTATCATTCTGCAAATGTCATATATATAACATTTATTTACCTAAAATTTATATGATATTATAAAGCTATAGACTATAGAATTAATAAATATCACATATAATATAGTTTTAAAATGTACAATACTGCTGTTTAGTGCAGTAATTTTTGGAGTAGTAACTGTTTAGTATTTTAATAAGACGTGATGAGAATACAATTTATATAATATTCAAATTTAAATTTTCCATAAATATAGTATAGTTTCATGAACTTAATTTTTTTAATTTAGGTTATTTGACTGTAATTATCACGATATAAAATCATTCAAAGATAATCATGAATGAAGGTAATAAAAATGATTGACAATTTAAACTTTCTTTAGGTACACTACATACATGATTCATTTCCAGAAATGTACCATATATGTATAAAGTTACAAATAAAAAACTGTTAATGTTATTTGAAATGGACCTATGTATAAATATCGTACCTTTACTTTATTCCAATGATATCAACAACGTATATCCGTGTGTTGAAATCCTTAAGTTCTGAGTTGATAAGATTTTCTCCATATACCAACGCAATTATTTAAGTCTTCAATTCAGATTCTAGAAGAGTCACAATAATACTGAAGTATAAATGGTATAACATGAGTATCCTGAAGGGTCATAGAATGGGTGGACTTATTGCCATGACCTACCTACCAAGGGGATGATACCATTTTAAATATTTAGTAGATTTCTTAGTGACTTTTTCCTTTATAACGTTCGTGTATACATTTTACACTGCTGAATAACCTATGGCTATGGTAATTATAGTTCATAAAATACACCATTTGGTCACGAAAATCAATAACTTCGTAACTTATTTAACAAAGAACGTTATAATCTTGTATAATAATAATATATATTATATATATGTAATAAAAATTAAGCTAAACATTGTATAAGACATGTAATAATTACCAAGAATATTTTAGATTTGGAGCTATTGATTTTAATATATTATATTGATTTTTATTTTTATTCCTTAAACCCGTACTTTGAGCAGCAAAGCCAAAAGTGTTACAATATCCTGCTCATTTCCTCCAATATTATACCTGTAACATATTTTTCTTCGAAGCGTCACCAAATATATGTGTATATTTTTAAAAAAATGGGCAAATGACTAATAAGCAACTGATCTGCTATACATTATAAGAGTCTAGAGTACCTCATCATCGAGTATGTCATTGTAATGTGTATGGTAAATTTGAAGTAAATAATTATTCATTGCATACATAAAAACGATTCGGAACGAAGATGATTTGTTAAACTAAATATTACCAATAATTAATTATTTTATTTTATCATCTATATTATTTTTACTACTGTTATAGTACTTAGTAAATTATTATACTATTCATAATACCAATTGGTGATATATAGTAGGTATAAATGGATAATAATTCAAAATAAATTCAAATATTTCTGTTATGTACTTATGTACAACAATATACCTAAGAATTTCTAATAAATATTTTTTCTATGTCTAAAATCTAACTTTGTCAAAATTATGGTAATATATTTTTTAGATTTCTGGGTTTCAATAAGAACTACCCAAGAGAAACCTTGTCTTAAATTTTCAAGATTAAGATATAAAAATTTAAGATTTTATAGATTTTTGACTGCAAAATAGTTTGCAAAATGTTCGTGATTTTGTAAATATTTACATCATTGCAAAATTGCTCAGAATCTTAAATGTATAAAATCTACAAAACACTCTGTTGTTTAGGTTCGAAAAAATGATTTTGAACGTCACTATAATATTCACTCAGTCTCATATTATAAATCTATTCACTAGTTCACCTATACCTACATGATTTGAAATTGTCATATTATACGTTAAGCCGAGCGAAGCAGACTATACTCAACATCTATTTTTAAGGATAGTTTATGTTTAGGGCCTGAAAATTTTAAGCTTTACAGTAATTTTTTAGAATCTTTAGTGCATTTTATTCATTTTTCTACTTTTTTAGATACATTTGTATTTTTCCTGTTAAAAGTTACACTTTATCGTAACACATTCAGATTTCATTAGTTTGTAGATTATCGACGTTCATCAATCTTTATCGTTTGTTGTTTCGATAAACGATTATTCGACACATCCTGTGCTAGGCAAGAAACATGGTTATTGGTAGCATTTTATTATTGTAAACATTTTGTTGCAGTTAAAAATATAACCATGAAACTGGAAAAAAATGATGCGAATTCCATTGAAAAAGTGATTGATTTGATCGCCGATCCAGATTTAGAATTAAATTTAGTTTATATCAAATAAATTTTGGATCACTACCAAATTTAATCACACGATTAGAATCGCCAAAAATATGCCTTGGCGATTCTATAGTAGTTGTAGAAAAATAAAAAATAAAATTCAATTAGCATGAAATATAGTTGGGCACGAAATTCATAAATTTAAAACTGTTTTAGAAAAAAATAGTGGTTATTAAACAATGTAGATCGTTTTAAAAATATTAGAAGGACAAGAAGTGACAAAAGGAGGATTGATAGATAATAATATGAATGCAGGAGGTATCACTTTTTTCAATTACATCTGTGGAAGTCATAAGAAGTTTTTCAGCCTACAAAACTTTATTATCAGAATACACCGATCTATTTTATTTCAAAATATTAAACACACTTTAATTGTTCAGCATACGTGTTCATTTAACACATTTATTGTTCAAAAGTATTTAAGTGAATTCAATTTTAATTGTTTAAGCAATAGAAACATATTTAATGTATATAAAAATTTTATTAATTATAATTATTAATTACAATTTATGATACATGAATTCTATAATCATAATGTCATTTTTTGTTGTGTGCATTTTTTAAAGATTTTTAGATCATCAAGTTCCGGGCCCTAAATTATTATGTATTTATGTTATATCATTATGTTCATATGGTTATCACTTAACCATCTTAATTAGATAGATTGAACTATGTTTGCGTAGAAACGCAGATATATGTATGCAAGTGTTTAAATAAGTTCGTGATATAAATAGCTAAATAATTGTCCAAATATTTTGAAAATTAATTATGTATATAAACTAATAATATATTATGTAACGATGAAAGATTTTAAGTTTCTACAATTTATATTTTGAATTTTTTTTTCTTTTTATGATGAATTGAAAAAAATTGAACAAACGTTTAATGCAAAAAATGTTTAAAAAAGTATTGTAAATAAGTATTTAAGTTTTTATTTTTGATATAAAAAAACATTTTATTAATTCAAATAAAAAAAAGCTATTGACATAGAATAACTCATTTCACATTAGTTACATCACATATAAAACTTTTAACCAAAACGTTATTAATTATTATAGCTCAACAGTTATAATATAAAATGTTAGTATTAAAATTCAACAGTTACCACAGTGAATATATTATAGTTATAGTTTTATAGTGAATAATTATAATAATAAAATGGTATTTAAATATAATATATTATATTATATTAATAATCATAAAATCTAAAATAAATTAAAAGTGTAGGTTCTAGTAGACAGTGGTAGAAATAACGTAAGTATTTCTAATGAGTAATGATGTTATGATATTAGGTAATAATGAGAAAGAAATAGTAATAAGTAAATTAATTAACGCAAGAAGCTTTTAAAGCCATGTAGATGGTATTGAACTATTGTTTAGGTAATATGATTTTACCATAGGAGTCAGAACCATTGGAGTAAGGTGGTTTTGCCTCGATAACTGCAGGAGAGTTGAGATAGAATAACATGTCATGTGTTTTTTATTAGAATTTCGGAATGTAGTAATGTAACTGATTATTTGTACATCGTTTGAGGATAGTTTTATACATTAGACAGCCATTGTAATAAGAAAAAGTTATAGATAACTAAAAAAAAAATGTGAAAATATTAAATGTCCAGTGTCCACATCAACGTTCTGAATAATAAAAGAATCGATTTTGTCGAAAGCGGACTTAATTGCTTCTCGTTAACGCTTTTTGTTTTATAGGTTTTTCACAATTATTAAAACTGAGAAAGTAAATACTGAGAATTACTTAATTTTGAACTCTAAATTACCAACCAGATCAAATTTTCTACCATAAACATTAAACAACAATAAAAGTTGATCATAGAAGCATATTATGTTCTGCTCTAAACCGTATACTGACCTATATAAAAAAATGTTTAAAGACACGCATCACTGTAAAACAAATACATTCTTCGCTTTACTCAGAATCTTAAATATATATATACAAGATACAACTATGGCTGTTCCACCAAACGATTCCCGTAACAATAATAAACAATATTTGTAAAAAATGTATATATTAAATTATACTATATTTTATACCAATTATAATAGTAATATTAGTAATATGTAACCAATAGCAACCATTTAAATAAACGTGTTTTTTGTGTGAATGTGTTGAAAAATATTCCTAAGCTACCCGTAAGTTAAAAAAATGAACTATAAATTTCCTCCAAATGTTAGTTAATCTATTGATAAATCAATGAAAATATGTAATGTACATAAAAAACTAAATATAACTCAAACTGTATTTATCTATTTAATTATTATTTATCCAGCTCAAAGATATATTCATGTTTAAATACTAATTTCGACTATAATTTCTTCTAAATTACTATTATAGCGAGAACCATTTCCAAATCGGTCAAGCCATTTGCAAGTGACACGATTATTAACTTATAGTATTTATTTTTATTTATACAGTCATACGATCACGATCTTAGTTATTAATAACAACTTGTACTAAAGAATAAGTGAAGATAAAGAAATATACTATACATAACTTACTGAATTACTAATATAATATACTTTTTCAAAATTTCTAGTTAGTTGTCTTATATTGACTCTAGTTGTTTGTATTTTATAATAATTTAATATTTTTTTATACATATAATATATTGTTTTAATTAAATATGTATTGTGAATGAAGCATTCACAGTTCTATAGAATCAAAATGTCTTATAGATTCAACTTGGAATAGAACTTCGGTTTAAAAAATATTTACAAATCAAAATTAATATACTATAGACACTATATTTGAGTAAAAAAATTGGGTTGAAGTGCTGACTAACCTAATCCTTTAAAGATAAGACATGCTCACAGCATACTACCACTATGTTTGTAATTGTAATCACGCTAGTTGATAATAATTAAGAATTATGGACTTAAGTTGAATCTCACCCAGATAAGATATCAGAAAATGTCTACATTGTTAAGAAGATTTATCATTTAGTTAGTTGAAATTAAGACATTTGATAAAATGGAAAATGTCAACAGGTACCTATTCGATTTAAATATTGCTGTTGTCAATTAAAATAATGTATAATATAATTAACTGTTTCATTAAAACATAATATAAAAATCAATTATCAATTCATTTTACTTAACCAAAGTATTTTCACAGCCCCAGTGTAGGTTAGGTTAAGTATATATTCAGATATTCTTATCTATAATAATTATGTGATTTACTTATTATTATTATCAAATAATGAAGAGCTAAAATTCAATATTATTGTGTGTGTAAAATAACTTTCTATGTAAGTAGTTTTATTTCACAAATCATCAAAATGCATAAAGTTTATTGATATTCGGTTACATCCAATCAATTTAAATTCTCTAACTCCTAGATAGTTTTGATTTAAATATTAATTATACTTTGATACTACAACCTCTTTTTTTAATCAACCCAGAAACAAAGTATGTATACCTAGAAGAATGATATTGAAATTGTGAATTACAGATTTGAGAAGTGTGTTATAGTAAATAAGAATATACCTAAACAAAAAGTAGCTGAAATTATCAAGTCCATCCATTTAAAAAAAAAAAAAAAAACAATAGTACCTATGAAGGTGCTTTTCTGAAATCAAATTCAAGAATCAGTCTTGAATCAATTACATTTTAAAATCAAATATGATTTTCCCGATTTTAAGTTGAGAGGGCGCTAACGGTTTTTATACATTTAGCTTAGTCACAGGCCCTGACTTACCCTTTCACAGTTTATATACGTATAATTAATTTTATGGCGCTTTCCAGAAGTTATCGTTTTTACATTGATTTCCAAACCAGTCGGAGTTCGCCGATTCTCTCGTTCATTCTAATTTCCGACTAGTGACCGTGATCACCATCCTGCCCATGATTCAACCATGTAGGAGGAATAAAGAACGTTGGTCAGTTGCAGTAGTTGCACCTACACCATTTTGTAAAATATTCTGTAAATCTCTTCCACTTCTTCTAGTTGAAGCATCTTCACATAGTTCAAATATAAGTCTTCAAGAACCAGACCACATCGTATTTCGACCATTACTGGATAAATGTTCGGACAATACGAGGTATGTTCCATAGTGTCCGCAATAAAAGGGTAGGCAGCATCGGGATTAAACATCATGTCTTTGGTCGTAGACATCCGATGCCATTAATTGATGGTCTCATTCCGGTCAGTGATTTTTATCTTGGCTTGAGAGAGTAAATGAGTACCGTGAAACGTTCCCTAAGTCCAAACCAATTGTATCCTTAATTCTCTCTGACATAAATAGATTACCTTGATATATACCCATCAGCAGGAGTGATGCATCATACGAGACAGTCCTGTTAGACGTGTATAACTCTGAGGGCACAGCTGACCTCTGGGGTCTGATAGTATAATGGTCTTGGTGAATGCAACTGCGGTGTTGAGTGTTGACCCACACCATCATGGCGGTGTTACATCAAAATATATCCTATAGATTAAAATATTAAATCAATTTAGTTGTTTCGTAATTCATTTATAATTTAACCATAAAAAGAGTTTGGCATAATTCAGGAATCACTCTGTATAGTGTACAACAGGAGTGCCCAACCCGCGGCCCGCGGAAGTATTCCAACCGGCCCGAGACCATTGTATAAAAATTAAAAATTTGTATAGGACATAGGTGTAAAAAATAAAAATTATAATTTATAAAGAATTTTATTTTAATAAGCTTTTAAGAGTTAAAAAATATCTTAGAATTTTTAATTTTAATATAAAAAAAATGTATTAGATTTTATAATATTAATAGAAATATATTAGTGTGAAATTTGGGCTTGTTTTTCTTTAACCAATTTTTTAATATTTGAAATGAAATGTGAAACTCCAATTCTTAATAAGAAGTGTAAGTGTTCATCAGTCAAACGAGATATTTCTGAACATTTTGCGGAATTCATGTGTGAAAACGTTTGTACACAAATATAAGTAGAACCAAATAATGTAAATATACGCTTTAATTTTTTCTTTTTTTTTGGAAAATCATCAGGAAAGGTCTTATTAAAATGAATTAAATCTGTGTTTTTATCTGTGACATCTTAATATAAATCTTTCAAATGATTATTTGTTTTTAAATCAATAAGTTCAAGTTGAACAGTCCCTAATATATCTACTGTACATTTTATCGAAATTAAAAAAAAAAAATAAAAAACCGTGAAGTATATTGTATATACGACCCGCAGTCGTATAATTATAAATTTCGAATGTGATAGCCCGCAAGTTGAAAAAGGTTGGACACGCCTGGTGTACAAATTACACCGGAAGATTCGTCAAATTAAATATTAATGATTCAAAATACAAAATTCATTTTATATAGAACTCTTAGCTTTCGTGTAACTAATTCCTAATCCAAAAAATATAAAACTAATAATGTAAGATAAGTAGAGTTTAAGATGTGTCGTATGTAATAGTATATTATTTTCATTTTGTACATTTTTATCCATTTAAATATTATTTGGTTATAATTGATTTTTATTTTAAGCTTTTATCGGCAAAATTATTATCGTTAGTAAAAATGTATTTATCTATATATTGTAAAATGAGAATACGCATATTTTGGTACGGTTATACAAAAACGTTTATTTTAAATTTATTTTAATAAACTAACATGTTTACTTTCAATCTAATAATCCATAACACCAAAAACTCGTATTTATATTATCGTGACGTACAGAAAAACATTAATAAATTTAAAAATATATAAATTAGATACTTAATAATGAAATATTTATGTAGGTATTTCTATTAAGTATTTATTTGATTTTAAGTAATATAATTGATTTACAAATAAAAATCGATACCATACTTATTATTAATTTATTATTCATACATAACCTTTTTTTTTTCCGTTTAAACAGACAGCACAGGAGAATCTGTATGAACACTACTACTCCTCATTCATACATAACCTGATATCATGCAGAACTTAATAATCTACATACACACAGTCATACAGTATATGTGTGTAATAAATTGAAATTAAATAGAATACTTGTTTTAAATAGGTAATAAAAAAGTATTATATGAATTCACAATATCTTTTTTAGAATTTAGAATATTAGGTAATTAATATTTTTAATACCAAAATCTATCGAGATGAAAAATATTATCATAGTAGGTATACTTTAAAATACCCAGTTCATAAATAATACTAATATAAAAATGTATGCTGTAACTATAATTAGGTAACTATACTAACAAAAATAATTAAAAAATAAATTAGGTATCTGAGAGTTATAGTGAATAATTCAAATACTATTTGTTCACTGCTAAATTTGTAATATTTGCAGAACATTTTTTAACAGCATTTTACTTTTATCCAAAGAATAAAAGGATTTAAATAATGTTTTACAGATTTTCACATGATTATTTTGAAATTATTTTTGTCTAAACTAAAATTTATTTTACATATTCTCAAATTTCGTTTAAATGAAATTTATAAAATATTTTGTCTTTTTTATCAATTTCCACAGAGCTGAACTATGTAAAAACGATAATTTAATTAATTCCGTGACCCATTACCGTTATTCTATTAAAGTACTTCGACCTTGTAAATTGAAGTTAAAAGCACTCATCATTGTTCAACAGGTAGGTAATATGTTTTTGATTCGTTTTTTTTTTTATATTGAAAATAAAATATAAATATATCATACTATCTAATACGGATTAAATATGATATATTTTTAGCCATCACTTGAAACTATTTAAGTATTCAATTTTTTTGTCTAGCTCTATTATAATTTATCTCATCAAACTATTTTTGTAACATGATTTTTTTTTTTTTTGGAATATATTATACAATCTTTAATAGTATTTATAATAATAAGCATATATGTGCGTAATCTATTTTACAAGGACCTGAAGATATCAGGAGATAAGTCACCCAACAGTAACACTCAGATACGATCGACTATATTATTATCTATATTATATATATATACATATATTACTTACACGGCTACACAGTACACATTAGTTTTTTTTTTAACTGTGTTATAATTGAGTAAAGTCACAACACCAGCACCTTTTAAGCATTCTCGATAAAACCTAACCACGAATGTTAACTGAATTATTAAGTACAAAAATAAGTGGTTTCGGATGGTTCACGATACGGCAGCGGAATGTGGCTACTTCGGCGACAATCTGTATACCAAGATCTGTGTGTAGACGTGCCGTGTGCGTATAATTCGTTACGTAGAAGGATGCGTTAGTCATTATAAGAAGAGAAATAGATTGAAACGTTTGTATTTTAAAACTGTTGGACTTTTTTGCTACTCCCCATATTTGGACACCATAAGTTCAAATAGACTTCAGGAGAGTTTTGTAAAGCAACAATTTGTTTTAGATTCTGAGCGGAGCGAAGAATGTATTGATTTTACAATGATGTCTTTTTTAGATTCTGAGCGGAGCGATGAATTTATTGAATTTACCATGATATGTGTTTTTATTTTTGCGTCTGTCATCACGTTTTGGGCAGTAAAAGTTCTTCTATTTTTGACTTCAGTACCTCGTTCGATCAGAAAGTCAATCTAGTTTTTACATTGGGGGGGTCAAAGGTCAAAATTTCTCAATATTTTTCTAAATAATCGGGATAAACAAATTAAAAATTAAGGGGAAAACGGCAAATTTTACGCACAATCAGTTTTCGACAAAATCGATTTTGGTTTTTGATATAACTTTAAAACAAAGGACCATAGATACATGAAATTTTCACCGAATGTTTATCTAAGTATATTCTATCCACCGTGCAATTTTCAAAAATTTTTGACATAAGTTGAACTATTTATAGGTATTTGCAATTTTCGATCATTATTAGTTTTTTTTAAATTAATATCGATGAAAATTTATCTATTTACTGACATTTTAATTTTTCAACTTTTTTAGTTTTTTTTTCTATAAATATCGATAAAAATTTATTTGTTGGGTAGAAAAGCTTGAAAATTTAATACAAGGCTTCTAACAGATTGTTACAATAGCAGTTGTAAAATAAAATAAATATATAGTCACAATTTTTTTTTATAAGCATTCAATGTTTGAATTTTGACAACATACGTAAAAATCACGAAAATCACGAAAATTCGTAAATTATTTTAAGTTAGAAATTCATAAAAAATTTTCTTTTTAAATCTAAGATTTGAAAAATTCTGATAATCTCTAATACATCCTAGAGAGAGAAAGAGGCGGGATAATCCCTTGCCTAAGAGAAACAGTTATAAGAGAAGACTTCTCGTTTTTTATTTTTATTTTCCATTTGGTATAGGTAGGTACTTATCATTCTACCATGTCAATGAGGTGACAATACGAGCATTACAAGCCAATTTTAAATATTTAAAGTGAGCACGAAATTTTGTTTGTTGAATACAAAATTTAAAAGTTATCCTAAAATTGTTTTCCAATTATTCCCAATTTACGATGTTTAAAGTCATAACTATATGCCACTAACTATTTATTACTTATCACGTGAAAGACAACAATTTATGAAGAAAGTAATATTTTAAAATATGTAAGCTAATAACCTTAGTTGTTGAGGCTTTAAAGTAACAAAAAAAAAAAAAAAATTTATGAAGATATTTTGATTAATTTATTAATAAAAATGAACTTGAGTTATCGGCAAAAATAATGTACGCTTACTTTGAACTAGCTATCCATTCTGTAACATTTAGTTGTTTTTCCATATACAATAAGTGAAATATATCATTTTCTCTAATGGTGTAGAATTTTCTAATTCTACAATGCGTACTAACATAGCTAAAACCAATTTTTTTGAATCATTAGTCCATTCTAAATTTTCCAAGTCCTATAATATATTTAAATTAGTTAATGTTTTAAAGCAAGTACATTAACACAATGTCATATTGTGGTATACTTATATTATTCTCTACTTACAATATCAGTTTGAAATTGGATATAAATCAATGGAGGGAATTTTAGAATCGGTAAAAGGACTAAATGGTCTGTCTTGTGTCTGAGAAATTTTTGAAATACCAAGGAAGATAATTTTCATAATAAGATTCACTTTATCACCATAAACTACAATCATTTTATTTAATACTTAATATTCACAAAGTAATCTTCTACAATATTGATATATTATTATATTTTAATGTAATGTAACAAAAGCTCATTCCTTCAGTGGACAAAATAAGTTGAATTATAGTAATTATTATTGAATAAAATTATACATTCAAACAGGACTCTCTAAGTTGTGGCAGGCAATTTGGATGTATCAATAAAAATGATTAAGTATTCTATTAACTATTTAATTTCATTAACAATATTTAAATTTGTTTAATTAATATTTATCAAGTATCGCACTTCTATAAGCTTATAATTTACTGTAAGAATTCAAAATTTTCATGTTTAATATATTTAAAATAATCATTTTAACTCATGAATGTTGTATGATGCATTATTTACATTTTCTGTGCTTTGTTATCATTTATATTACATTATGATCTGAACTCTATTGTGTGATTAAATTTGTGAGAATAAATTAGAATCAAATTACAAGTATCTAGATTAAGACATTTATAATATTTGTAGATCAATAACTGTCTTGATAAAACCTTACCTAATGACAATTAGAATAAATGAAATAGTATTATTTTGTCAAGTAGTTTATTTTACATCTTAGCGTATATTCATAAAATTATGTTTAGTTATAATGTAAAATGTACAAAATATGTATAAAACATTTTGGAAGGTAACAATAATTATATAGGTTCACACAAGTTTCACAATAATATAATATCAAATAATTTGTATATGGCTTATGCTCAACATTTACCATGTATAAAATGAAACATCTAATAAGTTGTATAAATTAATGAATAAATAAAATATTAATATATAAAATAACTATAGATTGATAACATAATATCAATCCCAAAAAATAACAGTACACAATAATAGCAAATTATTAACATAATAATAAGTTATGAACAAATAAATCAACTCATAGAAACTACATTCGTCAAATACATAAAAAGAAAATCATTACACCTAGGTAACGGTAAAATATATTTAAAAAATATTACACATTTTCATCATGTAAAATAATCATTTTATTTTCACAAGAAGAGGAACTATCATCATCCTGTTCTAAAATAATGTTATTCATGTTATGATGTTTGGTTGCCATGTTATCCATTTCATCATCCACTTCTGAATCTTGTTTTAAGCCAACTACAATGTTATTACCTTCCTGTAAAAATAATTAATGAACTATTTAATAATATAATATACATAATATTAGTCGAGAAAGATATTTCTAGTTCTCATTTAATTCCTAATTTTTAATTATTAAACAAAACATTTATTCATACCATTATTTTTTGTTTCAAGTGAGTTCTAACATGTTTTTGTAAGTGGTCACTACGCATAAACCGTTTAGGACATTCATTACACTGAAACCTCTTCTCTCCTGTATGTGTTCTATTATGTCTCTATAATATACAAATATTACAAACATTTTGTTAACAAGTAAATATTTATACATAGGTGTTCATAAAAAACTAAAAACTAAAATAGTATAATTAATAATTTTATACCTGAAGTTCATCTGATCTAGTAAATCGTTTACCACAGTGTTGCCAGTTACAAATAAAAGGTCGTTCACCTGTGTGCCATCTAAGATGAGCACGTAAATGAGATGTTTTTCCATACATTTTATTACATCCTGGCACATGACAAATATGTACCCTTTTGCCAGCACCATTTCTATAAACAAGATAACTATTATAAACACTCAGAAATAAAATTTATCTTTTAAAAATAATAATAATTATAATCTAAATACCGTTTTTCACCATCACAACAATTGGGGCATGTGCATGCTACTCTTCTTGTTCGTGGTTTTTCCTCACCCGGAGAATCATATTCAGTTACTGAACTCCCATCCTGGAACATTGTTCCAGCAATTGGAATAATTTGCCATTTTTGATCCATATTTTCTAATTGTTGCCCAGTAGCTACAAAAAAATATTTATTTATAATGATTTAATTAATTCATACATATTGAAACACTTACTAGCATTGATAACTTGTATGTTTTGTAGACCCGGTGGTAATGTTTGAGTGGCATTAGATGTGCTTTGTCCACCAAGAGAAGTAATGATTTGTACAGTTCCAATTCCTGGTATATTTACAGTTTGTGGTTGATTTGTGTTTTGAGTAGTTGCTGGTAACTATTGAAATAAACATAATAGATTAAATTATTATACTTACATTATAATTTAAATGGGAAAGTTTTTTATCTAAAAAATGTATTTTACTTATCAAATATGTTAAGTGTTAACACTTATATTGTCAGTCTTTGTTTTACAAGTGCATAACCCAACAAATTTACGCTTAGCAGGTCATGTAGTACTTTATTAGTTTAAAAGCTTGAGTGAGTTGACCTATCATGAAAGACAATGGTATGAATATTATCTGTGTTTGTATATGGGTATTTTTACAATTGTTCAAGTTTTTAGCAAGTATTATGTATATAATATAGTATAAATTGAAAATTTTATTAAATTTTGAAATCATAATTCACTTAAAAACTAAGTTATCGTAAAAATCTTACAAACACGGATAATGCTCTTAATATCCAGTTTTATAAGTAGTCGATCCATTCTAATTTTTAAACTAAAGAAGCTATGCAAGATTTGCAACGTTTATATTTTCTATGTTATGCACTTGTAAGACAGAAACAACAAAAACCAGAGTTTACGTCTTCTAATATATTTTCAATATGCATATGAATAAACAATTGATATTAAAATTAAAGAAAAATTTATAAAAATAGGTACTTAGCAGTAACACTTTAAACATTTTTTTAACCCTTTCACTGCTGACCACTTAAATCTAAAGCACCTGCTGTGTGCTGACTATATTTCATAAATTATTCAAATGATTTTGGTACCCTATAAGGATAGACCTATGCTCAATGAATCAGATAACAGATGAAGTTTTTGTGATACACTTTTGATTTTTCTTCCATTAAATAGACAATACAAAAATCTATAGTCTGTACATTTATTCTTCTACGGCTTGTCAAATAATTTAAATTGATAAAAACGTGTATACACGTCCACAACACACAGGTCAGGTGCTTTGCTTAGACGTGTATACACATCCACAGCAGTGAAATGGTTAATTTCATAGTAAATAAAAATTGTACCTGAACAACATTATTTCCTCTAATAGTAACACCATTATTGTTTTGTAAAAACTGAGGAAGGTTGTTTGCTGGTATTACTGTTAATTGTTGAGGATTATCTAAACAAATAAGTTTGGTTAAAAAAAATTTATATTTCTTTTTTTACTAGTAAAATAATTAAATTAATTAGTTTAATTGTTATTAATCCTTACTTCCAAGAGTTAGTTGTTGAGGAATTAGTTGTAAAGTTTGTCCCGACTGGGTTTGAATTGTCACAGGTTGTGGTTGTGGGCTATTTTCATTACTACTCGAAGATGAATTTGGTGATGAGTTTGTCTGAATAAAATGTTTGACATTAAATAAAAATAACTTAATGCCAAATACTAATTAAAAGAAAGTATTTACTTACATGCATAACATTAGGTGAAGTAGCTGGAGTTGTTGCATTTTGATACTGATTATTTGCACTGGATGTATTCACTAACTGTATTTGTTGGCCATTACCAATTGGTGATGCTAATTGCACGGTCTGTATCTGACCATTACTATTAACTATTTGTGCCATTTGAGGTGATTGGGTCATTTGGGCCAATTGAGGGATTTGCATCAATTGGCCTTGATTACCTTGAATGATATTTGGTAAAGATGAAGCAAAAGATGATATAGGAAGATGCAACGTCTGGTATATAGTCTGACCATTAGACGTTATAGGCACTTGAACAGGTATAGTTTGCTGAACAGAAGGCAACTGTACTACTTGTGGCATGTTTGATTGACGTACAGAAATATTTTGCCCTGAAATATTGATTTTGAATAATATGCACATGTAAATGATTATCTATTTTACAAACCTGATTGAAGCTGTATCGTTTGCAATGGCCGTACTATCTGTCCTGTAGGTGTAAATATAGTAGGTGCCCCTTGGCCATTATTAGAATTTGTAGGAATGAACAGTGCTTCTTGTCCATCAACCGTTATTGTTTGATTATTTTGCTGTTATGACAATAAGACAAGTTAAAAAAGGTTGAACACAGAAATTTTAAGACTGTTATCAATCTACCTGAATAAATTGACCAGGTAATCCCTGAACAGAAAATATTGGTTGTATTGTGGTGCCGTTTGAAGTTATAGTTTTGATACCCTGATTTTGTTGGTTCTGTGTCAATTGTTGTACTTGCTGCATAGGTAATAAATTTTGCAGATTGGCTAAAGTAATAATTTGAGGTTGGCCATTGTGCATTTGTATTATAGTCGGCTGTTGGTCTTGTTGTTGTTGTTGCTGGTGTTGTTGTTGTTGCTGTTGTTGCTGTTGCTGTTGCTGCTGCTGTAACATGATTATATTTTTATTTATATATGTTTATATATGCATAATGATTTATATAAATTAGTTTTAGACATTTTAGTGTACAATATTACCATAAAATACATGATACAAAGAGAAAGTAGTTGTGGACATCAGTTATGTGCATGGCAGTATATATTATGCATTATGACACTAATTTAACACATTTAAGATGACATACATAGGTAGGAACCTACTATTTTTTAAATCGATAGAAGACATATCTATCAATCTGTCAGAAGTCATCAAATAATGGTTTGAATTGCATATAGAGGACTACATATTTATGCTGATCTTATTGTATCATAATCACATGCTTGACTAATAGCTGTTGAATAATGATTAAATGATACACAAAAACATTTAAAGAAGCAACCATTCAAACTGCATTTTGTTTGATTTATTTAAAACCGGTTTAATTGGACACATTGCGATCAATTTGATTAACTATATGGGAACGACGGCAAGATTAAATGCATTGATTTGAAAATTTTCAGAAATATGTTGAACAGGAAGATAATAAACCCTCACATGAGACATTCGGGTCCAAGTTACATTGACGTAAGTAAATGCAAAAAATATATTAATCATCAGCGTAGAAGGGCTTAAGTTTTGGATTCACCGCTTGACCCTGTAGTCTAGTCCGGTCATCCGTTGCGATTCTAAATCCCAATTCACAATATGTTCACCACTGAGATGGGTGTAAGGAAGGATAGAGCTTGGCTCTTGGTGGGGGATGCACGCGGAGTGTACAACTTTTCGTTACATCCTTTAATATCGCCCCTCCGCCCATTTTCCCAACCCCGCGGCACGTCTGCGGCGACGAAGAATGACTCCTCCCCCCCATTAATGTCACGCGTAAGCACGCACACGCACAACCGCTCACACACACCTAACACATACCCATACACTCGACACTCGAACGAGCGTGGTACTGAAACGACCACCAACGCATGGATTTGGCGCGTTTTCGCACGGAAAAGATATTTTCCAGTTAATGTCGTAGTCGAATAGAAAAAAAAAATGGTCTCGACAATCGACAGCGGTTACGAGTCTTACTAAACACCATCGACATTCCCCCCCCCCCCACTTTAATTATCACTGGATACTAATCGCAGTCCATAAGTGATGACGGGCCTCACCTTCACGTCTTTATCGTCATCGGTTTCACTCATGGACTCCTTGATGTCGTCGTCCTGATGATCGTCCGCGTCCATCGTAACTGGAGGAGCCGTCACCGTTCGTCTGGTTTTAATGCGAAACGTGCGACGAATAAATATCAAAATGTATTAATTAATTGTGTAATTAATTTTTAGCGGCGGTGACTACCGAGTACCGACGAGACGACTAAATAATAGTAAATACGAGTAACATCGCGATAGGTGACCGCCTTACTACATAACACAAATGTTGAAGTCGTCTCCCGCGAGTACAACGCGAACACGGTGTAAACAAAATATTATACACACGACGATAAGCCGCGTTCGCAATACGAAAATAATTCCCAATACTAATTAAATGCAATAATAACAACAACAAAAAAAAAAACTAATCACAACAACAACAACGAGAAAACAGCGCGTGAACGTTATGAGGCGGTGTCGAAAAGCGGAGCCAGATATTGCGGACCAAGCCCAAATGTCCCCGATTGGCAGTAGGCCTCGCTCGCCCTACCCTACCGCCCGGGACCAGCACACACAAAAGGCGGCCGCTACGATAATAGAATGTTACGGTATTTATTGTGCACAGGCCAAAGTGTAAGAAAAACTTGAAAAAATTCTTTAGAAATTCACAAACAACTTTATTTGCAATGTAGCGTCATCTTTTCATGACCATAAATAATGGTCCACATTTGGATTTTACATCCCATTGTCCCTAAGACACGAGAAAATCAAAAATGTCGAGCGTACTATATGTACACCTGGTTTCTAAAACTGAGTTGGTAAGCCTGTACCGCACGAACGCATTCGACGTCGTCTTTTCACCGAGCGACAAACAATACTGTGCCCGCCGGCCTAGCCGCCGCCCAGACATTGGTTCTCAGATCAGCGCTCAAATCGTTACTTTTTTGTACCTATTTGTTCACATTTGTGAAAAGTTTTGCGAAATTTCGATCTTCGATCTTACCATAGTTTATAAATCTCTGAATCATGGTAAAGAACGAATTTGTGCAACTCACGACATTTTAAAACTTCGATCTCTGCCTAATAGTCCACATTTGAGCCATTATGCTCATTGGCCGTTGATCGTGTTAATAGTATAGCCACTTTTTGTTGCGACAACTTGTAACACGTTTATTATCATGCATCATAATATAATTAATTCTTATGCCAAATGTCTGAATTCTAACCAATGCTATGAACCAGTGGCGTGTATAGAATTAATTTTTGGTGTGGACTAATATAGATCTAGTGATCTAGCAGTATTCTAGCGATTCAGGAAAAAGAGACTACTATATATTTAACAGTTCATTAGTTCTGTCAACTCGTCCAGTCGTTGATACAGAAAATACTATCAACGTAAAAATAGATATAGAGGTAATATAGGGGCGAATATCAGCCCCCCCCCCCCCCCCGTTGATGTGACATGAACATTATATTCACGCCTGTGTTCTGTATGTCTGCCGAAAAGTCGAACTGACACTGCTGTGCTCAGTTGCATTTAGGCCATTTAGCAAACCTGTGTTTTTTAAGTAATGCGACAGACTGACGGCGGGTAATATTTAAGCAATTCCACAGAAAACATTGGAAACCACTGGCTGGCGGTACTGTTGTGTTGCTGGCACCGATGTTCCTTTCTAAAAACATTTTTCAAAGCGTCGGTGGCATTGGCTTTGGTGGGCGGGGGCGTAAAGGCGGTCAACGTTCGTGCACACGCAATGTGCACGCTGGCCCCCCGGTTGTTCCTTCACCAACGTCACAGCTTTCGAGTGACCCACACCCACGGGTGTGTGCCCAACAGCCCTCCGACCACCCATCTATCCCTTAAGCCGCGCGGGTGATGGGAGGGAATATAGTTTGCAAGGCGTTTCCCGTGAACCTGGCCGCGCGCGGCATTATATTAATACGGGCCCCAAACATCGGCAACACGCTTTGCCTCCGACATAGCGACGTTTTGACATTATTATTATTATTATTATTACTGTTAATATTATCATCATCATTTGGCGGTGCTCGACCGCCTGCAGGCGCCCTCCACTGTCACCAAGGACACGGTGCATACCACACCGACATCGTCCACTTATTATTGTTCGTTCATCGCAAATTCTCCGTCGTTGTGGTGGCCGTTTCAGCGTGGTAACAACAATTTGTAATTTTTTTTTCACGATGTTGTTAATATAAATTAAAATTAAGAATAGTGAATTCTCACATAATTTTGATCTTAATATTACAATTTTAAAATTGTCACATGTAGCGTTTTAATATTGGTACCTTACTACTATCTAATATATATTTGATATAAACTCCCCGAAAAACTAGATTTTCTTAGAGGCTAGTTAAGGCCATTTACTGTTATGGAATACTTGGCCTTTTACCTCTCCTATAGTCCGCCCCTGATAATTACTCGTCTTATAAAATTATAGTTCATATAGTGAATTATTAGAAAAAAAAATGTTATTATTTATTCAATAATTTATCTAATTTTTAAAATACGCCTGTGTATTAAAATAAAATCACGAGATAATTCAAAAATATTTTATCTCAATTAATTGCCATTCGCTGCACCTAAACCGAAATCTTACAATTTTTCCAATTATAATATTGTATCTATACGTTAGAAAGTTTTGAAAAAAATAGACGTATTTGACCAATGCTTATTTTTTAATCGAAAAACAACGAACAGTACTCCAAATACTTTCCCAAAAATAACTTTTTCTTGATACAATAATATATTAGTCGTTGACTCCTATGAGCAAGCGACTATCCATGATGAAATAACAAGATTTGATTTTGAAATAATAAGCGAATGTTTTTATCACCTATAGATACGTCAAAACGTGTATTGAAAGTACAAAGTTTACTGAATTTCTAAACAAAAAAAATGAACATTTTTTATGAACTTTCATTTTAACAGAATAATTTTGTAACATGAGTAGTTATGATAATGGTAAATACTAAATCCATATTAAATAGTAAATAATTTAACATGGTATGTTTTTAAGGATAAATAAATAATGTTCAAACGTTGTGTAGAATGTGGATATTCAATAGATATATCGAACAGCCAACAGGTAAGAATGCCCAACCGTGCAACCACGAGGTATTTTTGAATGTTATGTACAGCCGTACAGGCGTTGTTGGCTCGCAGCTATAACAAGATTACTAACGACTAATCATAGTCAACAGATTGCTAGGGAATAGTATCGTCTTCAATATTGTTTTCATTTATAAATTAAAAAAATATGTCATAACTTTGTATTTATATGATTCATCACTATTATTGTACGATAATATGATATAATCCGATTAGTCTAAAATACCTAATGAATGTACACATAGAGAAACAAATTATAAACTATAAATATTATCCACGATTACACAGCTGGTTCGCAGTTGCAATTTTTTCAGAAATTCTATTCAAATGTTTACATTATGGTAATATGATACTATGTTATATTATAATATAATATGTAGGTATATAAGTATATCATATTATCATATTATCAAGATGTTATTTATTTATTATGTTGATACATTTTAGGTAAAAAACAGTTGACAATACAATCACTTTGTAATTTTATACTTGGTATTTAATTTCAATAAAGTATCTAATATATAAAGTACCTACGTATAAATTTACAAGTGTACAGCACAATAATATTAAATGTTGTGTTTATTGGACGTGGACCTATTGTTTCTCTTATATCGCTCAAATTAATTGCACTGCAATAATTATACGAGCCAATGATAAAAATAGATAATCTAATATTTATATTTTATACAGATAAAGGTACTTATTTTTTATCAAATTAAACTAAAAAATCTATGGTTAGCCTGAGCTTATTCAGTAGATTGTGACTAAGGCCAAACACCATGCCACAATAGGGAGGTAATTTAATTTTTTGAATACAATATTTAACAAAATTGCCAACATTCACAAGCAACATCTACTAAACATAAATTCAATTTCTTAATTTACAGATTCAATACCTCTTCTCAGAAAATTCTGCAGAAAAACCAACTATAGCAAAATTTACCGCATGATTTTGATAGTTTTTTTTTTAAATTTTTTATCAAAAATTGTTTGGTTACATAACTTTGATTTATTATTTTCTCTTAATCTCTATAGATATTATACTGTACTAAAAATGTTTTATAGTTAATGAATTTAATGAATTATATTATTCATTATAATAATTTATCATGTTTTACAAATAATGTGATATTACTGTATAATATAATATTTATTATATTTGTATATCAATACCATATACTGTATACATTATCAAAATTTTCAAGAAGAAGAATTCGATACGTATCGACTGACAATAGTTACGTATCGACTAGTATCAAAATCTAAGCACGTTACAGGTTGGTACGTATCACTTGTATACCTATATTGAACGTGTAACTTCTTGAGCAATCAAAATTAAATCGATACCCTCCAATTTCTTCTTTGAAAATCTTGAATTATATTGATCATGTTCTTGGGGACATTTTGAACCACGCATCAAAATGTCACCTTACCAATTATATAGTCATATGAAAATACATTTTTTTTACATTTATTTTGATATGTATAATAAATATGTCACAAACGATATTTTATTGATGAATTAAGATAACTATTTGAAAACTAAACACTATAATACCCATATTGCCGTTTTTACAATAAGCTGCTATTTATTGAACAATTGGATAATTCAACATTTTATTTTAAACAAGGTGGTCAGTTTAGTTGTAGCTATAATAGTTGTTATTTAATATTTTTTACACATTATATTATAAATTACTTAGCAACGCGTAAACACGAAATACCAAATTTAATATTACGTGATATATACCTGCAAGTAGTACATTCTAAAACATATCATCAATTTTATGAAAATCCTCGAAAATAATCATACATTTTCGTCCAGCTTTTCGTGCTAATCTTTATTATAATATTAACTTTTATAAGTGAATTTTATGTCTATATGATATAATATATATATATTATATATATCATATAGACACAAATAATAAACGTTATATTATTTATTTATACATAATAATATATATTGTATCGTATATTTTTGACTTATGACAATAACTTTCATCAGTGGATGTAACTACGGTGTAGCCGATGTCACTCGTATGTTAGTAATGATTATTGCTGTACACGCGTATTTTGTGCCACCAACCTATTGCTGGGTGCCGAAAGCCGTTGACGTTTACAACGGCGAAGAAGATAAAAATACGTTCAATTGGACGGACGAAGAAGACAACGAAGATGACGAGACAGACGACCTACCACCAATACAAGCTGACGACGTTGTTTCGGAAGAAAAAATGACTGCGTTTTTCGAGAAATTAAATTCACTACGCCAACGACGCCGCGAAGACCGTTCGAAATTGGCAGATAATTCCTTGCATCAGCCGTTCAGCCTCGATCATGGTGGTTAGCGAATATTTGAAATTTCGAATTAACTCTGAATTATTATAATATTTTAATTTTAATATCTACCATTTGTACACGATAATGTGATATTATATTTATATTGCTCCAGTAGATATTATATATTATATAACATAATATTATGAGCTAGCTATAATGGCAATACCTATATATTACGTAAAACTCGTAAAAGTGTATACAATATGTTAATACGTATAGGTGTATGATATATTATTATATTGATTCATTATGTTACTACCTATTATTCCTCAGAATATTATCATAACATTATTTTATTAAATTAAATTACATTTACTAAAATGATAAAAGTTATACTTTTTATTAAAAAGTTTTTAATAATAATAATAATTATTATTATTGAATTATAGAAAAATAGTCTTTAATTACAAGTGTTTTTTACTTTTAAATTATATGTATTCATGATGGTATACAACTATGGCACAATTGATATTTGATACCATCGTAATTCAGCATATTATAGCAATACATATGTTTACACAATTGCGAAATATATTAGTATGTATTGTGCATGTAGTAGTGTATCATTATTTCTGAGATTCTGCTTATCAATAGTGAATATGCAAGGGTAAGCATTTAGTCTCTGTAATCTTTAGTAAATATGTATAAATGGATATTGGTCTGTCTGTAATCAATAGACTTAAAGACTACTGGACATTTTCAACTAAATAAATTTCTTGAGAATGGGATGGTGTATAGCTTATTTTGTCAACCCTTATAGACAGCTAAATTCTAAAAAGTAGCTCAGGCATGCATTTTTTTTCACAAAAAATAATATATTTTTTTTTTTTACACGATTGCCATTAGTTATATTACTATTATAGTTAGTAAATATAAGATATATAAATAATATAATGTAATTTTATACATTTTTAGATTGTGAGTGAAGCGAAAAAATGTATTGATTTTAAATAATGATGTGATGTGTTTTATTTATTTTCCTGGCTACTATCACCTCGATGAGTAAAACTGATACTTTTTACTACTTCAGTATATTTTCTGGCAAGCAAATAAATCTAATTAGAAGCTATTAGGTGGTTAATAGTAAGACATTTCCAATAGTCGCGAAAAAAAATAAAAATTAAGAAAAAAATTATAATTTTTACGTAAAACTGTAAACCGTAAAATTGTATTTTTTGATGTAACTCAATAAATAATAACCGAAGAAAGGTTCACCAAATGACTATTTTACGTATACATGATAAAGTTTTCAAAATATTTTGAATTTTTAAAGTTATTTATATAAATGATGAATTTTCGATTTTATTTAGTTTTTTTTTTTTTCAATTTTCTTCGATTAATAATTTTTCAAACTTTCAATCAACTTAAAAATGTATTTCAAGGTTCCTCATAAGTTGTTATATATAATAGCAGTTAAAATTATTAAAAGTATTAAGTCAATATATAATATTAATAATAATTATACCTAATAATAATTCATAATTTACACTATTATAATAACTTATTACTTCCTATGTCGAATGAAATCAGTAGCCGCATGATTAATTATTAATAATAAATATAGGCCATATGCGTGCAGTTCCGGTTGGAATCGAATCCCTAGATGAGATTACGGCGGCGATAGACTACACGGCGATGGAAGTTGGAAATCATGGCGTTTTCGAGATACGGGATAGATCGGCAGCCTCAGTGATGACGAGTGGCGAAGAGGCAGAGACAGTAGGGACGAATAACAATTATTATTATGAAACGCAGACAACAAAAACGAACGCGGACAGTTACTTGCTAGATGCAGGTAGACCCCAAGTCCTGCAATCAGCTGCAGCAGTCGGATATTTGCACATGGGTTTGCGAAGCGCGCAATGCCTGTGGCGCCAGTATCGTAAAGCCGTCACCGAACAGGAAACGTTAGCTGTTCGCGAGCAATTCAATCGTTTTGTCCGGTTCTGGACGTTAGTGGTCGCCGTCTCGGTGGTTGTCCTGTGGTCCACATTCGGATACTTCCACGAGTTGTTTTGTTTTTGCGTCGTCGCGCCACCAGCTGAATATGCCAAAGATGTGAACAGGTACTTGATGATGGTGCCGCCGCACGTAGTGGTGACAAACAAAGGCAAAATGTTCCGGTATCAACCGACAGCTGAAGAACGTTTCCTATGGGAAAGCGCAAAAAGAATTGCAAATTTCAAAATTTAAATATTAATATTAACTTAATAGCAATATTGTTATAGTTGCTAATCGTTATATAATATATGATTTATGTAATCATAAATCGCTATACAATTAATTATACTTATTCAAAACATATGCTTGTATAATAGACACTTATAATTATTTATAAGTAGCAAGGCCATGGTTCTGAGAGGAGTGGGCCAAGAGGACTGAATTCTAAAAAAAAATTTAAAAGTAAAAAAACTAACTGGGAATATTGTTTATTGACTATTTTACAAAGAATATTTATTTATCAAGCTCTGAGACTTGATTCCGTCTCAGTTAGGCGTGATAATTTTGGTATCACTTTTATTAAACGTCTGATCGAAGGTCGAGTTGATGCCCCAAGGGTTCTTGGAGAACTTAGTTTCCGTATTCCTAGTAATACTAGGGTTCAGTCTAATTTTTATGTACCCGCCAATAAATCTAATTTCTCCAGGAATGCCCACTTTTAGGATTAATGCATAACACAAACAATTATAATATTGATTATTAAACCATATTTAGTACGGAGGCTCATATAATACGAAATAATAATAATTTAAAAAAAAATGTCTTTTAAGATTTTTAGACTATTATAATTTTATGTAATTATGTAATGCATTTTATAAGTTGCTATATAATGTGTTTTTATTTGTTATCTGCGTTTTTCTTGTATAATTGTGTAGAAGCCGTTTGGCGTTGATTATGATAAATAAATAAATAAATATATATATATATAATATGTTTGTAAATGCAGCGTACCTACCTAATTACGAGAATAAAAAGTTTTAATATTTTGAACATAAAAGTGATGAGTGTTAGAGTGTTCAGTATCTATATTTAAAATTCGTTGTTTAAAATATATACGAATATAAATATATTATCTACGGTTGTACATTAGCATATTATATAAATATATAATTAGTCAAGCTGGCAATTTATCATGTTTCCGAATAATAATTATCTCAAAATGTGATGTTTCCATAGGAGACTGTAAATATGTATTATATTTTAAACACTATACTCTTACTTAAGAATTAGTAATTTGTGGACTTGTAGTGAACTTTTTTTTTGCTTAAAAATTATAATTAATTTTAGAATCGACCATCACTATTATTTTTATTTATATTTAGATGTGAATTAATTTTTGTTAAAAGAAGTTGAAACATTTTATCAGCTTTTATTCTAAATACGCAGGTAGATCGCGTGGAAAATGTATCCCAAAATTGAAGATATTTAGATATATATAGGTAATTCTGTTTTTTTTTTTAGTCTACCGGTACTATCTATTTGATGTAATAGGTATTCATATTATAAAAAAACTTTTTTAAGCAATTGGTGACTACCAACAATAGGTAAATTATAAATTAATAAGATTCTTTGTATGGCATATCGTCTATATATAAGAACTATAAGGGTTAGCCTAACCCGGTTAGGACTTAGAAGTGTCAGGGACTTAGGGAGATGCCCCTTACAAGCATTTCATTGGGATAAATTATGGAAAATGATAAAAAGTCCAACAATATTATTCCCCCCCCCCCCCCATCATCATAGAAGAAATTTTCTGGCTACGCGTAACTAAAGTCCATAACAATTAAAGCGGTTACAATTATTTATTAACCTACGTAAAATACAAATGCATTTTTATTAAATTCTTTATATGATAATTTAATTTAATTTGTAAATTATAAAACTTATAATATTTCTTCAACGTACATAATCATTTTGATCAAACAAAAGTAAAATTTTTTTATTAGATATTCAACAATAATTTGTGTTAAAATCATTAAAACTAATGATGATACATATTGATCCCTTATTAGTTATTATTTATTACTAATTAAATTTTGGTTTAGTTTATTAAATATTTTGATTGAATGCTCTCTACTGTGACCCTATGGTGCTCATATAATATACATTTTGTAGCATAATGCATAAATGTATTTCATCGGACTTCTCTAAAATGAAAATTTCGGAAAATTCTCTCTTATTGCAGGGTCTCTACATCGACTACATCATAAAACGAAATTATGAAACAAATTCCATACTTATTAGTGTCGGTGGTTCTGCCTAGGCGACGAAGAACGAAAGACATAAAGACTATGTTTAGTCAATTTTTAAATAACGATAAAAACAAACAACGTCAGTATAATACTGAACATAAAAATCCCTATATGAACCTAACAAATTAAATCAGAATAATTTTAATAATCAACAATGGCACACGCAAATGCCGCAAACATATAATAACTTACCAGTCTTACCATATAACAATACACCCACATTGGAACACAGTTCCAGCGCATTACAATCAATCATACTTCCCAAAAATCCAATAAATAATAACACGCGAAAAACAAATGAATCCACATCTAAAAATATCCCTACTAATCAAAGAAAAAAAATTCTCAATTTGCTCTAAAACAAATCATTCAGAAGAAAAATGTTTTTTCAAAAACAAATCAAGTTCAAATACTTATCAAATTTGTAATAAATCCGGACACACGGCTAATAATTTTAATTTGAACGTTAATAAATCAAAAAACTAAATATAAGGTTAAACACAGCTGATAATTGTTCACCTTCTATTATAGCAACACCTATATACATAAAATTAATAAAATTAATAAAATTAACTCCACACCCGATGCTCTTTTCATTAAAGCCGAAATACTTTATCAATAACAATTGACAAGAGCGCAAATATATTATGCTGTATTAAGTGGCTTACACACTAGGCTTCCGAAACGCGAACGCGTACGCTCGCCGTTTTCACACTGTCGCGTTTTTATTATTAATCAGCCACTATATATTACGCAGTATGCACCTTTCCATTTTTTATATAAATTCATTTTTTTTTTAAGAAATCTGATTTTAATAAAAAAATCGGAACGATTCTAGTTTAGCAACCTATCGATTTTTAAATTTTTTTTTTTCTAAAATGTGTGTTTTACGGTGCTTTACAAGAATATAAAAAAAAAGTCGGCTCAAACTTCGTTTTGAAGTTATTGACGATTAAATTTTTTTCGTCACGCGCATTAAAAAAAAAAAATACAATTGAATACGAAGATTTATAAGCTACAATCCACAACCTAAAAATTCAAGCTACAAAATTAAATATTTTAAAAATTGCAATGCCCACTCTTGATTCTGAACCATATAAATTCAACTGGTCTATAGGTAGTTAAACAATTATTATATTCAGAATTCCAAAATACTAATATTGAAATACATATTTATTATAAAGATGAAAAAAAACATATAAATCAAAAGAATACGCCGACATAATTAATAATATTAACACACATTGCGATAATAATGATAATGAAATCGAAACAAGAATAATTGATACAAAGTATAAATAATAAATCAAGCCTATGACATATTTTCTAAATACAAACCGGGAGAAAACGTTCTCAGCAATGGGAATTGTGGGCTCTATACCGTTTGTAAAGCATTAAATGATAATACAATTAATAAAATAACTTCAATTTTAGAGCTATTGGAATTATTAGGATTAAAAAATTACCAAACTATTGGTGGTCTGATGAAGAGTTAGCCCAATAGCACATTATTACAATTATAGGCGAATCTACAGGGTGTGCCTGGTGTGTCAGGGCGACTCATATAAAGCTGTGTAGGGCCCATCATACTCATTTCAGTTACAATGTTATTGAATCTAAACATTAAACAATTTGTATTTTAATTTTAATACATTTGTCATTTTTATGGGTACAAATATTGTCAATAAATATTATAGTGATAAGCATAGTTGATAAAAGATCAGCAATATTTTCAAGAAAAGAGAAAACATGCCTGTTTATTTATAGCACGGCTATAGTTGTAATTTATGGTAATCAGTCAAACATGTCAAAATATCCGAGGACAAAATATCCAAATTTTAAGTAAATTAGTATATTACACTTTACTTTCTAAGAAAATTAACTCCTAAATATATAAATTACGTTAGTAGTATAATAATATCACAAAATATACTGCACAAACATTATTCAAATAATATATAAAATAAAATGTAAAACAATTTGTTTTTATGAATACAGGAATAATTTGCTAAAAAAATGACCTACGCTATTTTCTAAAAATTTAAAAATTATATATATATTTAATTATATTTATATAATGATTATGATTCCCGGACGAAAAGTCCGGGGACAAAAAGTCCGGCATGGAAATAGTTGGACAAAAAGTCCGGATTCATTTTTTGATTGCCGGACAAAAAGTCCGAAAATACAAAATTGTCTATTCAATTTTCATTTATAATTATAATGTACCTTATATTATATAATATTATTATGTAGGTATATATATATAGTATACACATGTTATATTATATATATATAGTCAGTTCATATATAATTATTATTTATTTAAAAAATGTAATAAATTGTAATACTTTTATTACATTATTATATCATTGTACCTACTTTTTTATATTTTCTCATTTCTTATTATTTCTTATACCTAAAAAAATATTACGGAAATCCACTATAGTTTGGTAGGTAGGTCTATATGGATCTAATGTTTATCGCAGCCGTACGTCTACAGTTTATCTACCATAGTCCATAATATCATACCTACAATCTACATGCTACAATAGCGTTATTACCACGATTATTATATAAATCATGTGGCTTGGTGAAGTGCGGTCGTACGCTCAATCTGCGTTTCCGCATTATAATTAATATATATATAATTATTTAATTATTTTAATTTGACTTTTTTTTCCGTGGTTTATTTTTCCCATGGCTTTTTATTCTGTGGATTATTTTTCCCGTGGCTTTTTTCCCTGGATTTTTTTTATATTGGCTTTTTTTTCTGACTACCATTTTAAACGTGTGATAACTGAGAGGTATTTTGAACTACAGAGGGCCTTTTTGAGGTAATGGCACACTCTGCTATAAATTCTTAGATTCACATATGATACAATAACCATGACACGTACATATATAACGATAACAATAACAACAATACGGGTATAGTATATGGGTATGGCAATAAAACGCCTATATTGTATTATACAATGCTAACAAAAATACCCATTGGATCCCAGGAACGGCAACACCAAGGACATCAAATAAAATACCAATAATAACAACATAATTCATATAAAGGAAACACCAACAATCAACTTACAAACACATAACTTGAATATAAATACCACTAAAAACGATCATAAAGATACGGTTAATAATATACAAATAATCCCAAACGATAACCATATAAAAATAATAATAACGAACGTAAAATAACCCCTAACCCCTACAATAATAGGTTCACTACAGCCTATAGACGCGGTATCTCAAAGTAACAAAAATACTCATCCCAACACATCCCAACACATCCTTTTACACAAAAGATACCAACACGTGTCGAATCATTACAAAGTACCGTTAACAAATAAATCACACAAACCGATTACCTAACTAGTGAGTAGTGACAGAATTTATTACGGTCACAGATCAGATAAATAATTCCACAAAACTATCTATAACAGATTTCGAAGGGTATCCACTTTTCGATTTCTCCTAAATTAAGCATAATAGAACATAATAAAGTCGTTCAGTTATTAACTGAATATAAACACATTTTCACAACAGACACTTCAAACATAAAAACCGTCAATGTAAGACCATGTGAAATAAAAATCAAATCAAATCATCAAATTATAAAGAACCAAAATTTAATGCACCTCATAGAGACCAAACTAGAGGGTCAAATAAATAAATTACTAAAAGCAAATATAGTAAAACCAATTATTTCAAAGTTTGCCACCGCGGAATTTTTAGTTAAAAAAAAGCGGGAAAGTGGGTATCGCTCTGCTGTACATTAGGTGGTGGGGTGGACCTCTGACTAGGGTAGGTTAGATTTGAATGCAATGATATAGGCATCATTGTATACGAAAAACGATTCTGAACGGAGATAATTTGTCAGTCTAGGATATATTATATTTAAATATTGTCATATATTCTATTTTGAAACAAATATTTTTCAATTAGGACGCGTTTTGCATAAGGCATGGTTAATCAATTTTTCCAAAAACATTGCATGTAGTTATCATAATTCATAATACCTTATATTATCATAGATATGCATATACATAGTTTGAGGATAAATCGTTTTATTGTTACGCGATTTCATGCAAAATTTAAAACTCGAACGCTCAAAACATTTTTCCTATAATGACGCTACAAATTTTCTCTATAGCGTTTTGAAGCAAAACTTATGGAAAACTTAGTGTTGAATTTTATAACCCTAGATAAAAATACAAACAATATTATGAATTTTGAACTACAAAATAATTCGCAAATATTCATGGTTTTGAAGAATTTTTGTCAATATTTGAAATTCAAATGCTAATAAAAATTTAATTTGCATTTCCGGTGGACATTTTTTTTTGTGATAAAGATTGAAAAACTTGTAAGGAATCTTATACAAAATTTTTAAATCTTAGTTTAAAAAAGAAAATTTTTTATGAATTTCTAGCTTAAAATAATTTGTGAATTTTTGTGATTTTTCCGTATTTTGTCAAAATTCAAACTTTGAATGCTTATAAAAAAAAATTGTGACTATGAATTTCTTTTATTTTTCAACAGCTACTGTAACAATATGTTAAAAGCCTTGTATTAAATTTTCAAGATTTTCTACCCAAAAAATAAATATTTATCGATTTTAATTTAAAAAAAACTAATAATGATTGAAAATTGCATATACCTATGAAAAATTCAACTTAAGTTAAAATTTTTTCAAAATTTCATGGTGGATAGAATATACTTATAACGGGGTTTTCAATAGAGGCGCTCGAACTTTGATCGGATATATCGGGAATGTCATTAAAGCCTTATCTTATCTGCATAATTGTTGTGAATTGTTCAGTACCGTATGGCAAATCACCATGAACGGTTATAGCGTAGAACAACGTGTGCGTATAATTAAATTTACATAACGTCGTGTATTCGCTGATTGGGTTCTGGGGCAGTTAGCAGTTGATCCAAACTTCGTTAAAAAAATAATATTTAGCGACGAGGCCCATTTTTGGATGAATGGATACGTTAACAAACAAAATTGTCGGATTTGGGATGATACCAATCCACACAAGACACACCAAAACAAAATGCATCCCGAAAAGGTCACTGTTTGGTGCGGATTTTGGTCTGGCGGAATCATTGGTCCGTACTTCTATCAACTAGATTCACTTTCTGATTTAACAAGGTACTGAAGTTAAAAGTTGAAGCATTTTTACTGCCCCATAACGTAATGACAAACACAAAAAAAAATATTCATGGTTTTGACGAATTTTTGTCAATATTTGAACTTCAAATGCTAATAAAAAAAAATTGTGCCTATGTATTCTTATAATTTTTAATTCACTATAAGAATAAATTATAAAGAACTTTGTATTAAATTTTCAAGTATTTTGATAGGGCCAAAAAAATTTTATCGACACTTTAAAAAAAAATTTTCAGAAAAATTGAAAATTTCAGTTGTCTATAAATATTTCAAAATATTTTGAAAATTAAATCATGTAAAGAAAATGTCAATCTAAATAACTGGTAAAATTTTCAAGTATCTACAACTTATACTTTTTGAATAATAACAGATGTTTAAAATCGTTTGAGGATAAATCGTTATCGTTACGCTATTTCGTAAAAATTTAAAATCCAAACGCACTTAAAATTTTTCTTATAATGACGCTTCGAGTTTTCTCTATAGCTATTTGAAGGAAAACTTAGTGTTGTATTTTTAATCCTTAGTTATAAACATAAAGCATTTTATGATTTTTCGACTTCAAAATTACTTGCAAATTATCGCGTTTTCGACAGATTTCGTAAAAATATGAATTATAAACGCTTATAAAAAAAAAAAAATTGTGATAAAAGATTTTTAATTCTTTTTAGCTACAATAAGAACACTTCATAAGGAACCTTGTATTAAATTTTCAAGTTTTTTTGGTCGTCCAAAATTTTTTTACCGACACTTAAAAAAAAATTGAAAATTTCAGTGGTCTATATATAACTCAAAAAAAGTCAAAAATTTTTGAAAATTTAACTGTATATAGATAACACTAACATAAACATTTGGTGAAAATTTCAAGTATGACTTCAAGTATTTCAAGTATTTTGACTAGTTATGCTGTACACAGACACACAAAAAAAAACACACATCATTGTAAAATCAATACATTCATCACTTCGTTCAGAATCTAAAAGCAAGTAAGTCGTGGATGTCACTCTGCTGTACATTAGGTGGTACCGGTGGTGGGGTGGATCTCTGACTAGGGTAGGTTAAGCGTTAAGCCGTGTACACACTTGTAACATTTTCTGTTACGCTGTAACGCCGTAACACCGTTCCACCAGTTGTCGGTAAATTGAGTCGCATCAAAGGATGTTACGCGCTAATGTTACAAGTGTGTACGCGGCTTTAGATTTGAAATATTTAAATATTCTGACTTTTTTTGAGGTATTTATATACAACTGAAATTTTAAATTTTTCTGAAAATTTTTGGCCCTATCAAAATACTTGAAAATGTAATAATAAGTTTCTCATAAGTTATTCTTATAGTGATTAAAAATTATAAGAATACATATTATGCACAATTTTTTTTTATTAGCATTTGAAGTTCAAATATTGACAAAAATTCGTCAAAACCATGAATATTTGCAAATTATTTTGTAGTTCAAAATTCATAATATTGTTTGTATTTATATCCAAGTTTAAAAAATTCAACACTAAGTTTTACATAAGTTTTGCTTCAAATAGCTATAGAGAAAATTTGAAGCGTCATTATAGGAAAAATTTTTTGAGCATTTGAGTCTTAAATTTTTATGAAATCCGGTATGTGTGTATCTATGATAATATAAGGTATTATGAATTGTGATAACTATACATGCAATGTTTTTGGAAAAATTGATTAACCATGTGCCTTATTCAAAATGCGTCCTAATTGAAAAATAATATATTTGTTTCAAAATAGATTATACGACAATATTTAAGTATAATATATCCTAGACTGACAAATCATCTCCGTTCAGAATCGTTTTTCGTATACAATGATATCTATCATTGCATTCAAATCTAACCTACCCTAGTCAGAGATCCACCTCACCCACTAATGTATAGCAGAGCGACATCCACTTACCCGCTTTTTTATGTATGTTGTCAAAATTCAAACTTTGAATGCCTATAAAAAAAATTTGACTATGTATTTCTTTTATTTTTCAACTGCTATTGTAAAAATATGTTAGGAGCCTTGTATTCAATTTTCAAGCTTTTCTACCCAACAAATAAATTTTTATCGATATTAATTTAAAAAAAACTAATAATTATCGAAAATTGCAAATACTGATGAGTCTATGAATAATTCAACTTAAGTCGAAAATTTTTGAAAATGTCATGGTGGATAGAATATACTTATAGAAACATTTGGTGGAAATTTCATGTATATATTGTCATTTGTTTTAAAGTTACATCAAAAACCAAAATCGATTTTGTTGAAAACTGATTGTGCGTAAAATTTCCCGTTTTCCCCTTAATTTTTAGTTTGTTTATTCCGATTATTTAGAAAAATATTAAGAATTTATTAAGGCTCGAGTCCCTTGTGTTTGCCTAACATAGTAGCATTAATAACAACATATAACCAATAATATTAATAATCTTGTTATTCGTAACTAACCCTTTAATATTTTTACCTAGCCCTCACCTTTTACTTTTATATCTTTTATTTTTGCGTTATTACATATCTTAAATCTATCAACGGTTTTTATCGCTTTAAAAGTAATTTTTCGAATAGTTTTTATAAGCTCGAAAGAAGCGATATTGGTTTGGTTTGTAAGAATAGATGTAAGAAGTAACTTGGTACTCTACTTAATAAGAATGCTTGTTCCGATGGTTTTCCAAGTTTAGGCAGCATATAATAACTTAAGCCTCGATACTACTATGGCCCAAATCATTTGAGGTGTCCAGAAGAGACGAGGTTATTATTGTCCGCTTACGAATAGGCCACACGCGCATGACACACGGATATCTCATGGCCAAAGAAGACCCTCCACCATGCCTGACGTGTGGAACAATCATCACAGTCAAGCATATACTAACAGAATGTCATCAATTCAGTGAAAGGCGCATTCACCCACTCCCGAGACGACCAATAAACTCCTCAATTTCGTCAACTCAACAGGACTGCGTCAACTGATTTAAATATTCTAACTTAGATTAAAATGTAAATCTTTAATTATAAGTAATAAGTAGAAAGCAATTATGTAAGTAATTAATGTAAATTTAATATGTAATGCCGGCTAATAACCATGTAGTTGATGCCATAAACAATTAATAAAAAAAAAAAATAACCTAAGCTCTTTTCCATTGTTTTTACACTTCTTTCGGTATTTTTGGGTTTATTTGTTCATAATCAGGTGACTTTTTTGGATTGATATTCGCATCAATTTCTTTTGCAATTTCAATCGGAGTGAAGAATTTAATCTTTTTATGTATTTCATTTATTGGTTGATACTTCAGTTTTATATTGTGTTTAGAAGCTACATACTTATTGTTCAGCTGAAATATGCATTCTAGTTTTAGATACATATAACCTGCGTGCAATTTTACTTTATCTTGGTTATAGCACGCCCATGATCGCATAATCGCAAATATTTTTACGCGGTACCTAGTTCTATTTTTATTATTAGATGGCATAGTTATTTTGTGCAATATAATATCTCTTGCTGTTATAGATCTACTACCTACGAAGAATATTGATAGCATTATATTCATCCATTTGCTATTTTTGGTTTTTGGGTTATATATACAATATTAGTTATTATAATTACTCCACGTCTTTGGTCGTATTATTCTAAATTTTATTATTCCTTGATCTGATAGTAATAATTTATACCTCGTAACACAATTGAAAATGGTTTTTCATTATTTAATTGATATCGATGTTATTCAATATTATTTTCTTCTAGTGCCTACCTTTTTGTATCATGGTTCTGAATTGATTCGTGTGTTGTTAAAATTGTTATCGACCAAACTTAGAATTATTTTTGTCCATATCCTGCTGGCTGCTGGTTCTTCACACGTCTTTAACTGTTTTAAAAAGTTTCGATCTTAGATAGTAATTGGTTGAAATTTATAAACATTTTGAATAACGACACTAATTGCGTTTTTGTTGTTTTTTGTATAGGTATTGCAGCTTCGTTAACATCGTTTAATATACTACAGGATTAAAAATGGTAGATATTTTTAAATGTGAACTTTTAGGCTTTTAGCTTCCAATATAACAGTACGTCATTTTTAAATGTAGTAATTTTTATCCTTCTTGCAATTTTATCACTCGTGACGGAGTTATTAATTAATTTACATAAACTGATTAACTCGGTCATTGCATTATGCATTTGTGCATACCTGCATCAGCACATCTACGACCATGGCTGTTTACGAGAACCACTGGTAAGTCGTTGCACGAGTTGCCTACTTAATTATATTATGTGAACATTCACCAATGTCCTGTCTGCGTGTTAAGCATTTTTGATGATAGTAAAATTATTGAAAATGAGACGACGCATAAGTACGGCACCCGGTAAGCAAAAACCAAACGTGTTGCTCGTTCTGCAAGCAAATCGTAGCCATCATCGTAAATCTAAATATTTACTTAGATTACAAATGTCATTATGTCTACAATATGTTTTGTCTGTAATTTTCCAAAAAACAATTCAATTTTGCATACATTTATGAATTATATTGTTAATTTTATTTATTCGTATAAATATATAATACTTATTATAGCAGGACCGTAGCAAGTACTATCTCTGGCAGAAAACCAAATTTGCAATCTCCTCATCCAATTTTTTTTCTACTACCTACTATAAAATGCTCATTATTTTTAAAAAATAAGCGCTTTTGCCCTTTATTTAATATTTTTTTCTAAATTATAATACTTGAATTGAGGCTACCACTAGATAAAATTACGCTTTTCGTATAATAATTGTACATCTGATAAGAGTCCTCTTGCCAGTGCCTAGCTACGGCTCTGCTAATTTGTTATTACTATCAAAAATATTTTAAAATTCAGATTACTTAAACATCGCGGATATTTGGTTTTATATAGAACCATTCGACTGTCTCACAACTTTTCAGATAACCGAGTAAATAAGTCTTGGGTTTGAAAAGTACTCTGCACTGCCATAATACCAGATATTTTATAGATATTTCAAAGGCGTTTGATAAAATGTGACACAGAGGTCTCCTATAAAGCTACAAGTTATAAATTTTAATTACTATTCAACATAAAAAAATAATATCTATCAAACAAACAGTTTTCCATCAAAATAAATAACAATGCATCTGACTTCAAGCCCTTCAAGGCCTCAAATTTGGTTCCATATTACTTAATAGGTATCTGCGTTTGATCGTTTCTGACACTCCTCAGTAACCTCAAACAAACATCATTCTCTTAGCAGACGATACGACTATCTATTTATGGATCGGGCAAGTTTGAAATCAAATCAAATTGAATCGAACTACTTCATTAAATATTTCTGATAGGTTAGGTTTACCTAACCTTGAAAACTCAATAACAGATCTACAAATTTCTTTAGACCGAATTTCAGACTGGTTTACAAAATGGAAACTTGCACTTAATTGGGTTAAGATTGGTAAATCCAATTTAATTAAAAATCAAAAATCAGCCTATATTATGGAATAATAAAGATCAATCAATTAAATATCACGGAGTTTACATTGATAAAAAATTAACATAGAAAATGCATATAAATAAAAATTAAACTAAGCCTATACACAATTGAAAATTTTATAGGTACCCCCTAATAAATTACAATTCAACACTTTAGATTAAATGCTCACTTCTAATATACATATCAATAATTAGACCATTAATTATATATGGATGCCCAGTATAGGCAGCTTCATCCTAAACAAAAATTACAAATTACAAATGATACAAAACAAATTTCTCAGAATAGCTCTTAAAGCCCCATGGTACATGTGAAACACACAACTTTACAATGACACTGGAATACCATACCTGACCACATGGATCAATGAACAATTTCATTGGAAATTAAAAACAATAGAAGGTGCCCTTCACTTCAATATTGGTAAAAGAACCAAAAACCGCAGACTTAAGCCATGGCTACCACAAGATGTTTTACTTGAAGCAGTTGAAGTTCATGAAGAGGACTATCTAGACTCATAATCAAGCTAAAATGTATCCGTAAACTTATTTGTAAACCTTAATTAATTAACTTTATAATATTGTGAAAATACCTGGTGTATTGAAACAATTATATAAATAAATTAAAATACATTAGAATTAAATTAAATAAATACTGTTTTAAATTTTATTAATTACTTATTAATTATTATATAATATTATACAAACAAAAACTTATTAACATTATAAACAATAATTTCACTACATATTATAAATTATAATTACATACATTTAGAATAATTTAGATTTTAGACAAATTTATAAATACACTTTTATCAATTTAAAAAAAAAAAAAAATCAAATATACATTTTATTCATATAATTTGACTAAAATTTAACTTAATTGAGTACCTACCTAAATTCTTCATATTGGATTGTAGTACAATAAAAAATCAATACTTATCATTGCTAATTTAGGAATGCAATAAATATTTATTAAGTATTTCATTTTGTTCTTATGTCATGATAATACATTAAAAAAAAACGGAAATAAAAATGAAAAACAAACATATAAAAATAAAAAAATAAAGATAAAAAGGAAGTACTTAATATAGATATTTTTCTAATATGGAGAAAAAAGAGACCATTAAATGAGTAACCATCAAGTAATTGATAACATAACACAACTTTTTAATTAAAGTCAATTATTGGTATTTCAGGTAAATTTATTTAGAATTTGATCTTAGCTATTCAATATCAACACCACAATTGAAGCTGTGTCGGTTATTTTCACTAGGAATATCATCTGAACCAGAATTATGTTCTTGAGGTGCATTCAACATGTTTAATGTCACATCAGCAGAGTTACATTTTGTACTAAGTATATTTGTTGATATTGGTGATGTTAAAGACATTGGTGTTCTTGTCAATGCAGCCGGATTGAGTGCTCGATTTTCATAGGATTTTCTTTTGAGAGTTGTATGTATTTGTGATCTGGAAAGTTTAATCAATGAATTGGAAGACAGGAAAATAAAGATCAATTTATTTATTTTACGTATGTATTTTAATATAAATTCAAAACTATTTACAATTAAAAGTTAATTTAAAAATGCATTGAGTTTTTAATAACTAATAAAATATTCCTTAGCATTAAGAGCCTCTGAATTATAACAAAACATTTTGAAAGACCTTAGGTAATTAATGATTAATAATATAAAATAATTACACTGTTCGCTGTTTGATTTGGTCGCAGATAATAGCTAGGTCATCTGTGAATTTCTTTACAGCACTTTGTAACATTTCTATATCGTCATCAGTCCATTTGCTAAAGTAATCAAATGCAAAAATAACCACCATAAATGATACAAACAAATAATATAATTTTATGTTATACCTGTTGGGTGTTGGAGTATCATTTGTGGGTTGCAATGTCAATGTTAGTTCCCCTAATCTACTGAATGCAGTACCAGCAGCACTGAAAATCTCACCGACCTAAACATAATATGAATTATTGAGTAGGTATTTAATTGTAATATATCATAATACAGAATAAAAACAATGGTTTACTTTAGCCGCTGAACTTTGATTGCTCATTTTGTTCACTTGTTAAATTTGGAATATTTTAAAAATCTTCACTATAAAATTCATATGAATGTCTAAAAATATTTAAATTAATAATTAGTAATATTAGTAAAAAAAAAGTTAATAATGTTGATTGTTATGTTCTGATAACATAAAAATAACACAATCGGTGCCGTGAAAGCGATACCACAAAACACATTACGCGCCATTTTGTAGGAAATTATTAAGTCTATAAGGATAACAATATTATGTACGAATATTTAAATCGTGATATTCAGCAGAAGTGCAGGGACTAATACGTTTCTTATCGAACCTCTAATTTTCAAATAACAAGCTGATTATTGAAACATAAAACATACGTACATACCCTCAAACAAAATAATAATTAATAATTAATAACTCAATAAAAAACAAAAATATAACACTATCAAGTTTGAACTAGCAAGCCGGGCATTTATTTTTTTAGCCACTCCTGTCTCTAACGCGGTAACACTGGTTGCGATATTCTCGGCCTGTACCATTAAACGTAATTCTAACTCTGGAGGGGGGCCTGTCAGACGGGCGGCGGCTGCCCCCTCCCTCCGGCACCCCGAACGTCCATCGATCCAATTCCGTCGGTGACGAAGTTTCGAGTTAATTGAACGGGATCCGTTTGTTGTTTTTCGTTCCTCTTGTATTGGTGCGTTTGTGCTCGTATCAACAGTTATAATAAGGCAATTAACCGTACAGTGCGTCAATAAGTCAATAAGTGGCCGTACGTTTATCGAGAAATGACAATTCGTGTATGAAAGAAAAATAAACCCAAATCATACTCGTAATTGGTGCCGAGCGAACGAGGTAATTTGACGTTTTATGCTTTCGCGTAATCGATCCCGCTGAAGCCGTGTCGCTTTTTATCTTGCCACACCCAGCTTGGTGATTATAATATATACTGAGAATTTTTCTCATTTTTCATTTTAAATGGGCCTGGGGGTCTGACATCCGCACGATCAAGGGTCTTGGTCGTAATTTATGTCCCGATCTGGAAGTCCAAATCGTATTTGACCTACTATTAGGTACTCCCCAATATTGTCTTCGTATATAATATGTATATAGGTACCTACTATAATAAATTATATCATTGACATTCCTATTTTGTAGACAATTAATATCTTTTTAATGGTAGTTTATTACTTTATTAGTCATCATTCTATATAGTACTTGTTCTATAGTTTCTACTACTGCCCACTAACTGTAGGTTAGGTTAATCCATCTAATTTCGTTAATAGGATTTGTATTTTTGTAAATTAACAATATGACATCAGTAGTAGTTTTGTAATGCATGACTCTGTGAGGTTAAGTTGTTACTATTTTTAAAACCTAATCATGTCCTTAAGAGACTATATTATGTGGAATTGAATATTACAGATTTCGAGCTTAGTAAGTGGTGTTTTATTTTTTATTTATTAGCATTGATCCAAAATATAGGTAAGGTTAAATTGAATTAGTTTTTCATTAGGTAAGTACCTAAATATCATTTTATAAGACTTTAAAATCATAGGTTCTCAAATATATAATTTAATACCTACAACAATTTGTTACTTAGCATACTTACCTAACATCTTATTTGCTAAAAGTTACCTACCCTTTGAGAATTCTACTTAATTGTTAAGTTGTATGACAAAGTATTTAACTGTAATCAATCATCTATCAAATATAATATAAACAACAAATTAATTGTTTATACATATTATCAAGTATTATTATGTAAGACTTATATAGTTATACATTAATTATCTAGTTTATACGTATCCCATTATGTAATGATGATTATTTTAGAAGACTAGATGTAATACTGAGGATTTTTTTGTTTTTCAAACCTGGTAGGTACATGCACCAAAAAAAACCTAAAAATATTAAAATATCCATCATCAATATTAAAAATTATAGACAAGCTAAAACAACGATTATTAAGATAGAATTTTTTTTATCAAAATTTAAAATAAAAACTAAACGATAATACCTACATCTAATGTTATAATAAAAAACTAGGTATTTTTGTTTCAACGTTTTTATTATGCTTTATAAATTTGACCTTGTGATAATAAAATAAAATAAGACTATTAACTGTTCATCTAAATTTGGTTATTTTTGGCGGTTAAATTACTAAATTATTTTAATTATGATAAATACAATAAATATACCTACCTATGGATTCTTGATCTGGTAACAAATATTTAAAAACAAAAAACTTCAATTATAATGAATATTTTGATGGTAGGACAGTAGGTTACTTATTTTAAATAAATTATACTGAAATTAATTAGGTTATCATCAAGGTAGTTTATTGTTATAAATTATTTTTTTATTGTGTATATTATTATTGTTTATACTTATTAACAGATGAAATAATTAAAATTGAAATCATAATACATTTTAATTGAAGAATTAATATTGTGTTATTACTTTTTACACTACACTTTATCTGATATCAGTTATCACAAGATATATTAATTAACAATAAATAAATAACTACAATCAATTAACAGGTTAACTTACCCAATTTCTACAAGTTTTCATTCATAACCATTTTAAATAACCATAACAATTTACTATATTTATCAAATCTTTAAATAAATATCAATAATTTCTTATCACATTAATTTGTTTATTGTTTTCATTGATTTGAAATTTGAAATAGATTATTTTAATAAAATTTAAATACCAATATTTTTTCATTAAGATATTTTCAAAATGGATCCCTTGATTCCAAAAGAGGTGAAAATCCTTGAATCTGCTGAGGATATCCAAAATCGTCGTTTTCAAGTTCTTGATCGCTATAACGAATTCAAGGCGGAAGCTCGTTTAAAGAGGGAAAAACTTGAAGATTCCAGAAGATTTCAAGTAATTTAAAATTGAACTCTTAACTTTAAAATTATTTTGAGAAATTTTAATTTGTGTGTTATTGCAGTATTTTAAAAGAGATGCAGATGAACTTGAATCATGGATACTTGAAAAAACACAAGCTGCATCAGATGAAAGTTATAAAGATCCTACAAACTTGCAGGTTATTATTACTTAATTTATTTTTATACTGACAGTAAATGTAACTAACTTAATTTTTTAGGCTAAAATTCAAAAACATCAAGCATTTGAAGCTGAAGTTGCTGCACATAGTAATGCGATCGTAGTTTTGGATAACACTGGAATGGGAATGATTAATCAAAATCATTTTGCATCATCAGAAATACGTCAAAGACTTGGTAATTATATGTGTATTGACATATTTTTGTATGAAACATCTTTCAAATTAGAATCACTTGATGTTATATTAAACAATTAAATTCATAAGAAATCTCTTGTATTTTTGTAGCATAACCTATGAATTATTATTTTATTTTTTTTTGAGGGGAACCCGCGGCAACATGGGCCATTGGGTGTGGGAGTGTTACGGTAGGAGTTATTTTTGTATATTTGTTTGTAGGTTCTTGAGTTGGTAGGGTTGTAACACGTGTTTGTGTATATGTGGCAAGGATATGTTGCTAAAAATCCCGGGTGGTCACCCATCCAGGAGCTAGCAACTGCGGCCGGTACGTACGCTCAGTGCGTTGCCGCAGATTGAGCGTACGACAGCGCCTCACCTAGCCATTATGAATTATTGTCATTAGGAATATTATAGATGTGTTATAAATACTTATAGATAACTCCAACTAATTTTGAATACTTTTATAAGAATACTAATGTATATAGGAATTAATGATAAATTACAAATAATTTTAGAGCAATTACATAAAGATTGGGATTTACTTTTGTCAAAATTGGCTGAAAAGGGTGTAAAATTACAGCAAGCTTTGGTTTTAGTTCAATTTTTAAGACAATGTGATGAGGTTATGTTTTGGATTAATGATAAGGTAAATACTAAATTTGAGTTTATTTAAAAAAACACAAGATTAACTTTTTTATTAATTATACCTGGTATGATGTCTAGGAAACTTTTGTCACTACTGATGAGTTTGGTGCCGATCTAGAACATGTGGAAGTATTGCAACGTAAATTTGATGAATTTCAAAAAGATATGACATCACAAGAATATCGTGTAACTGAAGTAAATGATTTAGCGTCCAAATTAGTTTTGGAAGGACATCCTGAAAGAGAAATAATTTTGAAAAAAAAAGAGGTAAGTAAACAATATCCCTGTTTATATTTTATATGTTTATATGTTGTTTTTGTATACAAAATTGAATATATGTACTTAGGACTTAAATGAAGCATGGACTCGGCTTAAACAATTAACTTTAATGAGACAAGAACGATTATTTGGAGCTCATGAGATACAACGTTTTAACCGTGATGCTGATGAAACTGTAGCTTGGATATCTGAAAAAGATGGTATATTGTCTTCAGAAGACTATGGAAGAGATTTAGCTAGTGTACAAACACTTCAGGTTTGTTATAAAAATATAATTAATATTGTTACATTATTTTAAATACAGTAGATTTTCGGTAATTCAAATTTGATGGGACTGTTGAAAAACTTCGAATTAGTCTGTTTTAGTTTTGTAAATAGGTAATTATTAATTATTCCAGAAAATCAGGTGGCACATATTAGATTTATATATTGCTTTTAAATTGTAAATTAAATTATATACCTAATAATTTTACTATGTAAATTAAATTATTATAGTAAAATATTATTATTTTTTGAAAAAATCTGTAATGGTATTTTACTTCATTGAATTTTGTTTCATTTTTTCATAATTTTTTTAATTTGGTGAATTTACTTTGTCACATGTTAGTCTCCAGTTTTCCGAAATTTAATTTCGAATTACCGAGTGTACTTAAATTTATTGGTTTATTCGAATTATCGCGTGATTATCAAGGGACCGAGCATTTACTACTAATTACCAAAAGTTTCGAATTATTGAGAGTCGACCGTAGTAGGTATAATACAGCCAGTTTCACACCATAATATGTTGTTTAGATTTAAATATATTTGGCTTCTATGTAACATGTTACTTGTAAATAAATACATGTAAATGACATAGTGTAGTTTGAGACCAGCTTTAGGTTGATATACAATAAAAATGTTAAACCTGTAACATATCAATGTCTTTTGTGATGTACAAAGCATACATTATTTTTTGTTTTATTTGATTTTTAACATTTTCTTATAATTTTAGTAATATTGTATTTAAATTTTTAATCTATAGTTCTCAATTATTTACAGTTAATTTTATAAACAATAATTATATGACCTTTTCTTATTTTAGAGAAAACATGAAGGTGTTGAAAGAGATTTAGCAGCTTTAGAAGATAAAGTTTCAATTTTGGGTCAAGAAGCAGATCGCTTATGTGGTATTCACGCCGATCATAGTTCACAAATCCAAAATAAGCGTGGAGAAATTGTTGCTTATTGGGAACGTCTGACTGCTAAAGCTCAAGAGCGTCGACAAAAATTAGATGAATCATATTTACTTCAACGTTTCTTAGCAGATTTCCGCGATTTGACTTCTTGGATTAATGATATGAAAGCAATAATATATTCAGATGAATTAGCAAAAGATGTGGCTGGTGCTGAAGCTTTACTTGAAAGGCATCAAGAACATAAGGTACCTACATAAATAATAACTATAAACATAATTTCAAATTCAATTTTTAATTAATACTTAATGTTTTTGTAGGGAGAAATTGATGCCCGTGAAGATAGTTTTCGGATTGCATTGGAATCTGGAGAACACATATTAAAAAGTGAAAATGCTCCTACATTAGTGAGTGAAAATTTAGGTAATTTGATCAGTGAAAAGAGTTCATTGTTAGCTTTATGGGAAGAAAGACGTATATTGTATGAACAATGTATGGATTTGCAATTGTTTTATCGTGATACTGAACAAGCTGATACATGGATGGCCAAACAAGAAGTAAATAAACTCAATCAGATGAATAATTAATATAGTATATAAATAAACTATGCTATGAATCATGATAAAAAATTACATTTACTTTAAAGTACATTTTATTTTCTATAGGCGTTCTTATCTAATGAGGATTTAGGTGATTCTCTTGATAGTGTTGAAGCATTAATAAAAAAACATGAAGATTTTGAAAAATCTCTAGCTGCTCAGGAAGAAAAAATTAAAGCTCTCGATGAATTTGCTACAAAATTAATTGAAGGACAACATTATGCCACTGAAGATGTTGCACAACGCCGTGAAATGGTAAATAATAATTATCTAATATAAAAATTGTATTATTAAAACTACTTTTTTTCCCTTATGATATTTTACTTAATTAAATTAAATTTTAGTTGTTAGAGAGACGTACAGCATTGCTTGCAAAATCATCGCAAAGACGTAGTGTTCTTGAAGATTCATATAGACTTCAACAATTTGAAAGGGATTGTGATGAAACTAAAGGATGGATTAATGAAAAATTAAAATTTGCTAATGATGACAGTTATCTTGTAAGTTTTATTATTTTAGATAAGATATAGTATAATGTATATTATTGCTTATTAGGATCCAACCAATTTAAATGGAAAAGTACAAAAACACCAAAACTTTGAACAAGAACTGAACGCTAACAAATCTCGCATGGAAGAAATTACTTCTACTGGTCATGCTCTTATTGAATCTAAACATTATGCTTTGAGTAAGTTAATCATATGTTTGCAATGTTTTTTGTTTTTTTTATTTACAAAATAACTCCTTTTTTTAGGTCGTATTCAACTTAGAATGGATGAAATTGTTCATTTATGGGAGAATTTAGTTACTGCATCAGGACAAAAAGGTTCAAAACTACGCGAAGCTGCTCAACAACAGCAATTTAATCGTACTGTTGAAGATATAGAGCTTTGGTTATCAGAAGTTGAAGGACAATTATTAAGTGAAGATTATGGAAAAGTAATATATTACTTGTAATACTCTCATCTGTTATATTAAGTTATTTTTAAGTTTTTGTATTGTAAATAGTTTATTTTTATACTATGATTAATATGTATTTGTTTTCTTAAGGATTTAACTAGTGTACAAAATCTTCAAAAGAAACATACTTTGTTGGAAGCTGATGTTGCTTCACATCAAGATAGAATCGAAGGTGTAAAGATAACAGCTGATCAGTTTGTTGATGGAGGTCATTTTGATGCCGACAATATTCATGCAAAACAAGTAAAATTCTCAATTTTGTGATTTTTCTGACAAATAATATTCTTATTATATTTTGTTTTCTTATTAGGTTCTATTATGTGACCGTTATTCATCACTAAAAAAACCAATGGAAACACGTAGACAGCGTTTGGCAGATTCACTTTTAGCACAACAGCTGTTTAGGGATGTTGAAGATGAAGAAGCTTGGATTCGTGAAAAAGAACCTGTAGCCGCATCAACAAATCGAGGTAAATGTGTTGTTATTAATTTTGTAATAAGTTTATAATATTTATAATTTCATATTTAAAACAGTGAATGAAATAATAAAATTAATAAGGTTAATTATTTGAATAGGTCGTGACTTAATTGGTGTACAAAATTTAATGAAGAAACATCAAGCTGTTGTGGCTGAAATCAACAATCACGAATCCCGTATTGCTGCTGTCACTCAAGCTGGACAACAAATGATTGATACTAAACATTTTGCTTCAGAAGACATTAAACAACGTTTAGCAAATCTCAATAAACATTGGAATCATCTGAAAGAAAAAGCATATCAGGTATGAATTAATTATTGTAATTACTAATTTGATTTAGTTATTATTTATGAGTATTTTAAAGTGTATAGTATCCAAATTTATTATTTTCTTATCACACTGAAATATTTTAAGTATGAAATAGTTTTTCTTTATAATATAATATTATTTTCAGCGCAAACAAGATTTAGAAGATTCTCTTCAAGCGCATCAGTACTTTGCTGACGCTAATGAAGCTGAATCTTGGGTTAAAGAAAAAGAACCAATGGTATTAAGTCAAGATTATGGAAGAGATGAAGATTCTTCTGAAGCTTTATTAAAAAAGCACGAAGCATTGTTGTCAGATTTAGAAGCATTTAAAACTACAGTTGGATCCCTTTCAGAACAAGCTGCTGCGTGCAAGGTAAGGAAAAACAGTACTATGTTCAATCCTTAAAACTTTTTATTATATCGTTTTTAGATTTTTTGATATGATAAATATATTTTTATTTCATTGTTTTAGCAACAAGAAACTCCTGTAGTAGATGTTAGTGGAAAGGAATGTGTAATGGCTTTGTTTGACTATACTGAAAAGTCACCAAGAGAAGTTTCCATGAAGAAAGGAGATGTTTTAATTCTCCTTAACTCTAATAACAAAGTATGTATTTTTAATTATTATATATATCATATTATGATTTACCTAAAAGATTTTTATATTTTTAATATTTGATAATGTACCCATTTTTAGCCAATTATTGTTTGGTTTTATGCTATTAATTATTATGAATGTTCAATATTTTAGGAATGGTGGAAAGTGGAAGTAAACGATCGTCAAGGATTTGTCCCTGCTCCTTATGTTAAACGACTTGAAGTTTCTGGTCTGAGCGCATCTCAACAACATTTGGCTACTGGTGGATCTATTGCAGCTAGACAAGCACAAATTGAAGCCCAATATACAAGACTCCTAAATCTAGCTAAAGAACGACAAACTAAACTTGCCGAAACTGTTAAAGCATATGTACTAGTTAGAGAAGCTGCTGAATTAGCCACATGGATCAAAGATAAAGTTAGTTTCAGTTTTAACTACTATTAAGTGTTTGTATAATTATTAAATTATGTTAAATATTTAAGGAAAATCATGCTCAAGTACAAGATGTTGGAGAAGATTTAGAACAAGTGGAAGTCATGCAAAAGAAATTTGATGATTTTCAATCTGATTTGAAAGCAAATGAAGTACGATTAGCTGAAATGAACGAAATAGCAATGCAGTTAATGAGTTTAGGCCAAACAGAAGCCGCATTGAAAATTAATACTCAAATTCAGGTATGTTAGAATTAATTATTCCTATTGCCGCTAAAATTATATTTACTATCTATTCGTTGCTGTGAATCTTGGTCTTTTATAATTTTTTTCATGTTGTAATTACCAATAAGCTAAATACAGTCTGAATATGGTTTAATTAATTATGGTAACACTAAATGTTTCAACTGGACAATGCTTTAGTTGACAGTTAGGGTTATTTTTAAAAATGTACTGAAATATTCAATATAGATATGCTTAAAATAATTTGATTAACAACATAGTAACTAATATGTTTATTCTTCGATTAAATATTTAATTTCATTAAAACTCATGTCTATAAAAAAATATGGCATTCTGATAACCCTTTTTTTATTATAGATAGAAAAACTTATAAGAAATGTTGTACCTGTCACATTTTCAAATCTCAGATATAAAAATAAAATTTAGATGAATTTCTATCAATTTTTATGTAGAGAAAATTCTATTATAAACATTTGGTGAAAATTTCAAGTATCTATCGTTGTTTGTTTTTAGTTTCACTTTAAAAATAATTAATTTTGTCATAAACTAGTTTATATTTATTTATAACCATACTGTGTGATATAATATATAAACACTTAACAGTAAATCATTGCTAATTATTATATTATTTGAATATTTAAATTGGTATATTCAAAATGTTAGTCCACATATTTATTTGTTGATTCTTATCCTGAATGATATTAAATAGGATTTGAATGAAAAGTGGACATCCCTTCAACAACTTACTCAAGCTCGAGCTACACAATTAGGATCAGCACACGAAGTACAGAGATTTCATAGAGATGTTGATGAAACACGTGATTGGATCCGTGAAAAAGATGATGCTCTTAATAATGATGATCTTGGTAAAGATCTAAGAAGTGTTCAAGCTTTACAACGTAAACATGAAGGATTAGAACGTGATTTGGCCGCATTACAAGATAAGGTTAGAAATATATATACATATATATATATATATATATTGTATTACCAAATAAAAATGTACTTAAAATCAAATGTAAACCTAATTTTTTGTATTAGATCCGCCAATTAGATGAAACTGCTAATCGCTTAATGAACACACATCCTGAATCTCGTGATAATACTTACATGAAGCAAAGAGAAATTAATGAAGAATGGACTCAATTAACTGCAAAAGCTAATTCGAGAAAAGAAAAACTTTTAGATTCATATGATTTGCAGAGATTTTTGTCTGACTATCGTGATTTAATGTCTTGGATTAATTCAATGATGGGTTTGGTCTCTAGTGATGAATTAGCATCAGATGTCACAGGTGCTGAAGCATTATTGGAACGTCATCAGGTAAAATAAACTTTTTGAAATAACTAAATAATTAGATACCAATATTGAGTTTATGCTTAAAATATCCACAGTATTAATTAAAGCATAATTATTTTTTATTTATGTTCTATCGTTTTTGTAGAGTTTGAGAGCTGAAATAGACTATCGTTATGGTATAGCTCAGGTATAAAATGAAGTATTGATTATTGTGTATTTGTCATTTAAAGTTTGCACTTCACTGACACTATTAAATATATTTCTATGTTTGGTTTTTCATATTCTAAAAATTTGTTCTCAATTCTGTTTTAGTATTTAGTAATAAAATTATAGTGCCCAGATTCTTATGAATATATAATACTCAAATATTTTTCTATTTTTAGTTTTAACTTAAAACATTGATTTTTTGAACCACTGAACTAAATATTTATTTATATTTGGAAACAATTTGTATAATACAATTGATAAGCTTATCAAAATACAATTCTTAACACAATATTGTACAACTGTAAATGTTATTAAGTGCGCTTTATTATTGTATGTACAACTACACTATGATATTTGTTATTCGATCAATTGATGAACAAAAAAGAAAAAGAAATAGATTATCGAATCAATTATACATTATTATTTGACACTATGATTATGACAGTATTCAGCTCTGATACAAGTTGTACCAGTAACCAATGAATATAACTAATACTTATTACATATTCAGTGATAGAAGTTTCATAAATTTAAATATCGAATGACAAAGTGTATCCTATTGTTAATTATTGTGATTAAAGATTAAATCAAATAGAAAATTAGGGAGAATTTATGTGCATTTTATCAAGAGTTTATCAAAGATTAGTACAATTTCACCTTAAAGAAAAAGTTTTGCAATTATCTGGGCCTAGTAATTAAAATAAATTAAGCTTATTGTTTTAAGTTTGTAGTTATATATAACTCTATAACTTATTTTTTTATTACAGTGTTATTACTTATAATGTTACAATCAATAAATAATAAGAATTGTTTACTAATAAAATACACCAATGATATTTTCACTTAAAATATATATTTTAGACATTTTTTAAAATTAATATTAGTAATAAATATCAATAACATTTTACAAATGATATATCAATCATTTTAGTATAACTAAAAAATTAATATTTTATTCTGTTACACTTATTCACTATTTAGATTAAGATTATTATTAACTTTTTTATATATACATTTTATGTTTTAGGAACATCGTACAGAAATTGATGCTCGTACTGGTACTTTCCAAACATTTGAAATGTTTGGACAGCAACTTTTACAATCTGGACATTATGCCAGTGTTGAAATACAAGAAAAAATTGAAAGCATGACTGAAGCTAGACAAGAGTTAGAAGAGTGAGTTTTCATATTAGAATACAAATGTACATACTCCATTAACATTAAATTTTATACACAGAGCGTGGATAAACCGCCGGATGCAATTAGATCAATGCTTGGAACTGCAACTATTCTACAGAGATTGTGAACAGGCTGAAAATTGGATGTCAGCTAGAGAAGCATTCCTTGCATCTGAAGAAGTTGATTCTAAGGGAGATAATGTTGAAGCTCTTATTAAAAAACATGAAGATTTTGATAAAGCTATTAATGCACATGTATGGTTGTTTTTAAAACAAATATTTTCATTGTTTTAATATTACATTTATAAACTTTTAGGAAGAGAAAATTGCTGCTTTACAAACACTAGCTGATCAATTAATGGCTGCACAGCATTATGCTGCAACTCCAATTGATGAAAAGAGACAACAAGTTTTGAATAGATGGCGTCATTTGAAAGAAGCTTTAATTGAAAAAAGATCAAAATTAGGCGAGTCACAGACATTACAGCAGTTTAGTAGAGATGCTGATGAAATTGAGAATTGGATTGCGGAGAAACTTCAACTGGCTACAGAGGAAAGTTACAAAGACCCAGCAAATATACAATCTAAACATCAAAAACATCAAGCATTTGAAGCAGAATTAGCTGCTAATGCAGACCGAATTCAAAGTGTTTTAGGCATGGGACAGAATTTGATTGATAAACATCAGTGTGCTGGATCCGATGAAGCTGTTCAGGTACTAATTATACTATTAAATGCATTTTTCATATTTATGAAGATATATGTTTTTAATTTAGTCAAGATTAGGATCTATTGCTGATCAATGGGAATATTTGACTCAAAAAACAACTGAGAAATCATTAAAACTTAAAGAAGCAAACAAACAGCGTACCTATATTGCTGCTGTTAAAGATTTAGATTTCTGGTTGGGTGAAGTTGAATCATTGTTAACATCTGAAGACTCTGGAAAAGATTTGGCATCTGTTCAAAATTTGATTAAAAAACATCAACTTGTTGAAGCTGATATTCAGGCCCATGAAGATCGTATTAGAGGTTAATTTAGTATAATATTGTTAAATAATACTTATATTAAATTTAGAATTTAGTATATTTATTTGAATAAAATGTCATTATATCTACTCATTAAATAATAGTAATTAATTTTTTTTATTTAATCAGATATGAATGGTCAAGCCGATTCATTAATCGAAAGTGGCCAATTTGAAGCAGGAAGTATTCAGGAACGTCGTAGTTCTATCAATGAAAGATATGAACGAATTAGAAATTTGGCAGCCCATCGCCAAGCTCGTTTAAATGAAGCTAACACTTTACATCAGTTTTTCAGAGATATTGCTGATGAAGAATCATGGATAAAGTAAGTTGCATGTTATATTAATTATGTTTTATTATGATATGTATTTATTTGTTATTGTTAATAGGGAGAAAAAACTTTTGGTTGGATCTGATGATTATGGTCGTGATTTAACTGGTGTTCAAAATCTCAAAAAGAAACATAAGCGACTTGAAGCAGAATTAGCATCACATGAACCTGCTATACAATCAGTTCAAGAAGCTGGAGAAAAATTAATGGATGTTTCTAACCTTGGGGTTCCAGAAATTGAACAGGTAAGCTTTTTAATTTTTTTTTTAATCATTTTGTTGACAATTTGTTTTTGTTTTTTAAGCGTTTGAAATTATTAAATCAAGCTTGGGATGAGCTGAAACAAATGGCTTCAAACCGAGGAAAAAAATTAGATGAGTCTTTAACTTATCAACAATTTTTGGCCAAAGTTGAAGAAGAAGAAGCATGGATCAGGTTAATTAATATAACATTTTTAAGTTACCTATGTTGCATAATGCATTAATTATAATTTTTATATTTATATTGTTTGTCAATCATTCAATCTATTCTTTTATTTCAGTGAAAAACATCAATTATTATCTGTGGAAGATTTTGGTGATACCATGGCAGCTGTACAAGGTCTCTTGAAAAAACATGATGCATTTGAAACCGATTTTGCTGTTCATCGTGACCGTTGTGAACAAATAAGCCATGGTGGTATTGACCTTGCAGATTCAAAGAACCATCATGCAGATAGCATATTACAGCGTTGCCAACAACTACAGGTATTTAGAAAAGTCAAGAAAAGTTATTAACTAACTTGAAAACTATTTTTAGAAATGGTTCGATAAAATTTTGTTACATTAATAGATTAAGTTGGACAATTTATCTGCATTGGCTGCTAAACGCAAATCTAAGTTGATGGATAATTCTGCTTATTTACAATTTATGTGGAAAGCAGATGTTGTTGAATCATGGATTGCTGATAAGGAAACTCATGTCAGATCAGAAGAGTATGGTAGAGATTTATCCACTGTTCAAACTTTACTTACTAAACAAGAAACGTTTGATGCTGGTAAGGATACAATTGATTCTATTTATTTTTAAAATCAATCAATGTAAGTAATATTAAAATAAAATATATATTTAGGTCTTCATGCGTTTGAACATGAAGGAATACAAAACATCACTGCTCTAAAGGATCAATTGATTACTGCTAATCATAATCAATCAGAAGCTATATTAAAAAGACATGCTGATGTGATTGACAGGTATTATTTTATTATATTAAAGTTTATTTGTTTGATTTAATATTAACACTATTTAACATTTTTTTAGATGGCAAAAATTATTGGGAGATTCTGATGGTCGTAAACAGCAATTATTACGTATGCAAAACCAATTCCGACAAATTGAAGAACTGTACTTGACTTTTGCTAAAAAAGCTTCTGCATTTAACTCTTGGTTTGAAAACGCTGAAGAAGATTTAACAGACCCTGTGCGTTGTAATTCCATAGAAGAAATCAGAGCACTTCGTGAAGCACATGCACAATTCCAAGTAAATAAATGATTTGTGAAAAAACTGAACTTAACAGTTACTATCTAAGTAAATTTTTATTGATTATAGGCATCATTGACATCTGCTCAGTCAGATTTTGAAGCATTAGCTGCTCTTGATCATCAGATTAAGAGTTTTAATGTAGGCCCCAATCCATACACATGGTTCACCATGGAAGCTTTAGAAGACACTTGGCGCAACCTACAAAAAATCATTAAGGAACGAGATATTGAATTAACCAAAGAAGCCCAGAGACAAGATGAAAATGATACCCTTAGAAAAGAATTTGCTAAACATGCCAACACTTTCCATCAATGGTTAACTGAAACCAGGTATAATTAATTCAATATATATTACTGTATTAGTTGATACCATTGATTTTAAGACTTATCAATGTATTTTTATTCCCATTATAGAACATCAATGATGGAAGGATCTGGTTCGTTAGAACAACAACTGGAAGCCATTAAAGTAATGTTTTAATATTTAAAATAAATAATATGTTTTATTTACTCAATTAAATTATCTAATAGCGTAAAGCAACTGAAGTCCGTTCCCGTCGTTCTGATTTAAAGAAAATTGAAGACCTTGGGGCTATTCTTGAAGAGCATCTAATATTGGACAATAGGTAAAAAATTCTAACCAATCCTTTGTACAAAAAATTTACTAATATTAATCAATCTATGATTAGGTACACTGAACATAGTACAGTTGGTTTGGCTCAGCAATGGGATCAATTAGATCAATTAGGTATGCGAATGCAACACAACCTAGAACAACAAATTCAGGCTAGAAACCAATCAGGTGTCAGCGAAGATGCTTTGAAAGAATTCTCAATGATGTTTAAACACTTTGACAAGGATCGTTCTGGGCGTCTTGATAAAACCGAATTCAAATCTTGTCTCAGGGCTTTGGGTTATGATTTACCTATGGTAGAAGAAGGACAGCCTGACCCTGAATTTGAAGCAATACTTGGTATGTTATTTGTTAAATTGTTGTTTATGCTGGTATTTAATTAATTTTTTTTCAGATGTAGTAGATCCAAATCGAGATGGCTATGTATCTCTTCAGGAGTATATGGCATTCATGATCAGCAAAGAGACAGAAAATGTACAAAGTTCAGAAGAAATTGAGAATGCATTCAGAGCAATCACAGCTGGTGATCGACCATATGTTACAAAAGAAGAATTATATGCTGTAAGTATCAATATATACTCATCACCATGGCTTTAGATATTTTATACTTAATAGTATCACTTACTTTATGTTACACAATATTTTATGGTTGTATTAATATGGATTTGTATTTATTCATAGAATCTTACCAAGGATATGGCTGATTATTGTGTTGCTCGTATGAAACCATTTGTGGATACAAAAACTGAACGGCCAATCACTGGGGCTCTAGATTACATAGAGTTTACTAAAACACTTTTCCAAAATTAAACCATAATACTATACTGCACGCTACATCAGAGATTTTTTATAATAGATTTAATTATAAATACTTAACTATTTAGCTTAAGACTAAATCATGTGAGCAATTTATTAATAATTTGCATTTGAAATGTTATGTCATTAAAATATTCTATTTTTATTTAAGTGTCTAAATTTTAATTGAGAGTGAATTTTTATTTGATGTGATTTATTTTTGTTTGACATTTAAATGTTAACCATCAATGAATCTAATTACTACTAACATATGTTTTTTTTTCATTTTATTATTATTTATTTATTTTATTACTTAAGAATAGAAAGAGATGATTATATTTATATTTATTAAATTGCTTATGCTTGTGAATTTTATTAATGCAATTATGTTTTACCTAATTTATTTTTCACATTAAAGTCTCGCCAAATAATAAAACTTTTTTTATTTCCTCTCCTAGTTTTAAATATGTTAAGAATAAAAAATTTAAATCTACTTATAATATTTGGATATTTTTGTTAGGTAGGTATTTCATTATTAGGTACAACACAATACAAACAATTAATATTATCTACTTAGGATAAATTACAATTAAAGTTTAATAAAAGTTATTACCTCCAAGCTAATAGTAGATACCTACCAAAGTACATTATTGTACTTCTATAGTATTATTATTCATTTGAGGTAAATGTTTAACATTTTTCAAACACTTAATTTTATTTTAGGTTAATTACTATTTTAGATTCCGAACGAAGTCACGATTTTTTTTAATAAGCGTTTATAGTTCAAAATTTTACGAAATCTGTCGAAAACGCGAAAATTTGCAAGTAATTTTGAAGTTGAAAAATCATAAAAATTTTTGCGTTTATAACTAAGGATTAAAAATACAACACTAAGTTTTCCATAAGTTTTCCTTCAAGTAGCTATAGAGAAAACTCGAAGCATCATTAAAGGAAAAATTTTAAGTGCGTTTGAATTTTAAATTTTTACGAAATAGCGTAACGATAACGATTTATCCTCAAATGATTTTAAACATTTGTTATTATTCAAAAAGTATATGTCGTAGATACGTGAAAATTTTATCAGTTATTTAGATTGTCATTTTCTTTACATGATTTAATTTTCAAAATATTTTGACTTTTTTTGAGATATTTATAGACGACTGAAATTTTCAATTTGTCTGAAAATTTTTTTTGGAAGTGTCGATAAAATTTTTTTGGCCATATCAAAATACTTAAAAATTTAATACAAAATTCCTCATAAGTTATTATTATAGTGATTAAAAAATTATAAGAATACATAGTCACAAATTTTTTTTATAAGAATTTACAGTTCAAAATTTGATTAAATACATAAAAAATACGGCAATGTTAAAATTAGGTATCTTAGATAGAAATTCATAAAAGTTTTTCTTTTTAATTCTAAGATTTGAGAATTTAATACAAGGCTCATAATATAGTTTTGCAATAGCAGTTGAAAAATAAAAGAAATATATAGCCACATTTTTTTTTTACATGCATTCAAATTTTAATTTTGACAACATACGTAAAAATCACGAAAATTCGTAAATTATTTTATTCTAGAAATTCATAAAAAATTTTCCTTTTATACCTAAGATTTGAAAATTTAATACAAGGCTCCTTACAAGTTTTTCAATCTTTATCACAAAAAAAATGTCCACCGGAAATTCAAATTAAATTTTTATTAGCATTTGAATTTCAAATATTGACAAAAATTCGTCAAAACCATGAATATTTGCAAATTATTTTGTAGTTCAAAATTCATAATATTGTTTGTATTTATATCTAAGGTTATACAATTTAACACCAAGTTTTCCATAAGTTTTGCTTCAAATAGCTATAGAAAAAATTTGAAGTGTCATTATAGGAAAAATGTTTTGAGCGTTTGAGTTTTAAATTTTTATGAAATCGCGTAATGATAATAATTTATCCTCAAACCAGGTATTCGTATATCTATGATAATATAAGGTATTATGAATTATGATAACTACGCTAATTGATTAACTATGCCTTATGCAAAATGCGACTTAATTGAAAAATAAAATATTTATTTCAAAATAGAATATATGACAATATTAAAATATAATATATCCTAAACTGACAAATCATCTCCGTTCAGAATCGTTTTTCGTATACAATGATACCTATCATTGCATTCAAATTTAATCCCATCCATTACAGTAGCCTACTGTACAGCAGAGCGACATCCACGAATTACCCACTCATTTTTTTTTTTTGCTATTCCTTACTAGACTTTTTCCCAAGCCTGGTCATAAATTAGTTAAAAAGTTAAAGTTAATTTAATAAATTTAACATTTTAACCTATCTTATATTCATTGGAATAAACTTAATAAATACTGAGTTACTTTTAATAAAATTCAAGTCGAGTTAAGATAATTAATAAAAATACAATTACTATTGATAATACATATTACATAACCATTTCCAAGAACAGGAAACTAGAAATATAGTTAAATCTATTTTTTCTTCATTGACCAGAGTTCTTAGGGAAAAATTAATTAGGTAACTACATGAAAATTATTTAATCACATTTAGGTATAGCTATATGCCCATATATACATTATAATATATAGGTGTATTGTATAAATATAAATATATACCATATTATCATACTTCGGCATACGGGTATACTATAATAACAACAATAATAAGTAATAAATAATATAATATTAAATTATTATATTGATATAGAAACAAATCAAAAATGTAAAATTCTCCAGAACGTATTATAAAATGTTTTCATCCTCAATAAGTTATTTTTAAATTAAAACTAATTGGATTATGCTCATATGCATCAACACATCCTGTATGCTTTTGGTACTTAGTACCATATAATTATATTCATCAGTATTTAATAATTTAATTCTATATTTCCATGTATATTGTATAGAAAAGCTATTGGCTATTGCCTATTTTTATGTTCAATAATATTTATGATTTTTATTATTTTAAACCATATTACTGCATGGGTATACATAATGATCCTACAAAAAAAAAAAATTAATAATATTAACTAAATTTAAGTTAATTGAAAATGTTCATATAACTTTTAACTCAACTGAGTAAAAAAAAATTAGGATAACTGTCAACTTTTTAAAATGTTTTCCATCAAATTAATTCAGTTACCAATTATCATTAATTTGCTCAGGCTTGCTTTTTCATTTTTCCACTCCACCCTGAAAAAAAGTCTACCATAACTCATAGGAACCACACTACTGAACCCAGATTATTAAGGTAAGGTGAAATTTGCAATTACCTACATATTTACATCTATAACTGTATTAACTATAAGATGTGTAATGTGTATAATCCATATTTTGTACTATCTACACTATAAATAAATATGGATATAATTGCAATGGCATGTAACATAGAGTCCATGCGCTGCTCAGACGACACCTTAAATGTGGGTGGGTATTGATAAAAAGAAAATAGGACATTTTATCAGTAAGATTATAACATTATTATGAAGGATAGGTCACCTTAAACTATTTAAGTAACACAATTTTTTCTTAAATATAATCCACCGAATAGTGTACTTATACTGTGTACTTGTTTGCACAATACCAAATGCATCATTGCTTGGCCTCAGATTTGGATACCATAAAACCAGAGAAAGGTAATAATCGTATTGTATGTTATTATTTTGTTTTTTAAACTCATTGAAGATGGTAATGGACGAAGGAGGTGTAGGCGTGTGTTTAATTGTTTTCTTTTATGTTTAGTATGTTGGACTAAAATGTCTTAAATTATCTTAATATTTATAATATTAATACATATAACTAAATTCTAGCTTACTATGTATTTTATATATTTATTTACTTGAACAATAACTTAAACACAATAAAATAATATTAATGTTCATCAGATGTAGTAAGAAATTTTAAAGAAAGATATCAATCACTTATTATTGGTAGTATCCAAAAAATTTATCAAATATTCTGCTAAATTTTTGTAAGTTTCTACCTAAAAATTAAAATACAAAATAAAATATGCATTTCTAATAAAAAGATATTCAATAATTAAAAAAAAAATGTTCTAATTAAAATTACTTGTGAGGATTCCGGATGAGTGATGACAATGGGCTGACCAGAATCACAACCATTAGTTATAACAGGGTCCAAAGGTATAGAAAACAATGTATCTATTTCTGAAAAGAATATTAATTATTACTATTGATCAAGTTAACAAATAAAACCATTAAATACTTTCTTGTGAAGCTAACTCTTGAACACTATCTCCAAAAATATAATTTTCATGAGAACATTTCAAACATTTCATGGTACTCATATTTTGTACTATTCCCAATATAGGAATGTTTAACTTTTTAAACATTGTTATACCTCTCCTAGTCACATCAAGAGCAGCTTTTTGACCAGTAGTAACAATTAAAACACCTGAAATTCATAATTTTGAATATATATAATATATAAACATTTTATGCATGATGGGTGTGTTCTCAGTGCACTCCAAAACTTTTCAACCGATTTTTGATCATTTCTGATCATTGTATGTGATTAGGTCGAACTTATAAGGCAATATAGTTTTATTTTATGTCGAGCTGCTCTAAATTTTTTTTATTGAACATTTTTAAGAAAAGATTTTGAGATTTACAAAGGTAATTTTTGTTTAAAAATGTTTTCTATTTGTTATAACTTATAACCAAAGCTCGGAAAGCATTTGCTTATTTTTATGGATTGACTTAAAATGTAGCATAGACGCATAGTGCTATGGAATTGTATGTCATGTTATAATACATTTAATTATCAAGTTTGAAAGTGCTTTTTTTTAACTTGTTTCAACAATATTAGAAAAAGATGCTTATTTCCAGTTTTTCTGATTATTTTTGCTTATTTGACCAGTATTTCTACGTTTTTATAATGTTTTCAACTATTTATAAATGTCATTTACATTTCATATTTCAGAAAATCCGTAAAATCCTTAAACTCTCGAAAAAGAAATTTAATTTATTTTATAATATAAAGTTAAAGATTTATTTTTATTTCGTTTGATTTTTTAGTTAGAATTTTTTAGTTTTTTGCAAAAATTTAAGTTTTTTAAATGCTTATTTGAGTGCTTATAATGATGTTTTTCAGAGCTTTTTTTAATGATTTTAAGTACTTAAGTTTTGAGCCCTGGTTATACCTTATAGTACTATAAAATTAAATGTTTTAAAATATTTAATGCAATAGTATTTATTACTAATTTTCTTAAAATTGTAATTGAAATTGATATCACATATAATTTAAAGTAAGTAAAAGATTTTTCTGTAAATTACATACTGGTGTATGGTACTATCTGAACTAGTTATTAAATTAGACCAAAATTGAATTACACCAATTCATATCAATTGATTGGTTTTTTTTCTGGGTGAAGTTAGTTTATATGTAGCTATATCAAAAACCACCGGATGACGTATTTATCTGATTTATCGTAGGTTGGATTAGGTAAAAATGACAATTGGTGTAACTGGTTGAACGACGAGGAGCCTAAACAATAGTCGAGACTGGCAATTTTTACTATAACTAAGTACTACAACGTAAGCGAGCACTGAGGAAGCATTTAAAAAAATTTACATTTAGAGGGTGCTTATACAGGTATTTAGACATTCAAGAGTGATGAAAATTTTTAAGTATTGAACATCATTACATTGAATATTAAATGACAAACTAAACTAAGTTTTAATAACATAGAATTGGCATTTTAAATGGGCAACAATTTGCACATGTTCAATAAATATCTAACCTCATATAGTTTTTTCAATTACCACTTATTGGAAGATTTTGAGCAAGTGATAAATGTGTATCTCCTGTTCCTGGAGGTGTATCTACTATTAAATAATCTGTATGGTCCCAGGAAACACCTCTTATTAATTTATCAATAGCTCCCATAACCATAAGTCCTCTCCATATGGCTGCTGATCGATCAGTTATCAAGTTACCCATTGACATGCTATAATAATAAAATAAAATTAGACTTCAAAAAATAAATGGACTTGAAATTAATAATTTACCACTTAACCCCATAGTTAATGAGAGGTACCATAAGGTTATCTATAATTTATAAATAAAATTATTAACAAAATTGAATATTTTATAATGTATTTAATTTATGTACAAGGAATAGCAATCTTACCATTATTAATTAAAGGGGTTTCGTGTAAATTCATCATTAATGGTATAGATGGACCGAATACATCAGCATCCAATAATCCAACATCTTTGTTAGGTGCTATACACTTTAAAGCTGTTGCTAGATTTACTGTAAAATATACATTTATCTTCATTATTTAAGTATAACATAACATACACTGTCAAGTTTTCAGCATGAAACAATGATACAATAGCTTACCGGCAGTAGTTGATTTGCCAACACCTCCTTTACCGGATGCTACCAATATTATGTGTTTCACGCCATTAATTGGACGTTTTTGAGGCAACTTCTTCTTCATAAGTTGTGCTTGTTTTTCAGTTAATTGCGATGAATATTTTACACATGAACATCTTAACTGGTCCTGAAATAATATAGCTGTTAAACCATGTTAAGAACACCGAAATTAAAAACATTTTCTCACATTAATCAAAGGATAGATTCGGTTAGTTATAGATACTGAACTCGTTATAAACATAATAAAATCAGTAAAATCTAATATTCTAGTTCGACAAATTAATTATATTTATAAAATTATATTATTTATATTTCCAATCCTATCACATTATTCACGTATCAACGAATTCTGCAGAATACAACTGTTGAAAACCAAATATTAATTGATAACCTAGAGAGTAGAGATAAAACTTAGAGATAAAAAATGCCTCTGATCGACGTACATAACTATCTTTTAAACATTTTGGCAACTTATGATAGGTAAATATTTCGTCGTTTAATAAGTTCTGGCACAACGCGCATGACTGCAAAGATTTAAATCTAAAATGTTAGGAACATGGATCAAAAAACCACTTAATACTTCAACACTTGATAATCTATGTTTAGGATTGGGAATATTGTCCCGAAGCGGATCTTAATATAGAAAAAATAAATCTTAATTTATACCAGACCCATTTGTAATTTCGTTATTTATATTGACTGAATGTTGCCTAACACTACTTGATGGTCGTTTGGACCGTTTGGAACATGATAAATTTAAACAAAGAAGCAAAAAAAAAATTTTGAAAAATTTCCATGTGAGAATACACATGGTAGACTGCAGTATAAAATTTAAATAAAATTATATTAAATGAAAAATGAACCTTTAAGAATAATTAAATCACCATACAACGATATAATTTAGTGGCACTTGATTATTGAAATTCAAAAATTATGTACACAAAAATCAACTACAATTAAAAATGGAAAAAAATGGGAAAGGGGAGGTTGGCACCCGCAGGCAAATGTTTTTGAAATACTGGTATAACACCAATATAGTTTTTATTAATTAATATAAGTACTATTAATATTTTCCTCTGCAATTTTTAAAATATTTTCTTCCATTATCGTTATGTTTACTATGTCGAATAGCTTGATAGTTAGTAGGAATAGATTGTTGCAAAGGTTATGACCAGTGATGATTGTTATCTATCATCACCTTTGCTTCAACTTTCCATAGTCTATTATAGCCTATAGGTACCTAACCTAACCTCCTACGTACGCTGCTTGTCACACGGGGAAGGCAGTGCCGTAGTCAGGGTTAGGATTTGGGGAGGGTTAATGTAATATTATATAAATATGTGTATTATTAATTTTAAAATAATAAATTATTATTATTGAAATTATTTAGATTGGCAGGAAGAGGAAGTCGCCCAGTGACGGCACCCCATGGAAAGTGAATTAAGGAGAGAGTAGGTCCCTACACCAGTTCCTTTTCAGACGCCTGGGTCGATTACCTGGAATTTTATTGGATGAATGTTGGATGATTATAGGATTAGAGTGAGTACTGAATGTTTTATGTGTTTTTTTGTAGGTGATATTGGCAAGGCTGTTTATGGTTGGAATGCAGATGTCTTGATGAAATGGATGATTGGTAATATACCAATAAGGGACACCTGATATTAGACTTAGACTAATAGACTGAAATGCCTGAATAGTTCTAGTATTTGAGGGTTTGGCTGATCGCCAAAGTTGTATGCCATGTGTCTTAAAAGAGCCATGTATATTGTTCTTTTGGTTTTTATTGTTTTTAATGAGAGTTTTGAGCGGAGTAAGGGTCTAAGAATGTGGAGTCTTGTATTGAGAGCATTACGCTTGTTTTTTAAGTGGGGACCCCATGTAAGGCGTTTGTCAAGAATTAAACCTCAATAATTAGTTTGCGTGGAAGATGGAATTTGAGCATTAACAATATAAGTTGTGGGACACTCTAAGGAACGAAGTGTGAAGGTAATTTGAGAGGATTTATATGGATTAACTTGGATTTTCCAGACGTGAAACTAGGTGTTTAGCACAGTTAGATGGTTTTGGATTTTTTGGGCAGCTTGGACGGGAACGTTGTCATTAACAAGAATAGCAGTGGCATCCGCAAACGTACCAAGAAGTGTGTTTTCGTTTAGAGGTAGGTCACTGGTAAAGACGTTGAATAGGAAGGGAGCTAATAGTCACTACCTTCGGGAACACCAGCAGTTGCTATTTGAGAGTTGGATAAGGCACCGTTGATTTTTGTGACAAAAGTTCGTTGGTTTAGATAAGATTTTATTAGTCAAACACAATTGAAAGATATGCGAATTTTTTGTACATTACTTTTCGCATGATCATGACGACGTCTTACCGCTTACATAATCATTAATCACAGTGCGCACGCCGAACTAGTGCGTGAACGCGAAATTGTTGTACATTACTTTTCGCGTGAACATGTGACGTCCTACCTTTGGCTTTATATCATCTAAAAATATGCAAGTATAATAATATATTTATCAAAATACCTAGGTACCTAGGTAGGTATGTAATGTAAATATGTAATTATTATTTAAATATATGTATAATGTATATTGTACACGTTTGAAAATGAGATCTTTGATAACTACCAAAGATGTTAGGAACCACCCGCATTTGATAGTCATGTGGTTTTATTTTTGATAGATAGAGTACTTTAGAGAGCCTATATAGAGTAGGTATCTATATCGAGTTCAAAGATTTTATTTACTTTAGCTTTTCGACTTTATTTTGATACCAAAATAAATAACCGGTGAGGCCTGATGCGTATCTTATCATAACGACTATATCTTTATTTACCCAATACCATAATTAGAAAACATAGACTTATAATTTATATTTTAAGTCTATGGTAGAAAAGGATGTTTTAGTTCAAAAAAGTGCTATACTGCCTACTGCTCTGACGAGTATTGTGGGGGCGAATCATATTATAATAAATTTATATCACATCAGTAAATCATCCAAGGATCATTAAAGATTTACCTAATGGACTGAACAGAGTATAATAGAAAAATTTGATAAATGAAATAACTTTTGTGCTAATTGATATTTTTTTTTCTATAATTTGTTGATGCTGCGCCTGCACTAATTATCATACAACTTTTTTTAATTTATAATTCTGAAAATATGTTAAACTATATCTATACGTGTAAAAAATTTAAAAATATTGATCAGAACATAAGTTAATTTGTTTGTCAGATCTTTCTGTTGCATTGTATGACGTATTGACATTTATGCTGTTAAGACTATACAATCAGAACTTGTGGCAGTTACGCTCTTATAGTATAGTGAACCGATTTTTTTATCATGGGCCCACGTGAATTATAAATACATGACAATTCAATTCACATAGTTTATTAAACCACGTGTGGTTATTTTAATTGTAATAATTCAGTAGTATAATTCATATACCATCAAATACATTACTATTTATATGTTTATACTTTATTACTTTATATTACATCTATTAATAGGTTTTTTTTTTAATAGCACCAGTGTCACTCAATTAGAAATCAATTCGTTCAGAATCTAAAACAGTGACCAAATGCCAAATGTTATTAGGTATATACCTATACAAAAGAATACATTATAATATCAATTTCCATGATATTATAGATTGTTAAAAACAATTATTAAATAAGACGGATTTGTATTATAATAGTTTATAGTAGGTAGTAATTTAATACCTTTTTATAGATTTTGGTATTTATCATTCATAATGTAATATGCAATACATATGTAAGTAGGTAAGTAGTTATATATCAGGTATATAGTAGGTATGTTAAATATTCAAAATTACTTTTATGTTACTTATACAATATGTAAAACTCAAATCACAATTAGTAACACCCTGCCTACTTTTATACCTTTATTGTAGTATTATCTAATAAGTTTACTCTGACTTTCAAAATAAGTGATTTAAGGTTTTTTATAAATTTATAAACAGGTTAACAGAAGTATTTATTATTATATTTTGTGGTATTTATTTCCATGGTTTTATGTCATTCTTTGAGGTACCCACACTTATTTTTAAATAAATTGCATATAATTTACTCTTATAAATTTGAATCATGTTTGGTGAAACATTTAGGGGTTGGTGAGTACACTGGATGTCAAATTTGAGAGCAAAGAAAAATTAAAATGCTCCCAAGTGATTAAAATCTACTTATCAGTGATATTTTATATGTTATGTATTTTTTTGGTGTTGATAGCATACTAAACAATTATTTAAAACATTATGTCAGCAACATGGACGTATAATTTATACTATTTAGGTATATTATAAAAATGCCCAAGTTAACACAAAACAAAAATTAAATTGCTGTTTCTTACCAGCTTATATTTGTGTTAATTTTTTTAAGAAAAAAACAATTTTTTTTTAAAAATTGATTATCAATAAAAATTATTTATACAATGTTTATGAGAATAAAAGCTCTTTTAAGCAAACTTGTTATAGAGATGAGAGTAAAACAATATTGATTATTCTAAAATAAACGAAAAAGAAAAACTATAGATAGGTACATCCAAATAAAATACAAGGACAGATATTATTGATTAAAAATTGAAAACAATATATTTTTGCAAAGGTGAATCGTTGGATCCCTGCCTCATTACCTATATATTATTGACAGAGATTGATATAGCATATTACTATACTTATATAACTTATAGTTTAAATAAATGCAAGCCTAGAGGACCATGCACGCTCTGGAGCATTGTTAGTCTTAACTCTTAAGCTTTTAGAGCTGTCTAATTTTTGCAACAATTATATACCTACAAAATAAATCTTTTATTGCTTTGTAATTTGTATTATAACTTATAAGTATTCCTTAATTTGTTCTTGATAAATGATGTCAGTTTTCTGTGTGATCATTATAATTGTTAGTACTTCCATCAAGTATTATTAATAACGCCAGTGCAGCGTTTTTATTTTCAAAAAGGTTGTTGATTGACTTATATCTCATTATATTATACCCACAATAAAATATTATTATATACCTACTAATTAATATATTATATATAATTTGTTCTAGGGTATAATGTATGTAAAATAATATATAATATTGTGTATCGCAGTATCACTATGTAATGAATTAAAAGAAATTGATTATGATAACGCTTATCGGTATAAATTCGGCTTTAATAAGTTTCGGCTAAAATACGGTTTGGCTGATATATTTTCGGCTATTATACGCGATCCCAGTTCTTAGTGACGAATCCTTAACCCACATGCTCAAGTGTTTCGAAACAAACACATGTAATATGGTCATAGTTGCCGATGGATTTGTTAAAAAAAAGAACGTGTATTATGTAATAATAAAAATAATACGAATCAAATTGTACATTGGTTAAGTCTATATAAGATATTATAGTTCATGATATAACTTTTCAATAATGATTATTAACAATAAGTATGTAATTTGAGATATTTTAGATGATTAAATTTTCTTTTGGCCACTTGAACTTTATCATTTACAAAAATACAGCAATAAGTTATGTAATATCCAAAACCGTAATAATTCAGATTTTGGTGTCGAGAGAAGTTTTTTTAGTTACCACATAAAAATTTAAAATAAATTATCATGATGACACATGAAGTTTATTGGGCCAGAAAAGCGTAATAACTATAATTTATAAAACATTATTTAGATTTTACCCCCCCCCCCCCCCCCCATTTATATAATCATATTACAAAAGTTGTTTTGCTTTAATGGGGATGACTTACTTGTACATGTATTCAGTTATTCATACAAGTGCAAGACATAAATAACTTATGTTCAGCAGCTACCAATAGGATCATAATTATTTAATATGTAATAGGTATTTCTCTTCAATACGACTTTTCAAAACGACAACAATAAGTCGAAGACAAAACAAAAAGATAAATCTTTAATACTTATTAGTTATCACTTCTACAATTTACGTCCAATCATATTTCCGAGTTTAAATCTTATTTTTTAATTAGACCATTGGTATGTACTATGCGGATGCGCCTATATTCATTACAGTTCCTCTCAAGTATACGCGGTAAATGCATTGTGCACTCATTACGACCAGACACTTGTCTTATGAATATGTGCTTGAAATTATTTACACCAAAAAGTTTGGCATTGCTCTATCCATAATATACCGACATACCGTAATATCTAAGAGGTATAGTGGCACCGAACTCCTAAAAATCTAGTAGCGCGGAAATTTTTTTTCAAGAGGCCCATGTCTTTATAATAAAAGGTGTTTCTAAGAGGTTAACAATCAATAGAACAACTTAATAAGTAAACACTTATATTGAACACCAACTAAGGATCTTTTTATTCAAAGTGTCCTAGGTAGTTAACCACCCGTTTGTCACGCTTTACACAAATACATCTACAAAAATCTTTCTACAAACATTCAGATTGATACTTATTAAACCCAGTTTCATAGTCTCATAGTCATCCTTTTTGAGGGGTATTGGTGTATAGTACTGTATACACTTTCCCCTCCCTAAATCCTAACCCTGGCCTATGACACTGCCTTCCCTGCGGACATGCAGATGGTTAAACAAGTCATAAGAAGGTTAGTTTAGGTTAGGTACCTACCTATAGAAAATGGTAAGTTGAGCTCAGTTGATGATAGATGACTATCATCACTGGTCGTGGCATTTGCTTTGATATTCTCCTACTAACTAACAAGGTATTCGAAATTGTAAACATAACAATAAACGAAAATATTTAAAAATTAACGGGGAAAATACAATACTTAATATATTAATATATAATACATACTTCTTTTTTTTAGCTTACGCAATAAAAAGTTAATGCTTAAATCTTATTTTAAATCTATTTATGCCACATGATTAATATTTTCGTAATCTTTATCATGGTTTTAAGTCCAAATTAGTGTTATACCAGTATTTCATATGTACTTAGAAATGTAAATTACAGTAAATAATGCATCCTCTGATCATCATTTATAATATAATTTTGATTTATACAATACAATTTGATATGTAACTTAAAATTGACGGCAGTCCATGACTACAAGCCAATAGATTTCCTAATTTTTAAAATTGTTTGCAATTTAAAGGTGTTTTATTACGCTTACACACGTTGCCTTCATAATATATATTTTCATTTAATAAACTAAAATTGGTGTAATAGTAAAAATTATACACAATGATTAGATATTCAATAAATTTCAATTAATTTTCTTATACATCACATTCTAAACAGGAGCTGTCTAAATCTTCATTCGTCAATGAAATAAGAACTATAAATAATTTTTGGTTTTATGAGTTTGGAGATTGTGGATTGCAGTCATAGGTTAGGTTTCCTAATTTTGTTTTTTTGCTTTTTGAAAAACATTTGCCTACGGTCGCCATTCGCTACTTCCAAAATTTTTTTTTCATAATTTAATATTGTTAATTTTTTTGTGTACACATTTTTTGAACATTAATAACCATTTGTCTTAATAAAACTCATCATTCTATCACGATTTTATTATTCTCAATAGTTTAATTAATTTAATTGAACAGATTGTATACAAGGGCATCGTTGATATAAAAGTAATATTATACCTAGGTATCTATGGATTTCACTTATTGATTTAGTATAATATAATCCATGGCGATTGTCAAAGTCGTTGCGGAGGACGCAGTCTATTAAAGATTCTAACATTTCAATTAGATAGCAAAGTAGACATGAACGAAAAACATCCTGCTTTCCGTTTAATCTTTTTTTTTCATAAATCACATTATTTTTAGACTTCAATTCAGCAGTATCTGATGCGTTTCCATTTCAGCGTCGGATTGCATACACGTCGCGGACTCTAACAAAGCCTAAAATAATTGATATTTAAGGTAAGTTTGTTTTAATACCAATTCTTTTGCTGCTTAATATTATAAAAGAATTGAGGTACACGTTCGTACACTTTTACATTGGTGATGTTTGCAAAACGTTCTTCACCTATGCATTTGAAACTAAATACTACATTAGGTACTTTAAACATACTTTATATTGTGACTTTTTCAAATATAATAAAATATTCCCTTGAACCCAAAAAGTCAGACTTATTATGGTCTTTTACAATTTTTTAAGTAAATGCAAGACTGTCATCTTTTGATATGTGGCTGTATTGCATACAGAAATTGATTTTCAGACATACTAAAATATGGCAGTATTGAATTTGAGCTATGTTTACTTTTGTGTCATATCCAATTATGGCAGTATTGAGCTTTAAATTATTAATGAATAATAAAATATTATTAACTGTTAGTTTTTTTGATATTTGATTAAAATTGTTGTGTTGTAATTGATAATTGTACAGGTAATATATATAAGGATGAAAATTAATCATTTAATAGTTGCAGGTATGTAATCAATATCTTTAAAAATAATTTTCTATAAAATACTACTTGTCTTTAAGCCAATAAGCTTATTTATCAAAGTAACAAATAATATGACAAATTAAAAAAATAAATATATTCTAAACTGATAATGACTATTAAATTATCAAATGCTTTTGAACAACAATAGTACACAAGACTATAACATTATGTACGAATTTGAATAATTTATTATTATATAAAATAATATACCTAGGTAATACTTGTTTGAAATACAATGTAAAAAAAAATGTTACTCATTATGATTGTCATGGCCTTATGTTTAATAATATTATGCTACCCATGGCTTTGAAAATAAATAAATAATAAGTCTAATTTTAGTATATAAATTAATCACCATCTTCATAGTTTATTATTATTATTATTATTATTTGTTATAAGTATTATCAATTTCAGATATTTTTGAGTTTTTATAAAAATGATATTTAGTATCTGGAATAAATTTTGATTTACGTGATGAAATTAAATCTTTTTTATTTTTAAGATTCCAGGCTTTTTAATAAATGCAAATTTCATATGTAATGTATGTTTGATAATTTTATTTTTGAATTTCTATTTTTCTTTAAAACTATAATTTCTTGATAATTTGCTTGCCCATAAGTTGTTTAAATTGTTGTAAAAACAATTTATCAGGGAATTCTTTTTTAACTTTAATTAATTTAATATCTCTCTATAAAACCATTTGACCGATATTATTTTTATTATAGTTGTTACTATGACTTGTTCAAGTTAAAATGTCATCAAATTCTGATTTTAGACCTTTCTTATGATGTTTCTGAGCTTTTATTTTCCTTCCAGTCCTTGTCTTTAATACTATTATCTAAATCTTCGTTATCTAAATCTGTAAACAGAATACAAACTGTGTTGTAACATAAAGCTCATATAAACACGAGATCATTGAGATTAACGTAAAATTATTATTTATTATTAGAGTCAGTTATTTAATCACACTAAGTTTCCATTGGCACCTACTAGCTCAATGAAATTTTGTCATGTGTGGTTTTCAATGGTAAATCGTCTAAAAAAATATTATAATAATATAGCTTGTAGAAAATTGCAACTGTGTAGCTGCTAAGTACCTACTTACTGTTCTCATCTTCATGTACTTATCACTGAAGATGTAGTATTTAACCATCCAATATTACTTTATTTGTAATATTAAATTCTGCATTTTAAATAGCTGTTAATATTTTCATAGAACAATAACATAATTAAATTAAAATTTATGGTTGATAAGGTTTTGTACATTAGAAATTATCAGAAAATGATTAATATAATGAATTACATTCGGTATTTATTAGGGTATATAATATTATACAAAATATATACAATAAGCCAACAACTGACATAGATTAATATACTCGTATTATTACCTATTTATACATTTTATTTATAATTCATATCGCTTAAAAGTTAAACCATTTAAAATTAAATTAAATTTTTACAGATTTATAGTTAAACAATTTTATATATATATATATATTTTTTTTTTTATTGAGCATATTCACATTGGCAACAAATGCCATATTACAATAATGATATAATATAATAATATGTAGGTACTGACACAATGGTAAGTTATTAAATTAGGATAAAACATTTTTTTCTTATATAAGATTGAACAATTTTATTTTTCTTAACAAATTAATTATGTCTAAGTTTTTTTCATGAATATGTTATTTTATATTTTACGTAGGTACCTAATTCAATAATTTATTAAAATTGCATTTATTATTTATTTTCTAAAAAAAACACAATACATCAAAAATTAATAATTAATGAATTAGAATAATATTTAAAAAAATTATCGAAGTAAAATAAATAATTATTAATACAAGTAATTATAATTAATCTTTACGTTATTAAAAAAAAAACGATCCGGTAGGTATCCGCGTGCGAGTTCTAGTAGATAACTTGTTGTGGTTAGTGAACTAGTGAAGAAATAATAAGATCTTGAATAAAACATTTAAAACATAAATTAACACATTAAAAGATAAAAATTAAACATTAATCGGATTATTTTAGATATATAATACCTGTAATGCATAAAAGAAGCATAAAATAATCAAACAAAAATAGGCTAAGAAAAATAATATATTATATTATAATTTAAAATTAAAATTACAAAATTTTTTGGTTATTGTTGTATCACATTTAGTTATTTAAATGAACATTATTCATAAACGTGAACCTCCTTGGTAATAGAAGTTTTATTGAAATATTACATATCTTTGGATTTATCCTATTAGCGTAACTGCGTAACATAATAATATAATCTGTGGCAATTGTCTTTTCAGAATCAGAAGTGGCAGTCGATTAAAGATTCTAAAATTATAATTTCAATTAGCACTAGAGCAAACATGAACTAAAAATATTCTGTATTCCATTTAATTTTAATTTCATAATTAATAATATTTTCAAACTTCAATTAAGTATCTGATGCGTTCTTACGTCGGTATCGGAGTGTACCCATACACGTTTCGGATTTCACCAAATTCCCGAAAAAGAGTCGATCACTGTCGATGTTTGAGGTAAGTTTATTTTCATATTCTTTTGAGGCTTGCATCTTATGTTAGGGTTTAAATAAATATTTAACGTCACGAAAAATATATTCCCAAGTTCCAAGTATCGTTGACGTATATTTTATTTCTAAGCGCGAAATTAAGAGATACGCGAGATCGAATAATATAAACGCGCTGCGTCGTTTTTCAGGTTGCCAGCCGTATAATAATTATAATTTCATAATTATTACCTAGGTATGTGTTTGTAGTCGACATTTTTAAATTTTTGTTTAGTTAGTTAATTGTAATATCCGTTTTAACTGATAACTCCAGTCTCCAAAACTCATAGGGATCAATTTTAATTCGTAATAAATTTAATTTGTTCGAAATCCAACGTTAGAAGTCAGGAATTTAGAATAAAATATATTTTATTTCGATAAATTATGTATATTATAGATATTTATACTTATTTATAACCTTTATTCTTTATCTTATATCTAATATCATGGTTACTTATTAAGTTATTACATTGTAGGTACACCTATAAAGCCCTTATGACCTAAAGACTAAAAGAATTGATCACTGAGTGGTGAACTAAGCTGTTATGAAAAATATATTATAACTTAGTTATCATACACATAATAAATATCTGTTAAAATAGTGTATCTACCTAATACATACACACAGGAGTTATTATTTTCTTCAAAATTGTACAGTTATTATTTATTATGAAGTAACGTAACGTAAGGTAAATAACCAAACTCTAATTTATTGCAATCGAATTTTTATTCATTTTCTAAAACTCAATCTTTCAAAAATTATTATAGAATAATAATTAAAATATTCATGAATTCTTGAAATAAAATAAATAAACAAACTAAAATAGGTACGCAATATATAATAATAATAATAAATATAATAATTAAAGTTTGTATAAAAAATTATTAAAATAAAAATTAATCGGTACTAGAGTTTTAGTAGCCATACAGTAGGTATAATGTTTTTATAGCCATATAAAATTAATAAGTTCTTGAATAAAATAATCAAAACACATAATAACATTAAACGGATTGTTTAGCTATATATTATCTGTAATGATAAAAAAAAGTGGGTAAGTCATAGACCTTATAAGGTCTATGGGGTAAGTAGATGTCGCTCTGCTGTACAGGTTAGTGGGTGGGGTGGATCTCTGACAAGGGTAGGTTAAATTTGAATGCAATGATAGGTATCATATTGTATACGAAAAACGATTCTGATCGGAGATGATTTGTCAGTCTAGGATATACTATATTTAAATGTTATCATATTATATTCTATTTTGAAAAAAAATATTTTATTTTTAAATTAAGACGCATTTTGCATAAGGCATGGTTAATCAACTTTTCCAAAAACATTGCATGTAGTTATCAATGTTATCATAATTCATAATACCTTGTATTATCATAGATATACATATACTTGGTTTGAGGATAAATCGTTATCATTACGCGATTTCATAAAAATTTAAAACTCAAACGCTCAAAACATTTTTCATATAATGACGCATCAAATTTTCTCTATAGCTATTTGAAACAAATTTATGGAAAACTTAGTGTTAAATTTTATAACCTTAGATATAAATACAAACAATATTATGAATTTTGAACTACAAAATAATTCGCAAATATTCACGGTTTTGACGAATTTTTGTCAATATTTGAAATTCAAATGCTAATTAAAATTTAATTTGAATTTCCGGAAGACATATTTTTTTGTGATAAAGATTGACATTTGACAAATTTCTAAGGAATCTTGTATTAAATTTTCAAATCATAGATTTAAAAAGAAAATTTTTTATGAATTTTTAGCTTAAAATAATTTGTGAATTTTCGCGATTTTTATGTATTTTGTCAAAATTCAAAATTTGAATGCTTATAAAAAAAATTGTGATTATAAATTTATTTTATTTTTCAACTGCTATTGTAACAATATGTGAAGAGCCTTGTATTAAATTTTCAAGATTTTCTACCCAACAAATAAATTTTTATCGATATTAATTTTAAAAAAACTAATAATGATCTAATAATAAATAAAGTCAAAATGTTTTGAAAATTTCATGGCGGATAGAATATACTTATATAAACATTCGGTGAAAATTTCATGAATCAATGGTCATTTATTTTAAAGTTACATCAAAAATCAATTTTGTCGAAAACTGATTGTACGTAAAATTTCCCGTTTTTCCCTTAATTTTTAGTTTGTTTATCCCGATTATTTACAAAAATATTAAGAATAATTTTGACCACCATAGTACCAACTAGATTCACTTTCTGATCGAATAACGTACTGAAGTCAAAAATTGAAGCATTTATACTGCCCCAAAACGTGATGACAGACACAAAAAAAAAATATATTCATGGTTTTGACGAATTTTTGTCAATATTTGAACTTCAAATGCTAATAAAATAAAACATTTTGTCTAGGTATTCTTATAATTTTTTAATCACTATAAGAATAACCTATGAGAAACTTTTTATTAAAATTTCAAGTATTTTGATAGGGCCAAAAAAATTTTATCGACATTTCAAAAAAAAATTTTCAGTAAAATTTAAAATTTCAGTGGTCTATAAATAACTCTAAAATTAAACCGTATATAGATTACACTAACATAAACATTTGGTGAAAATTTCAAGTATTTACAGTGATTAGTTTTTGAATTACAACCATATAAAAAATCGATTAACCTAACCTAACCTTCCGTTTTTCTGTCATTTTTTTTTTTTGTTTCTCTCGATTTTTTTTAAAACTGTTGTAAAATGTTTACTTTTGACCTCTATAATGCACCAAGGATCTTCAATTTTACATCGGAAACCACCCCCAAAGTTTGAAATCGAAGCATTATTTCGACTAGTTATGCTGTACACAGACACACACACAAAACAAAAAAAACACACACATCATTGTAAAATCAATACATTCATCACTTCGTTCTGAATCTAAAATTAATAGTTCAGAAAATATTGTTGAATATTTTATTGAAATTTCAGAGATGGTATTCGTCAGTGGAGATTTGCCAACTAAATATCATATTCGTTGTGAAGCCTAATGTTTCGAAGATGAAGTTTCATAGTAGATTCAGATATTGGGTAAGTGATTTTCTATTTGTCAGTAGGTTTATTTTTATTTTATTAATTTATTAAAAGATCAGGGGATAGATTACTTGCAATTTTAAAATTATTCGTATTGTAAACACTGGTATAACACTATTCAAGTTATCAATAAAATCATGATACAAATTAGGAAATTGGTCAGGTTTAATATTTAAAAATTTTTTTTTCTAATAATTTCCTCAATGATATTTAAATATTTTCACCAATTATCAGGTACGATGACCTGTAGGTACTATAGGGACTGGGAGTGTGAGAATGGTGGCAGAGAAGGATAAAGAGATAGGGGAGAGAGGGAGAGAGAGAGATAGAGAGAGAGAGAGAGAGAGAGAGAAAGAGAGAGAGAGAGAAAGAGAGAGAGAGAGAGAGAGTGAGAAGTAGTGTAGAAAGATGGTAGAGAAGCAGAATAAAAATCGAGAGAAAAAGGGTGAGAAAAAAAAGGAGGGATAGTAAGAGAGATAGATAGTGTGAGGTAAGGTTAGATTAGGTTAGGTAAAGTAGGTACTATAGTGACTTGTAAAGAGAGGGCGAGAAAAGGACAGTGTGAGAGGGAGTGAGAGAGGTAGATAGGATGAGGGATAAGGTCGATAAGGAGATAAAGTGAATGAGACGTTGCAAGTGTGAGAAAAACGGGTAGAGGGGGAATGTCAGACGAGTGAGTGTGAGAGATATAGGTGAGGGGGATGGTGTGAAATCGATAGGGTGAGAGAGATGTAATGCCAAAGGGAGATTATAAGGTTAGGCGGGGGAACAGAACAAAAAGCGAGAGAGAATTGTGAGAGGTTGTGAGAGTCAGTGAGATAGGTGAAGGGGAGGGCGTGATAGGGATAGGAAGAAAGAGGGGTAGTGGCAGAGAGAGAGGATTAGGTTAGGTGGGGGAGGGGAATAGTTAGGTAGAATAGTTATGTTAACAATTCTGAATATGTAGGAAAGGATCTTAAATTGCAAAGGTCGCTCGACCCTTTGAGTGATACTACCAGGTTAGGTAAGGTTTACAACCTTCGACTTATGGGATAGAATAAAAAGAGAAGTTTGGTTATGCCGATTAAGAGGATGTCAGTGGAATTTTTTTTCTCCGACTCTTGCGCAATATATCAAATTTTATGTTCACAATAATCTTAATAATTTCAAAAATTAGAGAAAAATGAATGGTTAGATTTTTATCTAGGGCATATCATAGGCTTATTATACTTTAATTATTATTAAGTGAGTTATGAGTATTCTAAAGTATTCATAACTCGTTTCAAATATAGCCTATAAGATGCTCTAGGTATTAATCATAAGTATCTTAAAATTTTTAAAGAGGCCATTTCACTCTAATTTTAGAAATTATTATGATTATAGTGAACGTAATATTTTCTATGTTGTGCGTGGGTCAGAGAGAAAAAAAAAGAAATGCACTGACATCCTCTTAAGTGTTATCAAGTCAAAAAAGCTCTTGATTGTTGATTGTTTACATTATTATAAGTCTTGTAAAAAGTCTTATTATGAAAAGTATTGTAATGCTCAATAAAAAAATTATTAGAGTTGTGGGTTGATATGTAAAAAAATTTAAATATTATAAATTCTCATTCTCAAAATATTCATCTTAGGACTTCAATTTCAAAATAAAATATTTGAATACTTTTGTTTAATATTACTTTACAAGATTGTATTATGATTGTGATTAAAAAAATAAAATTTAAAGTAGGCATGATTGGAAGTAAAAGTTATAATTAATAACTGTAGAGCTAGGACTTTTATGTACTTACTAATAATTCATCAAATATATGCAGTTAAATATGCCTTAAAAAAATTACATTCTTTTATTACACTATAAAAATTACTTAATTAAATATTTTATGAATTTTATCATATGTTTATATATATACTGCGTGTCCCACAATACAGGGTAGGTACACTTTATCACTAATTACCCTTTAATTATACCCTGTAATCAATCATAAATTTCTATATGACTTAAAATTCTTTTAACTCAAATATTTTAGTGGTATCTATACAACTTGGTTTGTTGTTTTTGTGATTGGCGTAGACGTCTACTTTTTTTTCCCATGAGTATTTTTTTTTTTTTTAAATATATTGTTATGTTTTTATTCATGAGACATTGTGTTAGATTAGTAAAATGTCTTGCTAATATTTTGATACTCCAATCAAAAGTTTGGTATAGTAGGGATATGTTAAGTCCTGTGTTTAGTATGGTGATGTTTCATTGAATGTTTTTGATTTTGGTTTTATCAAGGCATTTGTTGTTGTGATTGAATGTTGAAATGTTACGTCTTGTTTAAATTTATTATCTTTAGTGTTTTTTTTTTTTAAATTCCTTTTTCATGCTGTATATGCGAGATAAATTGATTAAGATTTGTGAAGATGCCTTTTAATATTTGTATATTTTGTTGTTATTGTTGTCTATATTTATGATGAAGTTAGCATCCAGCGTTTCCTGGCATAATTATTTATCGTAGAAATGTCTTCTCTTGATAACTTGTAGGTAAGTAGTAGAGTATCGAACGTATTTTTATGAAGTACTTAATATGTACGAGATTGGATAATTAGAATCTCTAATGTATCATAGCATATTTTAACATACAAAGTACGGGGCATTAGTGCCCCCCAGTTATCACTTTTAATGCTACCCACTGGTGGGTGATCATGCCACACTGCCACTGACTAATACATTCTCATAACGACCGATAGGTACCAATGTCAATTATTATGTATATAATATATGTATAAAGAACATAAAACTATTTTAAGCTTTCGACTCTTGTATAGTTTATCCCATACTATATAATAAACAATAATAATATTTTATTGAATGTAGAACATGTCACATGCTCACAACTATTTTGTCGGAATTGTTTATATTATATACCTATTGATAATATAAATTATACGAATAGATATAGTTGTACTGATGTAGTACGAAAATAGTACACGTAATTTTAACGATGCTATCAATTTCTTCGGAAGTCGTCGATCGTCACCGTAAATTGAAGGTTGGGTGGGAATAAGGTGCTATATTACAACATTTCTAATTTTCTACATATTTTGAATTTTCGTCCTGTATACTCCTGATGAAAGACAGGCGAGGTGACCATACACTGTATAGGTAAATTTTATACTACTTTTATACAATTGTTTAGAAGTATTCATATTTCATAGCAGAGGCGGTTTGAATGTATTATACTTAGTGGTGCAAGCCAATATATAGACAACCCCCCCCCCACCATAATAATAGAAATTACAAATAAATATTTTTTAATAAGTTTATAGTTTATAATTATAAGGCCCTTATATTCTTAACTCGACGCTTTCAACAGTTTCAGCCACGATTACCATTTATCATATGTCATTGATTAGGTACTTTATTACTTTTTTCATTTATTAAACATTGCGGTCAGCACATGCTCAACCAAGACCACCCACCCCCCTAACATTGGTGGTGCAGTGCACCAAAAATAGTATACTCAAACCGCCTCTGTTTCATAGCATTGTTCTGTGATTGAAATATCAAATACTTATACTCGTCCACGGCCGGATTGGATAGTCTCGGCCCTTCGAGAAATATTTTTCAATCGGTCCGTAATTTGCTATAAAAGACCATATTGGACGAATTTTAGTATTAATAAATAGTAATGATCTTATCCTGTTTGTTGACTGTATACCTAGTGTATACTATTATAATATAGCTGTCATTAAAATGCTAAGTTTCTGGAATCTAAAGAGAGAAGAAGGAAACTACCTGACCCAGAGCTATACCAGAATCAAGAATTTATACAAAATTTTTTTCCATAAATTCAAACATATAATTTTAAATTTTAACACGTATTTTTTTAAATACAGATACTGATAGAAATGTATATACTCTGTTCTACTTATTTTATCAAAGTTTTATTATTGAAAAATCGGTTATTTTGATATAATAATAATATCTCAAATTCTCAATAAATAAACCTATATACAACTTGTAGATGTATTTTTCAGTAGAGTACAGTTAATAATAAACCTACATCAAAATTGTTGAGATAGGAGAGTTGATTTTCTTTCTATGTTCCTCTGGTAGAAAATTTTATTGAAGTGCCACCCAGTGAAAATTACTTAAAATATGCTCTGTAATGTATTATTCTTATTCGATGTTTTATTGTCTTTTTCTTTAGACTTCTGGAATATTTACTTGATTGTGGCAATAGTGTTCAATGACATTATTCATTTGTTAGGTTTATTCAATCTTCTTTGGATTATATTATATTTATTATTAGTCATCGTTTGGACTATAACTTTAATTTTATTTGAATCTAAACATCACTGTGTTTAATTCTTTTAAAAAAAATGTGTTAATCTTCTTTGGATTATATTTTATTTATTATTATTCAACGCTTTGACTATAATTATAATTTTATTTGATATTATATTAATATATTTATTTGATCTTTATTTATTATTAGTCATCATTTGGACTATAATATAGTTATAATAGATTTTTATTTTATTTGAATCTAAACATCTCTGTGTTTAATTCATTTATAAAAAATGTTTTAATTTTCTTTGGATTATATTTATTTATTTTTAGTCATCATTTGGACTATAATATAGTTATAATATATTTTTATTTTATTTAAATCTAAACATCTCTGTGTAATTATTTATATTTCATTTATACTTCATAGTTTTTTAGTTTGGTCTCCAGTAAATTTGGTTTTTTTTATAGTGTACAATGGCATTATTTATTTTTTAAATTATTGAAAATTAATTTTTTTTTTGTAGTCCGATATACTAGATTGGTATGATCCACTATGATCAGATAAGTCCCTTCCTTGTATGAGAATTTCATGATATCCAAAAATGATATTTAAAATAGGGATTTCCATTTAAAAAGAATGAAGAATACATGACTTACAAGAATTTTAAGTCATATAGGAATTTATGATTGATTTGTCTAGTTTAAAACAAACAGATTTGAAAGATATTTACAGGTTAATGAGCAATAAAGTGTACCCTGTTATTTGAGACACATGATATATTGTATATATTAAAAAAAAAAAATTAAAGTGCTAGTAAAAATTTCATTTTTCTTTCATATTTAATATAATTATATTTTGATCCATAAAAATATTTACCTAAGTGCTTGATTTTCGTTAAACTATCAAAAGATGCACAGTTTTTAAATATGCTGTGTACTACTACTAACCTAGAAATAAGCATACAATAAGCCTTACAAAAAAGAAAAAATAAGGTGATTAAGAGTTAAAAAAATTTCATTATGAAATTCAAAGCAACTTATATTACTAGTTTATTTAAAATTAATCCAAATCTCTAATGCTGGAAAGAAGAAATAAGATCTGGTGATAAGTAATTTTTCTGAGAAATACAATAATTTTTAAAGTATTATTTTAGTTGAGTGTTGGAATCTATACTAGTGTTGATCGTATACTTTTTCGACTAGTCTAATGGAATTTTTAAATTCAAGATTATAGAAATAAAAAAAAAATTTTTGTTGTTCACGTATGTATTTATTACCTAGGTATTCAATATTTTAAGTGACATACGTGTTGTTGTTATTATTAGGAATTAAAATAAAAAAGCATTCTTGAACTTGATGAAAAATAGACGTACAAGTACTAATTATCTCATATAATAGATGGTTTCTATATGTAAAAAGAGTAAATTTTGGACCTAAAGGTCAACACATCGACTGTCATCGCTAGCTCCCGGATGGGCAACCACCTGGGTTCTTAGTGACGAATCCTCGTCTTATTTACATGTGTTTAAAACCAAACAGTAAAATCAGGTTATGCAGTTGATATGTTGAAAACAAAAAATTGCCTCGGGCCTGGTATATGCACTGCACACTATAGTCGTATACTGTATTTTGGGGTATGGTGTGGCGCGGTGGTTTGCCGTGGTCAAACATCGCCTGGCGTCACTAGCTCCTGGATGGGTGACCACCTGGGTTCTTAGTGACGAATCCTCGTCTTATTTACATGTGTTTAAAACCAAACAGTAAAATCAGGTTATGCAGTTGATATGTTGAAAACAAAAAATTGCCTCGGGCCTGGTATATGCACTGCATACTATAGTCGTATACTGTATTTTGGGGTATGGTGTGGCGCGGTGGTTTGCCGTGGTCAAACATCGCCTGGCGTCACTAGCTCCTGGATGGGTGACCACCTGGGTTCTTAGTGACGAATCCTCGTCTTATTTACATGTGTTTAAAACCAAACAGTAAAATCAGGTTATGCAGTTGATATCTTGAAAACAAAAAATTGCCTCGGGCCTGGTATATGCACTGCACACTAGTCGTATACTGTATTTTGAGGTATGGTGTGGCGCGGTGGTTTGCCGTGGTCAAACATCGCCTGGCGTCACTAGTTCCTGGATGGGTGACCACCTGGGTTCTTAGTGACGAATCCTTACTCCACATACTCACGTGTTTCTAAACAAACACACGCAATACGGATATATAATTGCCGAAGGATTTGTTTAAAAAAAAAAAAACCTATATTATGTAATAATAAAAATAATAAGAAACCAATTGTACATTGTTTAAGTCTATATGAAATATTATACTTCTTACTATAACTTTTTAATAATAATAATTAACAATAAGTATGTAATTTGAGATATTTTAGATGATTAAATTTTCTCCTGGACACTTGATCTTTGTCACAAAAAATGTACAGACACTGTGATGTAAAGATTACCAATCACACAGCAAAATGTTATGTTGAAATAATAAATAATATTATTTTATTGGAGAAAAGATTGTGTAAACATTTTTTTAGATCGTTTCTTTAAAAAATATTCAAAATCGTAATAATTCAATTTCTGGTGTCCAGTGTCGTTTTTATTAGGTACCATATAAAAATAAAAATAAAATTACCATTATGGTACCACCCGACGTTTTTGCGTCCAGAAAAGCATGATAACTATAATTTTAGTGTGTTGGAAGGGGAAATAATTTAGATATTACACCATTTATGTAATAATATTACAAAAGTTGTTTTGCTTTAATGAGGATGTCGCATTCTCATTCTCTTCAACAGGACTTTTGTAAGTCGGAGACAATACAAACTCATAAATCTTTAATAATTATTAGTTATTACTTGTACAATTTACATCCAATCATACTTGCGAGTTTAGATGACAATTTTTGATTGGGACTTGATAGAATGTACTATCACGTATAGTCATTTATGCACTCATCGCGGCCAGACACTCGTCGTCATATAAATATGTGCTTAAAGTTATATACACCAAAAAAATGGGCATGGCTCTATTCATAATATATTATTTAAGAAGCAGTTGCACCGAAGTCCTAAAAATCTAGTAGGGAGAAAAATATTACAAGAGGCTCAACATCTTAATAATAAGAGCTATTTCTAAGAGGTTAACAATCAATAGAACAACTTGATAAGTAAACACTTATATCAAAAATCAACTAAGGATCTTTTTATTCAAAGTGTCCAAGTTAACCATCCATTTGTCACGCGTTACACAAATACCCAAAAAATTTCTACGATCATTTAGATTGATACTTATTAAACCCAGTGTCGTAGTCAGCCTTCCAGAGGGGTATTGGGTGTATAGTACTGTATACACTTATTCCCTGCTCAAATCCTAACCCTGGCTACGGCACTGCCTTCCCCGCGGACAAGTAGATGGTTACCTACATAAGTCATCAGAAGGTTAGTTCAGGTTAGGTACCTATAGACAATGGTAAGTTGAGCTCAAGTGATGATAGTCATCTATCATCACTGGTCGTGGCCTTTGCATAGATCTTTTCTTACTAACTAACAAGGTATTCGAAATTGTCAACATAACAATGAATAATATTTAAAAATTAACGAGGAAAATATTAATACTAAATTTATACTAAAATATAATGTTATAATTATATATTAGTGAATTAAACATACTTTTTTTTTAGATTTTATAATGAATACTTAATAATTAAAATATTATATATACCTGGTTGATATTATCATAATTTGGATCACGGTTTTAAAGCCATACGAGTATTAGTGTTATACCAGTAATTCATATAAAATAATGTAAATCACCGTAAATAATGCTGATCTAAAATCTGATCATAGTTAGTTCAATAAACTATAAAAAATCTAGTTTATTTATGTGTTCACAATTTTCAAACTTTTTTGAACATGTGCAAATAAAAAACATAATTTAATCATGATTTAATTATCCACCCCCTTTCCATTTTTCCTTTCAAAATATATCCATAGTTTATTATTGTGTAGACAATTTTTAAACTTTATTAGCCACTTGCCACTAAAAACCATAATTTTATCATGATTTGATTATCTTCATTTATTTTCCTTGAGAATTCTTAGTGCAGTCTTCATTGTGTATTCTAAGACTATAATTTTTTCAAAATTTCATTTTTGATTCTTAAAAATCATTTGCCTACAGGCACCAATACCCCTTTCCATTTTTATTTTCAAATTATAGTCCTAGTTTATTTTTGTGGTCACAATTTTCGACTTTTTTAACCATGTACAGATAAAACACAAAATTACATCATAATCTAATTAGCCTTCTTTCATTTTTCTTAAGAATACATAATGCAGTCTTCATAGTGTATTCTAAGACTATAGTTTTTTCTAAATTTCTTTTTTGATCCTTAAAAATCATTTGCCTGCGGGCGCCAAAACCCCCTTTCCATTTTTATTTAAAAAATATAGATCTTGTTTATTTTTGTGGACTCAATTTTTAAAAATTATAAGCCAATTGCCACTTACAAACATAATTTTATCATGATTTAATTATATATCTTTTATTTTTCTTGAGAATACACATTGCAGTATTGATAGTGTATTCTAATAAAATAATTTTTTCCAAATTTCTTTTTTGATCCTTAAAAAACATTTGCCTGCGGGCGCCAATACCCCCTTTGCATTTTTATTTTCAAAATTTAGCTCTTGTTTATTTTTATGGTCACTTTTTGCAAAATTTTTTTACCATTTTCAACTACGAAACATAATTTTATCATGATTTAATTATCCTTCATTATTTTTCTTGAGAATACATATTGCAGTCTTCATTGTGTATTCTAATACCATAATTTTTTCCAAATTTCTTTTTTGATCCTTAAAAATCATTTGCCTGCGGGCGCCAATACCCCGTTTCCATTTTTATTTTCAAATTATAGCTCTATATTATTTTTGTGTGACACAATTTTTAAACTTTTTTAACCATGTGTAACTAACAAACATAATTATATCATGATATAATTATCCTTCATTTATTTTTCTTGGGAATACATATTGCAGTCTTCATTGTGTATTCAAAGACCATAATTTTTCCAAATTTCTTTTTTGATCCTTAAAATTCATTTGCCTGCGGGCGCCAATACCCCTTTTCTATTTTTATTTTCAAATATAGCTAGAGTTTAATTTTGTGGTCATAATTTTTAAACTTTTTAAACCATGTACAGATAAAAAACAAAATTATATCATAATCTAATTAGCCTTCTTTCATTTTTCTTAAGAATACATAATGCAGTCTTCATTGTGTATACCAGGCTTATAATTTTTTCAAAATTTCTTTTTTGATCCTTAAAAATCATTTGCCTGCGGGCGCCAAAACCCCCTTTCCATTTTAATTTTAAAAATATAGCTCTTGTTTATTTTTGGGGACTCAATTTTTAAAAATTATAAGCCAATTGCCACTTACAAACATAATTTTATCATGATTTAATTATATTTATTTTATTTTTCTTGAGAATAAACATTTCAGTATTGATAGTGTATTCTAATACCATAATTTTTTCCAAATTTCTTTTTTGATCCTTAAAAAACATTTGCCTGCGGTCGCCAATACCCCCTTTCCATTTTTATTTTCAAAATTTAGCTCTTGTTTATTTTTATGGTCACTTTTTGCAAAATTTTTTTACTATTTTCAACTATGAAACATAATTTTATCATGATTTAATTATCCTTCATTATTTTTCTTAAGAATACTTATTGCAGTCTTCATTGTCTATTCTAATACCATAATTTTTTCCAAATTTCTTTTTTGATCCTTAAAAATCATTTGCCTGCGGGCGCCAATACCCCGTTTCCATTTTTATTTTCAAATATAGCTCTAGCTGATTTTTATGTAGAAAACTTTTAAACTTTATAAGCCACTTGCAAATAAAAACAATTTTATAATGATTTAATAATCCTTCATTTTTTATTTCATTTATTTTTCTTGAAAATACCTAGTGCAGTCTTCATTGTGTATTTTAATACCATAATTTTTCCAAATTTCTTTTTTGATCCTTAAAAATCATTTGCCTGCGGGCGCCAATACCCCTTTTCCATTTTTATTTTCAAATATAGCTAAAGTTTAATTTTGTGGTCATAATTTTTAAACTTTTTAAACCATGTACAGATAAAAAACAAAATTAGATCATAATCTAATTAGCCTTCTTTCATTTTTCTTAAGAATACATAATGCAGTCTTCATAGTGTATTCTAAGGCTATAGTTTTTTCTAAATTTCTTTTTTGATCCTTAAAAATCATTTGCCTGCGGGTGCCAAAATCCCCTTTCTATTTTTATTTTAAAAATATAGCTCTTGTTTATTTTTGTGGACTCAATTTTTAAAAATTATAAGCCAATTGCCACTTTCAAACATAATTTTATCATGATTTAATTATATTTCTTTTATTTTTCTTGAGAATACACATTGCAGTATTGATAGTGTATTCTAATACCATAATTTTTTCCAAATTTCTTTTTTGATCCTTAAAAATCATATGCCTGCGGGCGCCAAAACCCCCTTTCCATTTTAATTTTAAAAATATAGCTCTTGTTTATTTTTATGGTCACTTTTTGCAAAATTTTTTTACTATTTTCAACTATGAAACATAATTTTATCATGATTTAATTATCCTTCATTATTTTTCTTAAGAATACATATTGCAGTCTTCATTGTCTATTCTAATACCATAATTTTTTCCAAATTTCTTTTTTGATCCTTAAAAATCATTTGCATGCGGGCGCCAATACCCCATTTCCATTTTTATTTTCAAATATAGGTATAGTTTATTTTTGTGGTCATAATTTTTGACTTTTTTAACCATATTCAACTAAAAAACATAATTTTATCATGATTTAATTATCCTTCATTCTTTATTTCATTTATTTTTCATGAAAATACCTAGTGCAGTTTTCATTGTGTATTTTAATACCATAATTTGATCCAAATTTTTTTTTTTGATTCTTAAAAACCATTTGCCTGTGTGTGCCAATACCCATTTTCCATTTTTATTACAAAATATAGCTCCTGTTTATTTTTGTGGACACAATTTTTAAACTTTATTAGCCACTTGCCACTAAAAAACATAATTTTGGTCATAATTTAATTATCCTTCTTTTATTTTTCTTGAGATATTATAGTGCAGTCTCCATTGTGTATTCCAATACTATAATTTTTTCCCAAATTTCTTTTTTGATCCTTTAAATTCACTTGGCTGCGGGTGCCAAAACACCCTTTCCATTTTTAATTTCAAATAATAGTCCTAGTTTATTTTTATGGACACAGTTTTTAAACTTTATTAGCCACTTGCCATTAAAAAACATATTTTTATCATGATTTAATTATATTTCTTTTATTTTTCTTGAGAATACACATTGCAGTATTGATAGTGTATTCTAATACCATAATTTTTTCCAAATTTCTTTTTTGATCCTTAAAAATCATTTGCCTGCGGGTGCCAAAAACCCTTTTCCATTTTTATTTTCAAATATAGCTATAGTTTATTTTTGTGGTCACATTTTTAAAACTTTTTTAACCATGTACAGATTAAAAACAAAATTACATCATAATCTAATTAGCCTTCTTTCATTTTTCTTAAGAATACATAATGCAGTCTTCATAGTGTATTCTAAGACTATAGTTTTTTCTAAATTTCTTTTTTAATCCTTAAAAATCATTTGCCTGCGGGTGCCAAAAACCCTTTCCATTTTTATTTTCAAAATTTAGCTCTTGTTTATTTTTATGGTCACTTTTTGCAAATTGTTTTACCATTTTCAACTACGAAACATAATTTTATCATGATTTAATTATCCTTCATTATTTTTCCTTAGAATACATATTGCAGTCTTCATTGTGTATTCTAATACCATAATTTTTTCCAAATTTCTTTTTTGATCCTTAAAAATCATTTGCATGCGGGCGCCAATACCCCATTTCCATTTTTATTTTCAAATATAGGTATAGTTTATTTTTGTGGTCATAATTTTTAAACTTTTTAAACCATGTACAGATAAAAAACAAAATTATATCATAATCTAATTAGCTTTCTTTCATTTTTCTTAAGAATATATAATGCGTTTTTCATTGTGTATACCAGGCTTATAATTCTTTCCAAATTTCTTTTTAGATCCATAAAAATCATTTGCCTGCGGGCGCCAAAACCCCCTTTCCAATTTTATTTTCAAAATATAGCTAGGTATAGTTTATTTTTGTGGCCACAATTTTCGACTTTTTTAACCATGTTCAACTAAAAAACATAATTTTATAATGATTTAATAATCCTTCATTTTTTATTTCAATTATTTTTCTTGAAAATACCTAGTGCAGTCTTCATTGTGTATTTTAATACCATAATTTTTTCCAAATTTCTTTTTTGATCCTTAAAAAACATTTGCCTGCGGGCGCCAATACCCCCTTTCCATTTTTATTTTCAAAATTTAGCTCTTGTTTATTTTTATGGTCACTTTTTGCAAAATTTTTTTACCATTTTCAACTACGAAACATAATTTTATCATGATTTAATTATCCTTCATTATTTTTCTTGAGAATACATATTGCAGTCTTCATTGTGTATTCTAATACCATAATTTTTTCCAAATTTCTTTTTTGATCCTTAAAAATCATTTGCCTGCGGGCGCCAAAACCCCCTTTCCATTTTTATTTTAAAAATATAGCTCTTGTTTATTTTTGTAGACTCAATTTAAAAAAATTATAAGCCAATGGCCACTTACAAACATAATTTTATCATGATTTGATTATACTTCAATTATTTTTCTCGAGAATACATATTGTAGTCTTCATTGTGTATTCTAGGACCATAATTTTTTTCAAATTTCTTTTTTGATCCTTAAAAAACATTTGCCTGCGGGCGCCAATACCCCGTTTCCATTTTTATTTTCAAAATTTAGCTCTAGCTGATTTTTATGTAGAAAACTTTTAAACTTTATAAGCCACTTGCAAATAAAAACATAATTTTAGAATGATTTAATAATCCTTCATTTTTTATTTCATTTATTTTTCTTGAAAATACCTAGTGCAGTCTTCATTGTGTATTTTAATACCATAATTTTTCCAAATTTCTTTTTTGATCCTTAAAAATCATTTGCCTGCGGGCGCCAATACCCCTTTTCCATTTTTATTTTCAAATATAGCTAAAGTTTAATTTTGTGGTCATAATTTTTAAACTTTTTAAACCATGTACAGATAAAAAACAAAATTAGATCATAATCTAATTAGCCTTCTTTCATTTTTCTTAAGAATACATAATGCAGTCTTCATAGTGTATTCTAAGACTATAGTTTTTTCTAAATTTCTTTTTTGATCCTTAAAAATCATTTGCCTGCGGGTGCCAAAATCCCCTTTCTATTTTTATTTTAAAAATATAGCTCTTGTTTATTTTTGTGGACTCAATTTTTAAAAATTATAAGCCAATTGCCACTTTCAAACATAATTTTATCATGATTTAATTATATTTCTTTTATTTTTCTTGAGAATACACATTGCAGTATTGATAGTGTATTCTAATACCATAATTTTTTCCAAATTTCTTTTTTGATCCTTAAAAATCATTTGCCGGCGGGCGCCAAAACCCCCTTTCCATTTTTATTTTAAAAATATAGATCTTGTTTATTTTTGTGGACTCAATTTAAAAAAAATATAAGCCAATTGAAACTTTCAAACATAATTTTATCATGATTTAATTATATTTCTTTTATTTTTCTTGAGAATACACATTGCAGTATTGATAGTGTATTCTAATACCATAATTTTTTCCAAATTTCTTTTTTGATCTTTAAAAATCATTTGCCTGCGGGCGCCAAAACCCCCTTTCCATTTTAATTTTAAAAATATAGCTCTTGTTTATTTTTGTGGACTCAATTTTTAAAAATTATAAGCCAATTGCCACTTACAAACATAATTTTATCATGATTTAATTATATTTATTTTATTTTTCTTGAGAATACACATTGCAGTATTGATAGTGTATTCTAATACCATAATTTTTTCCAAATTTCTTTTTTGATCCTTAAAAAACATTTGCCTGCGGGCGCCAATACCCCGTTTCCATTTTTATTTTCAAAATTTAGCTCTTGTTTATTTTTATGGTCACTTTTTGCAAAATTTTTTTACTATTTTCAACTAAGAAACATAATTTTATCATGATTTAATTATCCTTCATTATTTTTCTTAAGAATACTTATTGCAGTCTTCATTGTCTATTCTAATACCATAATTTTTTCCAAATTTCTTTTTTGATCCTTAAAAATCATTTGCCTGCGGGCGCCAATACCCCGTTTCCATTTTTATTTTCAAATATAGCTCTAGCTGATTTTTATGTAGAAAACTTTTAAACTTTATAAGCCACTTGCAAATAAAAACAATTTTATAATGATTTAATAATCCTTCATTTTTTATTTCATTTATTTTTCTTGAAAATACCTAGTGCAGTCTTCATTGTGTATTTTAATACCATAATTTTTCCAAATTTCTTTTTTGATCCTTAAAAATCATTTGCCTGCGGGCGCCAATACCCCTTTTCCATTTTTATTTTCAAATATAGCTAAAGTTTAATTTTGTGGTCATAATTTTTAAACTTTTTAAACCATGTACAGATAAAAAACAAAATTAGATCATAATCTAATTAGCCTTCTTTCATTTTTCTTAAGAATACATAATGCAGTCTTCATAGTGTATTCTAAGGCTATAGTTTTTTCTAAATTTCTTTTTTGATCCTTAAAAATCATTTGCCTGCGGGTGCCAAAATCCCCTTTCTATTTTTATTTTAAAAATATAGCTCTTGTTTATTTTTGTGGACTCAATTTTTAAAAATTATAAGCCAATTGCCACTTTCAAACATAATTTTATCATGATTTAATTATATTTCTTTTATTTTTCTTGAGAATACACATTGCAGTATTGATAGTGTATTCTAATACCATAATTTTTTCCAAATTTCTTTTTTGATCCTTAAAAATCATATGCCTGCGGGCGCCAAAACCCCCTTTCCATTTTAATTTTAAAAATATAGCTCTTGTTTATTTTTATGGTCACTTTTTGCAAAATTTTTTTACTATTTTCAACTATGAAACATAATTTTATCATGATTTAATTATCCTTCATTATTTTTCTTAAGAATACATATTGCAGTCTTCATTGTCTATTCTAATACCATAATTTTTTCCAAATTTCTTTTTTGATCCTTAAAAATCATTTGCATGCGGGCGCCAATACCCCATTTCCATTTTTATTTTCAAATATAGGTATAGTTTATTTTTGTGGTCATAATTTTTGACTTTTTTAACCATATTCAACTAAAAAACATAATTTTATCATGATTTAATTATCCTTCATTCTTTATTTCATTTATTTTTCATGAAAATACCTAGTGCAGTTTTCATTGTGTATTTTAATACCATAATTTGATCCAAATTTTTTTTTTTGATTCTTAAAAACCATTTGCCTGTGTGTGCCAATACCCATTTTCCATTTTTATTACAAAATATAGCTCCTGTTTATTTTTGTGGACACAATTTTTAAACTTTATTAGCCACTTGCCACTAAAAAACATAATTTTGGTCATAATTTAATTATCCTTCTTTTATTTTTCTTGAGATATTATAGTGCAGTCTCCATTGTGTATTCCAATACTATAATTTTTTCCCAAATTTCTTTTTTGATCCTTTAAATTCACTTGGCTGCGGGTGCCAAAACACCCTTTCCATTTTTAATTTCAAATAATAGTCCTAGTTTATTTTTATGGACACAGTTTTTAAACTTTATTAGCCACTTGCCATTAAAAAACATATTTTTATCATGATTTAATTATATTTCTTTTATTTTTCTTGAGAATACACATTGCAGTATTGATAGTGTATTCTAATACCATAATTTTTTCCAAATTTCTTTTTTGATCCTTAAAAAACATTTGCCTGCGGGCGCCAATACCCCGTTTCCATTTTTATTTTCAAATTATAGCTCTATATTATTTTTGTGTGACACAATTTTTAAACTTTTTTAACCATGTGTAACTAACAAACATAATTATATCATGATATAATTATCCTTCATTTATTTTTCTTGGGAATACATATTGCAGTCTTCATTGTGTATTCAAAGACCATAATTTTTCCAAATTTCTTTTTTGATCCTTAAAAATCATTTGCCTGCGGGCGCCAATACCCCTTTTCCATTTTTATTTTCAAATATAGCTAAAGTTTAATTTTGTGGTCATAATTTTTAAACTTTTTAAACCATGTACAGATAAAAAACAAAATTATATCATAATCTAATTAGCCTTCTTTCATTTTTCTTAAGAATACATAATGCAGTCTTCATAGTGTATTCTAATACCATAATTTTTTCCAAATTTCTTTTTTGATCCTTAAAAATCATTTGCCTGCGGGCGCCAAAACCCCCTTTCCATTTTAATTTTAAAAATATAGCTCTTGTTTATTTTTGTGGACTCAATTTTTAAAAATTATAAGCCAATTGCCACTTACAAACATAATTTTATCATGATTTAATTATATTTATTTTATTTTTCTTGAGAATAAACATTTCAGTATTGATAGTGTATTCTAATACCATAATTTTTTCCAAATTTCTTTTTTGATCCTTAAAAAACATTTGCCTGCGGGCGCCAATACCCCCTTTCCATTTTTATTTTCAAAATTTAGCTCTTGTTTATTTTTATGGTCACTTTTTGCAAAATTTTTTTACTATTTTCAACTACGAAACATAATTTTATCATGAATTAATTATCCTTCATTATTTTTCTTAAGAATACATATTGCAGTCTTCATTGTCTATTCTAATACCATAATTTTTTCCAAATTTCTTTTTTGATCCTTAAAAATCATTTGCCTGCGGGCGCCAATACCCCGTTTCCATTTTTATTTTCAAATATAGCTCTAGCTGATTTTTATGTAGAAAACTTTTAAACTTTATAAGCCACTTGCAAATAAAAACATAATTTTATAATGATTTAATAATCCTTCATTTTTTATTTCAATTATTTTTCTTGAAAATACCTAGTGCAGTCTTCATTGTGTATTTTAATACCATAATTTTTCCAAATTTCTTTTTTGATCCTTAAAAATCATTTGCCTGCGGGTGCCAAAAACCCTTTTCCATTTTTATTTTCAAATATAGCTATAGTTTATTTTTGTGGTCACATTTTTAAAACTTTTTTAACCATGTACAGATTAAAAACAAAATTACATCATAATCTAATTAGCCTTCTTTCATTTTTCTTAAGAATACATAATGCAGTCTTCATAGTGTATTCTAAGACTATAGTTTTTTCTAAATTTCTTTTTTAATCCTTAAAAATCATTTGCCTGCGGGTGCCAAAAACCCTTTCCATTTTTATTTTCAAAATTTAGCTCTTGTTTATTTTTATGGTCACTTTTTGCAAATTGTTTTACCATTTTCAACTACGAAACATAATTTTATCATGATTTAATTATCCTTCATTATTTTTCCTTAGAATACATATTGCAGTCTTCATTGTGTATTCTAATACCATAATTTTTTCCAAATTTCTTTTTTGATCCTTAAAAATCATTTGCATGCGGGCGCCAATACCCCATTTCCATTTTTATTTTCAAATATAGGTATAGTTTATTTTTGTGGTCATAATTTTTAAACTTTTTAAACCATGTACAGATAAAAAACAAAATTATATCATAATCTAATTAGCTTTCTTTCATTTTTCTTAAGAATATATAATGCGTTTTTCATTGTGTATACCAGGCTTATAATTCTTTCCAAATTTCTTTTTAGATCCATAAAAATCATTTGCCTGCGGGCGCCAAAACCCCCTTTCCAATTTTATTTTCAAAATATAGCTAGGTATAGTTTATTTTTGTGGCCACAATTTTCGACTTTTTTAACCATGTTCAACTAAAAAACATAATTTTATAATGATTTAATAATCCTTCATTTTTTATTTCAATTATTTTTCTTGAAAATACCTAGTGCAGTCTTCATTGTGTATTTTAATACCATAATTTTTTCCAAATTTCTTTTTTGATCCTTAAAAAACATTTGCCTGCGGGCGCCAATACCCCCTTTCCATTTTTATTTTCAAAATTTAGCTCTTGTTTATTTTTATGGTCACTTTTTGCAAAATTTTTTTACCATTTTCAACTACGAAACATAATTTTATCATGATTTAATTATCCTTCATTATTTTTCTTGAGAATACATATTGCAGTCTTCATTGTGTATTCTAATACCATAATTTTTTCCAAATTTCTTTTTTGATCCTTAAAAATCATTTGCCTGCGGGCGCCAAAACCCCCTTTCCATTTTTACTTTAAAAATATAGCTCTTGTTTATTTTTGTAGACTCAATTTAAAAAAATTATAAGCCAATGGCCACTTACAAACATAATTTTATCATGATTTGATTATACTTCAATTATTTTTCTCGAGAATACATATTGTAGTCTTCATTGTGTATTCTAGGACCATAATTTTTTTCAAATTTCTTTTTTGATCCTTAAAAAACATTTGCCTGCGGGCGCCAATACCCCCTTTCCATTTTTATTTTCAAAATTTAGCTCTTGTTTATTTTTATGGTCACTTTTTGCAAAATTTTTTTACTATTTTCAACCATGAAACATAATTTTATCATGATTTAATTATCCTTCATTATTTTTCTTAAGAATACATATTGCAGTCTTCATTGTCTATTCTAATACCATAATTTTTTCCAAATTTCTTTTTTGATCCTTAAAAATCATTTGCCTGCGGGCGCCAATACCCCGTTTCCATTTTTATTTTCAAATATAGCTCTAGCTGATTTTTATGTAGAAAACTTTTAAACTTTATAAGCCACTTGCAAATAAAAACATAATTTTAGAATGATTTAATAATCCTTCATTTTTTATTTCATTTATTTTTCTTGAAAATACCTAGTGCAGTCTTCATTGTGTATTTTAATACCATAATTTTTCCAAATTTCTTTTTTGATCCTTAAAAATCATTTGCCTGCGGGCGCCAATACCCCTTTTCCATTTTTATTTTCAAATATAGCTAAAGTTTAATTTTGTGGTCATAATTTTTAAACTTTTTAAACCATGTACAGATAAAAAACAAAATTAGATCATAATCTAATTAGCCTTCTTTCATTTTTCTTAAGAATACATAATGCAGTCTTCATAGTGTATTCTAAGACTATAGTTTTTTCTAAATTTCTTTTTTGATCCTTAAAAATCATTTGCCTGCGGGTGCCAAAATCCCCTTTCTATTTTTATTTTAAAAATATAGCTCTTGTTTATTTTTGTGGACTCAATTTTTAAAAATTATAAGCCAATTGCCACTTTCAAACATAATTTTATCATGATTTAATTATATTTCTTTTATTTTTCTTGAGAATACACATTGCAGTATTGATAGTGTATTCTAATACCATAATTTTTTCCAAATTTCTTTTTTGATCCTTAAAAATCATTTGCCGGCGGGCGCCAAAACCCCCTTTCCATTTTTATTTTAAAAATATAGATCTTGTTTATTTTTGTGGACTCAATTTAAAAAAATTATATGCCAATTGAAACTTTCAAACATAATTTTATCATGATTTAATTATATTTCTTTTATTTTTCTTGAGAATACACATTGCAGTATTGATAGTGTATTCTAATACCATAATTTTTTCCAAATTTCTTTTTTGATCTTTAAAAATCATTTGCCTGCGGGCGCCAAAACCCCCTTTCCATTTTAATTTTAAAAATATAGCTCTTGTTTATTTTTGTGGACTCAATTTTTAAAAATTATAAGCCAATTGCCACTTACAAACATAATTTTATCATGATTTAATTATATTTATTTTATTTTTCTTGAGAATAAACATTTCAGTATTGATAGTGTATTCTAATACCATAATTTTTTCCAAATTTCTTTTTTGATCCTTAAAAAACAATTTGCCTGCGGGCGCCAATACCCCCTTTCCATTTTTATTTTCAAAATTTAGCTCTTGTTTATTTTTATGGTCACTTTTTGCAAAATTTTTTTACTATTTTCAACTATGAAACATAATTTTATCATGATTTAATTATCCTTCATTATTTTTCTTAAGAATACATATTGCAGTCTTCATTGTCTATTCTAATACCATAATTTTTTCCAAATTTCTTTTTTGATCCTTAAAAATCATTTGCCTGCGGGCGCCAATACCCCTTTTCCATTTTTATTTTCAAACATAGGTATAGTTTATTTTTGTGGTCATAATTTTTGACTTTTTTAACCATATTCAACTAAAAAACATAATTTTATCATGATTTAATTATCCTTCATTCTTTATTTCATTTATTTTTCATGAAAATACCTAGTGCAGTTTTCATTGTGTATTTTAATACCATAATTTGATCCAAATTTTTTTTTTGATTCTTAAAAACCATTTGCCTGTGTGTGCCAATACCCATTTTCCATTTTTATTACAAAATATAGCTCCTGTTTATTTTTGTGGACACAATTTTTAAACTTTATTAGCCACTTGCCACTAAAAAACATAATTTTGGTCAGAATTTAATTATCCTTCTTTTATTTTTCTTGAGATATTATAGTGCAGTCTCCATTGTGTATTCCAATACTATAATTTTTTCCCAAATTTCTTTTTTGATCCTTTAAATTCACTTGGCTGCGGGTGCCAAAACACCCTTTCCATTTTTAATTTCAAATAATAGTCCTAGTTTATTTTTATGGACACAGTTTTTAAACTTTATTAGCCACTTGCCATTAAAAAACATATTTTTATCATGATTTAATTATATTTCTTTTATTTTTCTTGAGAATACACATTGCAGTATTGATAGTGTATTCTAATACCATAATTTTTTCCAAATTTCTTTTTTGATCCTTAAAAAACATTTGCCTGCGGGCGCCAATACCCCGTTTCCATTTTTATTTTCAAATTATAGCTCTATATTATTTTTGTGTGACACAATTTTTAAACTTTTTTAACCATGTGTAACTAACAAACATAATTATATCATGATATAATTATCCTTCATTTATTTTTCTTGGGAATACATATTGCAGTCTTCATTGTGTATTCAAAGACCATAATTTTTCCAAATTTCTTTTTTGATCCTTAAAAATCATTTGCCTGCGGGCGCCAATACCCCTTTTCCATTTTTATTTTCAAATATAGCTAAAGTTTAATTTTGTGGTCATAATTTTTAAACTTTTTAAACCATGTACAGATAAAAAACAAAATTATATCATAATCTAATTAGCCTTCTTTCATTTTTCTTAAGAATACATAATGCAGTCTTCATAGTGTATTCTAATACCATAATTTTTTCCAAATTTCTTTTTTGATCCTTAAAAATCATTTGCCTGCGGGCGCCAAAACCCCCTTTCCATTTTAATTTTAAAAATATAGCTCTTGTTTATTTTTGTGGACTCAATTTTTAAAAATTATAAGCCAATTGCCACTTACAAACATAATTTTATCATGATTTAATTATATTTATTTTATTTTTCTTGAGAATAAACATTTCAGTATTGATAGTGTATTCTAATACCATAATTTTTTCCAAATTTCTTTTTTGATCCTTAAAAAACATTTGCCTGCGGGCGCCAATACCCCCTTTCCATTTTTATTTTCAAAATTTAGCTCTTGTTTATTTTTATGGTCACTTTTTGCAAAATTTTTTTACTATTTTCAACTACGAAACATAATTTTATCATGAATTAATTATCCTTCATTATTTTTCTTAAGAATACATATTGCAGTCTTCATTGTCTATTCTAATACCATAATTTTTTCCAAATTTCTTTTTTGATCCTTAAAAATCATTTGCCTGCGGGCGCCAATACCCCGTTTCCATTTTTATTTTCAAATATAGCTCTAGCTGATTTTTATGTAGAAAACTTTTAAACTTTATAAGCCACTTGCAAATAAAAACATAATTTTATAATGATTTAATAATCCTTCATTTTTTATTTCAATTATTTTTCTTGAAAATACCTAGTGCAGTCTTCATTGTGTATTTTAATACCATAATTTTTCCAAATTTCTTTTTTGATCCTTAAAAATCATTTGCCTGCGGGTGCCAAAAACCCTTTTCCATTTTTATTTTCAAATATAGCTATAGTTTATTTTTGTGGTCACATTTTTAAAACTTTTTTAACCATGTACAGATTAAAAACAAAATTACATCATAATCTAATTAGCCTTCTTTCATTTTTCTTAAGAATACATAATGCAGTCTTCATAGTGTATTCTAAGACTATAGTTTTTTCTAAATTTCTTTTTTAATCCTTAAAAATCATTTGCCTGCGGGTGCCAAAAACCCTTTCCATTTTTATTTTCAAAATTTAGCTCTTGTTTATTTTTATGGTCACTTTTTGCAAATTGTTTTACCATTTTCAACTACGAAACATAATTTTATCATGATTTAATTATCCTTCATTATTTTTCCTTAGAATACATATTGCAGTCTTCATTGTGTATTCTAATACCATAATTTTTTCCAAATTTCTTTTTTGATCCTTAAAAATCATTTGCATGCGGGCGCCAATACCCCATTTCCATTTTTATTTTCAAATATAGGTATAGTTTATTTTTGTGGTCATAATTTTTAAACTTTTTAAACCATGTACAGATAAAAAACAAAATTATATCATAATCTAATTAGCTTTCTTTCATTTTTCTTAAGAATATATAATGCGTTTTTCATTGTGTATACCAGGCTTATAATTCTTTCCAAATTTCTTTTTAGATCCATAAAAATCATTTGCCTGCGGGCGCCAAAACCCCCTTTCCAATTTTATTTTCAAAATATAGCTAGGTATAGTTTATTTTTGTGGCCACAATTTTCGACTTTTTTAACCATGTTCAACTAAAAAACATAATTTTATAATGATTTAATAATCCTTCATTTTTTATTTCAATTATTTTTCTTGAAAATACCTAGTGCAGTCTTCATTGTGTATTTTAATACCATAATTTTTTCCAAATTTCTTTTTTGATCCTTAAAAAACATTTGCCTGCGGGCGCCAATACCCCCTTTCCATTTTTATTTTCAAAATTTAGCTCTTGTTTATTTTTATGGTCACTTTTTGCAAAATTTTTTTACCATTTTCAACTACGAAACATAATTTTATCATGATTTAATTATCCTTCATTATTTTTCTTGAGAATACATATTGCAGTCTTCATTGTGTATTCTAATACCATAATTTTTTCCAAATTTCTTTTTTGATCCTTAAAAATCATTTGCCTGCGGGCGCCAAAACCCCCTTTCCATTTTTACTTTAAAAATATAGCTCTTGTTTATTTTTGTAGACTCAATTTAAAAAAATTATAAGCCAATGGCCACTTACAAACATAATTTTATCATGATTTGATTATACTTCAATTATTTTTCTCGAGAATACATATTGTAGTCTTCATTGTGTATTCTAGGACCATAATTTTTTTCAAATTTCTTTTTTGATCCTTAAAAAACATTTGCCTGCGGGCGCCAATACCCCCTTTCCATTTTTATTTTCAAAATTTAGCTCTTGTTTATTTTTATGGTCACTTTTTGCAAAATTTTTTTACTATTTTCAACCATGAAACATAATTTTATCATGATTTAATTATCCTTCATTATTTTTCTTAAGAATACATATTGCAGTCTTCATTGTCTATTCTAATACCATAATTTTTTCCAAATTTCTTTTTTGATCCTTAAAAATCATTTGCCTGCGGGCGCCAATACCCCGTTTCCATTTTTATTTTCAAATATAGCTCTAGCTGATTTTTATGTAGAAAACTTTTAAACTTTATAAGCCACTTGCAAATAAAAACATAATTTTAGAATGATTTAATAATCCTTCATTTTTTATTTCATTTATTTTTCTTGAAAATACCTAGTGCAGTCTTCATTGTGTATTTTAATACCATAATTTTTCCAAATTTCTTTTTTGATCCTTAAAAATCATTTGCCTGCGGGCGCCAATACCCCTTTTCCATTTTTATTTTCAAATATAGCTAAAGTTTAATTTTGTGGTCATAATTTTTAAACTTTTTAAACCATGTACAGATAAAAAACAAAATTAGATCATAATCTAATTAGCCTTCTTTCATTTTTCTTAAGAATACATAATGCAGTCTTCATAGTGTATTCTAAGACTATAGTTTTTTCTAAATTTCTTTTTTGATCCTTAAAAATCATTTGCCTGCGGGTGCCAAAATCCCCTTTCTATTTTTATTTTAAAAATATAGCTCTTGTTTATTTTTGTGGACTCAATTTTTAAAAATTATAAGCCAATTGCCACTTTCAAACATAATTTTATCATGATTTAATTATATTTCTTTTATTTTTCTTGAGAATACACATTGCAGTATTGATAGTGTATTCTAATACCATAATTTTTTCCAAATTTCTTTTTTGATCCTTAAAAATCATTTGCCGGCGGGCGCCAAAACCCCCTTTCCATTTTTATTTTAAAAATATAGATCTTGTTTATTTTTGTGGACTCAATTTAAAAAAATTATATGCCAATTGAAACTTTCAAACATAATTTTATCATGATTTAATTATATTTCTTTTATTTTTCTTGAGAATACACATTGCAGTATTGATAGTGTATTCTAATACCATAATTTTTTCCAAATTTCTTTTTTGATCTTTAAAAATCATTTGCCTGCGGGCGCCAAAACCCCCTTTCCATTTTAATTTTAAAAATATAGCTCTTGTTTATTTTTGTGGACTCAATTTTTAAAAATTATAAGCCAATTGCCACTTACAAACATAATTTTATCATGATTTAATTATATTTATTTTATTTTTCTTGAGAATAAACATTTCAGTATTGATAGTGTATTCTAATACCATAATTTTTTCCAAATTTCTTTTTTGATCCTTAAAAAACAATTTGCCTGCGGGCGCCAATACCCCCTTTCCATTTTTATTTTCAAAATTTAGCTCTTGTTTATTTTTATGGTCACTTTTTGCAAAATTTTTTTACTATTTTCAACTATGAAACATAATTTTATCATGATTTAATTATCCTTCATTATTTTTCTTAAGAATACATATTGCAGTCTTCATTGTCTATTCTAATACCATAATTTTTTCCAAATTTCTTTTTTGATCCTTAAAAATCATTTGCCTGCGGGCGCCAATACCCCTTTTCCATTTTTATTTTCAAACATAGGTATAGTTTATTTTTGTGGTCATAATTTTTGACTTTTTTAACCATATTCAACTAAAAAACATAATTTTATCATGATTTAATTATCCTTCATTCTTTATTTCATTTATTTTTCATGAAAATACCTAGTGCAGTTTTCATTGTGTATTTTAATACCATAATTTGATCCAAATTTTTTTTTTGATTCTTAAAAACCATTTGCCTGTGTGTGCCAATACCCATTTTCCATTTTTATTACAAAATATAGCTCCTGTTTATTTTTGTGGACACAATTTTTAAACTTTATTAGCCACTTGCCACTAAAAAACATAATTTTGGTCAGAATTTAATTATCCTTCTTTTATTTTTCTTGAGATATTATAGTGCAGTCTCCATTGTGTATTCCAATACTATAATTTTTTCCCAAATTTCTTTTTTGATCCTTTAAATTCACTTGGCTGCGGGTGCCAAAACACCCTTTCCATTTTTAATTTCAAATAATAGTCCTAGTTTATTTTTATGGACACAGTTTTTAAACTTTATTAGCCACTTGCCATTAAAAAACATATTTTTATCATGATTTAATTATATTTCTTTTATTTTTCTTGAGAATACACATTGCAGTATTGATAGTGTATTCTAATACCATAATTTTTTCCAAATTTCTTTTTTGATCCTTAAAAAACATTTGCCTGCGGGCGCCAATACCCCGTTTCCATTTTTATTTTCAAATTATAGCTCTATATTATTTTTGTGTGACACAATTTTTAAACTTTTTTAACCATGTGTAACTAACAAACATAATTATATCATGATATAATTATCCTTCATTTATTTTTCTTGGGAATACATATTGCAGTCTTCATTGTGTATTCAAAGACCATAATTTTTCCAAATTTCTTTTTTGATCCTTAAAAATCATTTGCCTGCGGGCGCCAATACCCCTTTTCCATTTTTATTTTCAAATATAGCTAAAGTTTAATTTTGTGGTCATAATTTTTAAACTTTTTAAACCATGTACAGATAAAAAACAAAATTATATCATAATCTAATTAGCCTTCTTTCATTTTTCTTAAGAATACATAATGCAGTCTTCATAGTGTATTCTAATACCATAATTTTTTCCAAATTTCTTTTTTGATCCTTAAAAATCATTTGCCTGCGGGCGCCAAAACCCCCTTTCCATTTTAATTTTAAAAATATAGCTCTTGTTTATTTTTGTGGACTCAATTTTTAAAAATTATAAGCCAATTGCCACTTACAAACATAATTTTATCATGATTTAATTATATTTATTTTATTTTTCTTGAGAATAAACATTTCAGTATTGATAGTGTATTCTAATACCATAATTTTTTCCAAATTTCTTTTTTGATCCTTAAAAAACATTTGCCTGCGGGTGCCAATACCCCCTTTCCATTTTTATTTTCAAAATTTAGCTCTTGTTTATTTTTATGGTCACTTTTTGCAAAATTTTTTTACTATTTTCAACTACGAAACATAATTTTATCATGATTTAATTATCCTTCATTATTTTTCTTAAGAATACATATTGCAGTCTTCATTGTCTATTCTAATACCATAATTTTTTCCAAATTTCTTTTTTGATCCTTAAAAATCATTTGCCTGCGGGCGCCAATACCCCGTTTCCATTTTTATTTTCAAATATAGGTATAGTTTATTTTTGTGGTCATAATTTTTAAACTTTTTAAACCATGTACAGATAAAAAACAAAATTATATCATAATCTAATTAGCTTTCTTTCATTTTTCTTAAGAATATATAATGCAGTTTTCATTGTGTATACCAGGCTTATAATTCTTTCCAAATTTCTTTTTAGATCCATAAAAATCATTTGCCTGCGGGCGCTAATACCCCCTTTCCAATTTTATTTTCAAAATATAGCTAGGTATAGTTTATTTTTGTGGCCACAATTTTCGACTTTTTTAACCATGTTCAACTAAAAAACATAATTTTATAATGATTTAATAATCCTTCATTTTTTATTTCAATTATTTTTCTTGAAAATACCTAGTGCAGTCTTCATTGTGTAATTTAATACCATAATTTTTTCCAAATTTCTTTTTTGATCCTTAAAAAACTTTTGCCTGCGGGCGCCAATACCCCCTTTCCATTTTTATTTTCAAAATTTAGCTCTTGTTTATTTTTATGGTCACTTTTTGCAAAATTTTTTTACCATTTTCAACTACGAAACATAATTTTATCATGATTTAATTATCCTTCATTATTTTTCTTGAGAATACATATTGCAGTCTTCATTGTGTATTCTAATACCATAATTTTTTCCAAATTTCTTTTTTGATCCTTAAAAATCATTTGCCTGCGGGCGCCAAAACCCCCTTTCCATTTTTACTTTAAAAATATAGCTCTTGTTTATTTTTGTAGACTCAATTTAAAAAAATTATAAGCCAATGGCCACTTACAAACATAATTTTATCATGATTTGATTATACTTCAATTATTTTTCTCGAGAATACATATTGTAGTCTTCATTGTGTATTCTATGACCATAATTTTTTTCAAATTTCTTTTTAAATCCTTAAAAATCATTTGCCTGCGGGCGCCAATACCCCCTTTCAATTTTTATTTTCAAAATATAGCTCCGGCATATTTTTGTGGTTACAATTTTTAAACTTTTTTAACCATGTGCAACTAAAAAACATAATTATATCATGATCTAATTAGCCTTCTTTATTTTTTTTTGAGAAGACATAGTGCAGTCTTCATTGTGTATTCTAAGACTATAATTTTTTCCAAATTCTTTTTTTGATCCTTAAAAATCATTTGCCTGCGGGCACCAATACCCCCTTTCCATTTTTATTTTCAAAATATAGCTCTGTCATATTTTTGTGTTCACAATTTTTAAACTTTTTTAACCTTGTTCAACTAAAAAACATAATTTTATCACGATTTAATTATGATTAAATTATTTTTCTTAAGAATATATAGTACAGTCTTCATTCTATATTCTAAGACTATAATAGTTTCCAAATTTTTTTTTTGATCCTTAAAAATCATTTGCCAACTGGCACCAATACCCCCTTTCCATTTTTCCTTTCAATCATAAATAAAAATAAAAATAATAAATCATTATTTATTCGTTCATTATTTATTATATTATATTATTAGGTATATTTTATTATATTATTAAAAATTATTTATTTATTTATTTATTTATTTATGATTTATTCATTTATTTTGGTTTAATTTGCAGGATAATTTATTTCAAGAAGCCAAAAAAAAATAATTGGAAATAATATAGACTAAGAATACTAACTGAAGACTTCAATATTTTAACTCATGGAAGTTAAATAGAATACAGTATTTAGAATATTAATATCATGATTGACTGATATTATTTTGTGGCAAGGGGAAATCAAGGTTTTTGTGTACACAAAGTCTAATGGAGTATTATTATGAAAATAAAATGGAAGGTGGGTTTGGCGCCTACAGGCAAATATATTTCAAAAATCAAAAAAAAATTGGAAATAATATAGTGTAAGAAAACACAATGTAGACTTCAATATGTTAACTCATGGAAGTTAAATATAATGGAATATTTAGAATAATATTATTTAGTGGCAAGGAGAAATCAAGGTTTCAAAATTGTGTACACAAAAGTCCAACTGAGTAATATATTGAAAAAAACTGGAAGGGGGGGGGGGGGGGTTTGGCGCCTGCATGAAGATTTATTTCGAGAAACAAAAAAAAAATTTTGAAATATTGTAGTGCACGAATTGAAACTGAAGACTTCAATATGTTAACTCAAGGAAGTTAAATTAGAATAAAATATTTAGAATTATATTATTTGGAGGCAACGGCAAATAAAGGTTTCAAAATTGTGAACTCATAAATCCAATAGAGTAATATATTTTTAAAAAAAATGGGATGGGGGATTTGGTGCCCGAAGGCGAATTTATTTCAAGAAGCAAAAAAATGTTTTGAAATAATATGGAGTAACAATACACACTGAAGACTTCAATATGTTAACTCAAGGAACTTAAATAGAATACAATATTAAGAATAATAATATCATGATCGACTGATTTTATTTGGTGGCACATGAAAATGATAATTGCAAAATTGTGTACACAAATTCAACTGAAGCACTTTTTTGAAAATAAAATGGGAAGGGGGTTTAGGGCCCGCATGCAAATTAATTTTTTTTACAATGAATTATAATCAATCGAAAACTCTAATATATATATATATATATTTTTTTTTATTGAGTATTACAATATACTTTTCATAATTAAAATAGTATCTATACTTCATAAACATATCTAGGATTGCATAGCTAAAACATTTAATTTATGTGCGTTTTTTATTTTAAAGAATTTAAAGCACATATTAATTTTGTCATTTATTTAAGTTTTTAATTTGTTTTTAGACAATTAAAGTTTAATAAGATTATATTAAATCATATTTTTACTCATTACTTTTGTTACTTTTCATATTATAATATCAGGTATCCCCTACAACCCTCCATAATATTTTAACATACTGCTGTACTTGAAGTTTGAATACTTTAAAAACTATCTTTTACAAGACTGCAATAATGTAAACAACCAAGAGCTTTTTCAACTTGATAGAACTTAAGAGGATGTCAGTGCATTTCATTTTGACCAAAGCAAAATATAGCAAATTTTACGTTCACTTAATTAGAATAATTTCTAAAATTAGAGTGAAATGACCTCTTTTAAAATTTAAAGGTACCTATGATTATTATCTAGAACATCTCATAGGTTCAACTTTGAAGCAATTTATGAATATTTTAAAATACTCATAACAGTCATAACTCGCTTGCTAAATAAAAAGCCTATGGATTGCTTTTGATAATAAACTAACATTTCATTTCTTGGGCCCTAAAATATTTTTTTAAATAATGAACGTAAATGAAGGGGTGTACATAATACATGTACATATAATAGTATTGGTAACATGTTAATAATTTAGAGTTAAACCCATTGTTGCCAATAGCCATAGTTGCCGAGGCTTAATTCAAATAAAAAAAAATAAAAAAATAGTATTGGTGTATGCATTATTATTATATTATATTATTATCATTTATTACATTTTATTTACATGATAAATGTATTTACGATATTCAATTCTCTTTTAGACATATCACCATTGTTTAGGAGTTTAGTTGTATTTACATTCTAATCCATGTTATTAATCTATGCAAAGCGGAAAACAGTCTTTCAATGCTATTGCCACACTAAATACTTTTATTTTAAAGCAATTTGACAATAGAGGTGACATGTGTCTTATTGATTGTGTAAGATGTTTTTATTTTTCATGTATTTAGTGCAAAACAAAACATAATTCCCAAAGTTCAATTTTATAATTTAAAAAAAAACTTTGGATATTGCATATAAAATACATAGTATTAAAACCTCAAGAAGACCAATCTGAGAATAAGAAATTAGGTTGCGGTAACGCGATAGAATAATTCAAAACATTTGAAAAGATTGTGGGGACCAGAATTATTTAGTTTTAAATTCGATAATAGCAGCGCTATCTACTGGCTTTAAATCAATCTGCACTCTAACCCGTACGCGAAGAACTGGCTATCATAGCTACTTTGCAATTTCCTAGTTAGATAGCACTGCCATATACGATTTACAATGATGTGAATGAAAACTATCTAGGTACATCGAGTTAGGTACTTAAGTACTTTTTAGAAAAAATTATTTAGGAACTTTAGTCTCCACCACCCATAATATGGCATCGGCCCACATTGACCAATTTCCACTTATAGCAATTACACAGTAGCAAAGTGCATCAGTCCGTCCTTGGTTTCTATATACTGCAATAAGGATTCTTAAATTATACACTGAATTGTATCTAAATTTTAGTACACAATTTTAAAATAATTTGTTTAAAGTTTTCCATATTTTAGATTATAGCCAGTGCGTCGAATGTATTGATTTTACAATAATGTCTGTATTTTGATTATTATACATTTTTAATTAGGAAGAACCGAAAAGTGAATCAGTTACTAGAAATAAATGCAACCCTTGTTGTTAAGGTTAGATTAGGTTCTTATTTTAATAACTAATGTAGGTACTACTAAATGTTAATTTCTTATTAAATATTTAAAAACATTACATATACGCATGCATATTTGTATATATGTACAATAACGTACTTAGAATAAAATTTCGGGGGGAGGGGGATAGTTGTGCTCAAAATATAGCATAAAAAATTTTACAACAACATAATAAAACAATTTTTTTCTCCTTATTCATTAGGTTTTTTTAATGTGACTATTATTATGGTTAAATATCAAAATTGTATGTATGTCAATTATTCAGAAACATATAGGAATATTACTATATAAGGAAAATAATTTCAGTGTAGGGATTAAAATCCAACCACCTGTATACGTGCCTGTGTATATAAATTTAACCTACTTCTTGGTCTACACTTCTACAGTCAATAATTAAAATCAATTATTTTTAACAACAATATTATCTCAGTTCAACAATATTTAACACATTTTCTAATTTGTTGTGTATATGATAATTTATAAGTAGTTTTAAATAATTAGTTTTGTTCATATTCCCAAGTATATAAAAATTGCGCAAATGAGTACCACTCTGCTGTACTAAAGTGTTGAGTGTGTAATTGTCATCCTATGGATGTAGTAAATTTTAATTCAATGATACCTTTAAAGTTTAAATATAAATAATCTTATTACACGAAAAAAGATTCTGAGCGAAGACTGACTTTCGTCCTAATTGCTATCTACATATTTTATGATATTATTGTTATTGAAGTAATTTATTTTATTATTAGTCAAACGTAAGTAAAAGTAATGGATTTCTACGTTGTATGTACCTTTGTGTATACTTATTAATACAATGGTACTAACTGCTAAAATTTTTAATAAAATTAAAATCTTTCAGTAAAAAATTCTAACAACAAAATTATATTTAAAGCTCGGCTTATAGTGAAACGTTTTTTATTTTTTAGAAAGTCGACATAAAATGTTAGTATATTAAATATTATGAAGTTTGTGAGAATATAATTAAGCCATATTAGGTATTTATTACATAATATTTACATACACTATAATATTGTATCGTAATAAATGTAACAATTCTATAAAGGGATGTGAAATAAGCCTCTGTTTTATCATCCTTTCATGCGCAATTCAAATTGATTCTTCGCAGATCGTATTAGGTATACTCTAGGAAAAAAAAAATTAAATTGTGAAAAATATGAAAATTAAAAATCGCTTACGCATTTTTTTATACACGGTACTAACTTATACTCGTAATTTAATTTGACAACCCGGACAAACCGCAACAACGTATAGGCAAAAATTGTGACGTACACGCAGTACAATATACATTATTCGCTGGAGGTCAGTTAATTATAATTTACTGACACGAATCAATTGCGTGACGACCAATGTACCTATACAATTATTTATACATTCGACCATTTCCAAATACATGTCGCCACTCACAACGTCGTTGGTATAATATTATTAACACGCATATTTCACACTATGACGTAATTTCTATGCTTACATATAGGCCACATCATCCAATCGGATACCTATAGGTGGATATTATATTCTTTATTAATTAAAAAAAAAAAAATATTGTACGCATATATATTTTATTATCACCCATTTATTTCAATAAATAAATGTCTTAAATTACTTTGCAGAAAATAAGGTTTTCTGTAGGTAGGTACCTATTAAACTACTAAGTATGCATCTAGCGTGCAGGAACACTACAGAGACCCCATCCCCCCAGAGTTCGATGGTTCAAAAAACAATAATTATGCGGGATTCATTAGTTTTTCACTTATGTAAAAACTCAAAAACATATGTAAAAATGGTAATTTGGTATTAATTTCTTTCTCAACTACACTGAACATTGAGCACAAAAAAAAATTGTTTTTACCCTGATACGTGCCCGAGGTGGTTTTACATTTCAACTCGATGGACATTTTTTATTTAAATTTTGAACTATCAGAACAAGTGACCTCGTCCGATGTCCGGTTTGTATAATTGCAAGTAAAATATATTTTTTTACACTCTATAAGAACTGAACGTCTGAACACGAGGCGCAAAAAATCCTGAAAATAAGGCAATTAGATTACGTATTACAGAGTACGTAAGATTTTAGAGTACGTGTACATTTTCATGCTTGACTTGAAAATTAATGATTTATACATCACATTTATTTTGCACCATCGTACAAACAACAAATAAGTTCACGAGTTTTGAAAAAAAAAACCATTTCCTAAACTAAATTTATTCCAAAAATGTAATAATTTGTGCAAAATATCAACCTTTAAGGCGAAGAACAGCTACTCGTGGAAGGATGGTATAAGTGAGTTTATTGGATTTTGTTCGTAGCTTGTATGCTTTATAGACTATAATATAATGACTTTAGAGTACCTATATGCATTTATTATTGTATTATTATATTATTACATAGTTGTTATGCTTTTGACTTCAATTTCTTTTAGTCGTAGGGAGGTAGATGGGACTATTCAATTATTCAATTAAAACAGATTTTCTCGGAATAATATGTTAACTTTGCTACAGTTCCTGCTGTTGCCATTGACGCCGCCGCGCCATCGGACAACGACCGTGTTTAAAATACAATAAATTGCGCTGAGCGAACCGCAGCCACGATTCCTGGTATCACCGCCACGCCGTAGTCGCCACAGCCAAACCCAGCCGACCTCCTCTTATTGGATATTTCGATTATCCTTTCGCAATGTGCCAGATTACAATTCGATGAACCATAAAATGGTTATCCTAGATAAAAATAATTTTCAGCCTTGGTAACTATTATGACAGTGTAATTAATATTATATTATTGCTTAAAACTACCAAGTGAGAATTTATGAATATATGATATTAATATTGTTTAGAATAAAATTAGAATTGTTCGTTTTGTCATTTTATGTTCATGTAACGATATAATTATGTTATTCATTTACAATATCTCAAATAAAATACCGCACATCAATCCGATATTTGTACCTAATTACTATCATGCCCTTATATTTTGATTAAAAAACAACATTTTTTTTATAACAACTTATAGTTTAGATTTTGTCTTATGTGGATGATGTTGCATTCTATATTACATTAAATTTTCATATTTTTCTATTGATCCTAAAGATGTTTATCAACACAGAAAAATAAACTAAACTACAAATGCCTATAAGGTTTTAAATATTAAAGAGCATAATATGCATAATAGCCGGGCTGCATGAACGATCGCTTAACATTTAATGATCAATATTGAACTAACGATCCCTTAAACACGATTGGTCCATTAAATTGTATTTAACCATTAAATTAATCAATTTTTATGCAACTCGATATAAGTATTTTAAAATTAAAATAAATAATAATATTATAAAGATTATTTAAAGCTTCTATAATTAATATTTTTTTAATGATAACAAAAATTATTTGAAGAAAAATTGTTATTTTACGTTTCTAATGTCGTCTAATTTTAATTTCAATCGTTCATAAAAACTTTTTTTTTACTTTCAGTAAATAACATTAATTAGGAACCTCCACCTCAAACATTTTATTATGCATAAATTGGAAAAAAAACTTATGGCAAAATTATAAATTCAATAGCATAAAAAATCCAATATAATTTGAAAATTTATCATGCCTAGTGATGGTTAAATAAATATGTATTTAGAAAAAATGCAAATCTAAAGTTATTTGTTTTTTAATTTAAAAATAAAATCGATTTTTTCATAAGCTGGTTTTGTTTATAAAAACCCGTTTTTACTTAATTTTATTTTGTTCTTTATTGATTACTAAGGAAAGTATGTTAAATTTTTTTTACCTATAATTTGCTACCAGAAACTACAATATGAGTTGAAAATTCAAGCATTTTCACAATTTAATAAGGCAAACACATAAAAATAAATGAGTTGAATTTTAATGTTGTAAAGATATTTATTTACTTTCATAAAGACTTTTATGAAAATAAATACAATTTTATTGTATTGTACGTGTTGTTGAAATAATAAATTAAAAATCAAATTGTGTAAAATTATTTTTAATATTTTTATAACTGTCTAAAATAATTTCAGAATTCTACTATGATTTGTCTACATAATAATATATAAATATACCTTTAAATATATAATAATGATAGAAAGGCCAAACAATGCAACTCCCTCAAAATGTAATTTTACAAAAGAGGTTGAAATCTTTATTTTATTATTAAAATTATGCAACGTAAAATTTGATTGGTAAATTGTTGAAAATGTATTAAATTAATATTATTATAAAATTTAAAATAAAAAATAGTTTTTTAAATTAATCATTATCAAGCTTCACAGTGAAGAAAGTTAGGCGTAACAGTATTTTTTACCTACTATGGATTGGTATTTGAAGTGGTGGGTTAAGTTATGAGCTTTTTGGTTACATCGTTTGTACAATACAATAAAACAATAGTGGTTACATGCAGTAAGGTTATCATTATAATTTATATAAGAACTGTTCCAATTATTGTGTGGTACGTTTTGGCTTACATATCACTTGATCACATATTCGCATAATAGGTATGTTGCTATATTGTGAATTACAATATTATAAATTCTTAAAATTTCAAAAATGATTCAATGGTTAAATTTCTTGAAAAATGTGTTAAAATTATTAATTTAGTAATTATCAGTTAAGAGTTATAACTTAAAATCTCGATTTCAATTAGTGACGTATGCAATTTTATTTATCAGTTATATAAGCAATAATAATAAAGTTTCTTTCATTTGTCACTAATCATATTAATATGTGTAATATTATATAAATTCAAAACATGGGATAATACGTAGATATTGATTTTTGATCATTTTTTTCTTGAAACTTTGAAGTTTTAGACAAAAAATATGTGATACTAATACAAAGAAACGATTCATTTGAGCATATGATCTTATTTTATTCAGTCTTTGAAGCGCAGCTCATACACAAATTGTATTTATATTATACTGTATTTTACTATTTTACATAGATTCAAAATAATACATAAATATCATACATGAAGTACATGAACTAACTTAAACTTGGTATTAAAAATAGATTCAAACTTTAGGAACTAGAAGTGTGTACAAAATGTACATAATAAAAACTGTAAATCTAAAAACTGAAAAATGTATTTTGAAAAATGTTAAGAACTAGATTAGATGATTGTATATATCAAAACAATATTACCTTAGTTTTAAAATGTGTGTGTTGAATTTTAAATATTGCGAATTAATTTAATACTCATTGATTATATTTAATTATTTATTGAAATAATAAAACCATTGCAAAATAATAATTTAAATAAAGTAGGTATTATACCTACTTTGGGTATAATACACATCATAATAAATAATAATACATATATATTAAGTTTCTGTATGTTTTTTATGCACTATGCATATATTAATTACCTATTCCTTGATAAATTTTTGACTTTTAAATAACTTATTTAGTGGTTAGTGGTAAATTTGAAATTTTATCAGATACAGTAAAATGTTTCTGAAGCTCTGTACGAATATTAAATAAGTAAATAAAGTTGAGAAGTAAAATATATCCCTGGCAGGGTGGGCCAAGGCAATTATGGTTAAGATACTTTAAAATACTTAATCAATTACATTTTTTTTTTTGTCGTCCGGAGTGACGCAGTGATCACGCAGTTGACTACGACTCACACAGCCATCGGTTCGATTCATAACAAAATGCAAAAAAAAATTTGTGTGGTTCTACGTGTGGTTTACAAAATCTTTACGCTGTCGTCCGATTGCGTCATCCGGTTTCCAACTAGGTCCCACTCCACTGGTCCACTGAGAGTGAAGACCGCACATGTCTCCTCTTGGAGAAGGCGGGTAATATCATGTATATAATTGTGACATATACATGGATAAATAGATCAAATGATCTCCCTACTACCCACTTATGATAAGTATTGACGAAGATCTAGAGGTCGTTTCAATGAACAAATACAAAACAAAAAAAAGCTGGTAAATCGTGGATGTCACTCTGCTGTACAGTAGGTTACAAGTGGGTTACTGTAATGGATGGAATTAAATTTGAATCCAATGATATTATATAATTGTAAACGAAAAACGATTCTGAACGGAGACGGTTTATCTGTCTAGGATATATTATAGATTATTAAAAATTTTCAAATCTTAGATTTAATTTATGAATTTCTAGCTTATAAAAATTTGCGTATTTTCGTGATTTTTATACGTATATTGTCAAAACTAAAATTTGAAAGCTTATAAAAAAAAAATGTGACTATGTATATCTTTTATTTTTTCAACTGCTATTGTAAAAATATTTTGGGAGCCATGTATTAAATTTTCAAATCTTTGATCTAAAAAGAAAAACTTTTATGAATTTATATCTAAGATGATTTTAACATTGCCGTAATTTTTACATATTTAAAATTTGAACTTTTAATCCTTATAAAAAAATTGTGACTATATGAATTTATTTTATTTTTCAACAACTATTACAATATGTTAAAAGTATTGTATTAAATTTTCAAGCTTTTCTGCCTAACAAATAAATTTTTATCGATATTTATTTAAAAAAAATTAATAATGATCGAATATTGCAAATACCTATGAATAGTTCAACTTCAGTCGAAAATTTTTGAAAATTATTGCATGGTGGATAGAATATACTTATATAAACATTCGGTGAAAAATTCATGTATCTATGGTCATTTTTTTTTAAAAGTTACATCAAAAACCAAAATCAATTTTGTCGAAAACTGATTGTGCGCAAAATTTCCCGTTTTTCCCTTGATTTTTAGTTTGTTTATCCTAATTATTTATACTTTTGACCCCCCAAAGTACCAACTATATTCACTTTCTGATCGAACGAGGTACTGAAGTCAAAAATCGACGGACTTTTACTGTCCCAAAATGTGATAACAGATACAAAAAATAAAAAATAAAAAACACATCATGGTAAAATCAATACACTATAATCTAAAATAAACAAAATAAGAAGTAATAGTATTAACAGTTAATTATTAACATTGAAAATTGTAATTTGTAATTTTATTATTAAAGTTTTGCAATATGTATAGAATTGTTCACAGGGTGTGTTATTTTTTATTTATATAAATTAATTTCATTCATAGGTAATAAACTGAAAACATAAATATAATTTTGATTATTGTAAATTTTTATGATCCCTCCCCAAATTTTTTTATACATACTTGAAAGCCACATTCTTCATTCTTGAAATTCTATTATTGATCAACTATACTCTATATTCTTTAGTATCAAATTACCAACCATTATATTATAAGAATGAATAGATTTGTATAATATACATTGCAATCATCAGAAATATAATTACCTATTTCTTAGAAAATCATTTTAGACGGTTCAAAGTTACAAATGAATAATGATAAATAAATGCATTGAAGATAAAATACGTCAAATAAATGATTGCCTAATATTTCGGTTAATATTTTTAAAATGGCATATATTATAATATTATGTGATCATTGACCATTACAAAATAACAAATTTAAAAGTCAGCATTGTATGATCATTTTATTATTATTGTTATTGCTCATAAAGTCATAACTCATAAAGTTTATTTTATTGATTGTATTTTTGATTAAATATATTTAATAAAATAAACGTATATTGTTTTAATTATATATAATAACATACCTAATATTAATACAGGGACATTTTTACTGAATGTTTATATCAGCATTTTTTGTACAACACAAAATCTTCAAAATATTTTGTTTCATGTTAAGGTATTAATAATACATTTTCAATTTTCCCGCTGAATCAAAATGTTCTAAAATTGAATACAATAGTCAATAAGGTTCCTCATAAGCAGTTATAATATCGGTTTTAGCAGATAAATATTAAAGATCCATGCATGAACACTATTTTTTTTATAAGTATTTAAAGTAGGCACAAATTTTGAAAATAATTATCTAAAATCTCTTAAATTTTTAAATTATTTTATAGTTAAAAAACTATAACATTTTCAATTATTATAATTTTTTTTTTCAACCCGAAGGTTGGTTTACAACTCCAATTCTCCATTCTAACCGATTACTCGCCTTTTCTTTAAATTTTTTAATGGTTTTGACTTTTGCATCAAATTTAATTTGTCCTATATAAGAGTTCCGGGGACGTCCTGCAGTTGTATTTCCTTCTATTTTAATTAAGAATTGTAAATTGAAATTGAGGATTTTCATATATAGTTCGCACTGTTACCAAAAAGTCGAAAAATTATATAAACCGTTTTTTTTTTTTTTTTTTGTTATATAGACATTTTAAGTTCCAATTCGGATGAAATTAAATATTAAAACCACGAATAACGTTTTTTTGTTGTTTGTTACAATTTAAGAATATTATTTGTGGATACTTGAGACTTTAAAACTACACAAGTACATTGTTATATTTATTATAGGCTCAAAAAAAGATATTTTCAAATGGAATTTTCTGGCTAATGCTAATACTAAAATTAATTACTTTAATCACAATAATATCATGAAATATACTAACTAGTAATATTATAATATTACTGACAGATCGTTTTTCGTATGCAGTTAGTATCACTTTATAATTATTGAATTACATTTTAACATATCCATTTACAGTGGCTCTCTAGACATCTATAATGATTAATGGCTATTAATGTACAGTAAAATGTTGCCACTTAACCGTGTTTTTTTTTATGTTTCAATGTAGTCTTAAAAATACATCTAAGTTCGAACTTGATGAAGTATTAGAATTTGGAATCTCATCAAGAGATTTGGCCATTGGCTCTTTTTACTCTTTAGGCTCTGTTAAAATAGCAAACTTTTGAACCAACTGATTATTATTGTTAGTACGATTTTTCTGAAACTGGTTGTTATTAAAATTATCCAATTTTACAAGATGATATTTGCTACACATTACTAATACAACAGTTTTGTCAGAGGCAAGGGACCCCTACAAGGTAGTCCCTCATAAGTACTAACTAGATTCACTTTCATACCACACAAAGGTGTTGAAGTAGAAAATTGAAGCTTTTTTACTGTTTAAAAAGGGTATAAGTCACAAAAAAAAAAATCAATACATTCATCGCTGCGTTTAAAAATTCCCAGTATCTACTTAAATTTCAAAACAATCAAGAAAACTAAATACCAAGAAAAAACAGAGAAGTCAAGACAATATAGTATATACACTCTATACCTACTAAACCTATACAGCATGATTAACTTTTTATTTGACTACATATTTTAAATTACTTATCCGGATAAAGTACTCATAATTGTTGTCTATAAAGTGATTAAGTATTTTTTCATACTTTGCAAGTCAGGAATATTTATTTTTCATATAGGTATTGAAAATTAAACGATTACATTTTAAAATTAATATTATGTATTTTTAACCTTTAAATTGTTTTGTACAGTTTAGATAATTTATTTTATACAATTTATTATATGTGTGTATAATATTTCAATGTCATTATTATTCTAGCCATTAGGTATTGGAAATTATCATATTTAAATTTTTGCTGTTTTTATACATATTTTTTTTTCTCAGAAACTTAGATTTATCTCCTCATTTCATTAACTTTATCTTTATGTATAACTATTATCTAATAAAGGTATTAGCTGAACTTATAATTATTATAATTACAAACATTATTGATACATTTTAAACATACATGGTCTGAAAATACCTGTAGTACTATCACTTCATAATATTATATTGACCAAAATTAAACTGTATATTAGGATCGGCTTATATCAAAAATCCACAACAACGTTTCGTAAAAAATATTTTAGTCGAGTTTGAAATTAGATACAATCTAAATCCAATTTATCAATGAGGAAAAAGTATGTATTTGACTATCTTAGAATTATATATCGGAATAAATCCCATCAGTACATAAGCTTATATTAAACCATTGGAGTATTCGACTTGAGTCTTGAATTGACATAATACCATTTTTTCGATTTCATTTCATAGCCAGATACTATTAAGTTTTCCGGAATAAGTATTTTAACTTTTTTATAAACTTATATTTGCTGTTTCTAAAATTTCTTTTATAAAAAAAAAAAAATGATAAGTTCTGAATAGTTTTAATAATTATTTTATATGATGAGTAATGATATGTGCATGTTGTGTGTTGTATTTCGAAGAGTCTTAATGGACTTAATAGTATAGATGGTATAGTATATTGCATATTATTATTTTAAATATATTATATATTAGGATCGGCTTATATCAAAAATCCACAACAACGTTGTATAAAAAATTATAATAATATATAGATACATGAGTATAGGTAATAACTAATAAGTATATATAACTTGTATATTGTAATGGTATATAAGAAATTATATAATTTATTCACTTGTTTTTTTTTTCTAGCCTTGTTCTATAATAATAAATTGTTCTTCATTCATCGTATGGTATAATTTATACATAGATGACATTTAAAATACTTGGAATGTAAAAATAATGCAAATTGAGTTACTATATAGACTATTATTGATTATTGCCTAAACTCTTGAATCTAGAGGTATTATATTGTCTACGATTTGTGATGTAGGTAGTAGGTACCTTAAAATATTTGACAGTAATATCTTAAACAATATGTTATTTTATATGTACATTTTATCAAAATAACTACGAACCAGTTATATTTTCTTAAGAAGAGAAACACTATACACTGACATTTGTGATACAACACAACGACATCTTACAAATTAAGATTATTATCGAGAGAATCTCATAGGTTTTTTATTTAATTTTAATTTTAATACGAGTCATGGGTGTTTTAAAATTTAAAATTGTTAGACGACTGACGTTTATAAATGCTAATTTTTATTTTATTAATTAATATTATTATTATATCTTTTAAAATAGCACCATATACTGTAATATCTAACAGCCATTGTATATTCAACTCCATTTAAATATTTATTGTACCTAACTGATTTAATACTTATTTATAACAATATATATTATTTTATGGTGTGTTTCATACTTTCATTTCATTGTTACCATTTAGATGAATGTTAAAAACGCAGTAGATAATTTATTCTATCAACTTTCTTAAATATTATCCATTAAAAGATAAAATATAAATATTACAAAAAAATAAAATAAAATATTATTATTAAATTAATCATAGAATTTGGGTTGACAGGGCTGTTATATCCGCACCCTTATGAAACGGGTTTTAGCCTTTTAGGTCACACTAGGTAGGTTTGAAAAAAATATCTGTTCTAGTCAAATTATCTAGATGAACCTTTTACTTATTTAGTTAAAAATAATAAACTTAGCGAATCAAGTAATCGAGGTGTAATAAAATAATATACATTTTTTTACATTTATTTCAAAACTGAGTCTTATATACATTTAAGGCAATTCAATAACACTTTAGGAACTTGATTATTCCTCGGTTATTATGATTAAACCTGATTTTATATACATTTATTATGGTGTTACGTTACAATTGATATTATACTCTGTGCTTGCCTCTAATCTCACCTTCATGTCCTATGGTTATATTCCGACACAAATGGTCTATAGATGAATTATATAGTTATAAGGTGAATGGACTGTGTTAAAACTACTAACCAGATCGTTACTTTACGGTTCTGCGAACTAAAGTCACGCATCCGAGGTGTTGTAGTACGGCGAATGCCACATGAATAACATGTATTAACGCTAATGAATCCTATTTAATCCTTCACTTTGTTCGTCGTTATTCACGTACGCTCGTCAAATTTTCATTTACAATTTATACGAAAGCGCGGGTTCTAGTGACTATAGTTGGTCAATTTAGCTCAAAACCACGTTCAGTGAACTCTTTACAAACAGATTTAAACGCTAACCATGTACATTTACGTAAACTTTATCAAATTTGCAACAAAAAACCACCTTTAGTTGAAATTTAAACATTTAAACCAATACATTCGTCGAATATAAAATGATGAGTTTGATTTAATGAATTAAGAGGCGATAATATTGATATTATAACAATTGAGATCAGTAAATAATAAATATTTATCAATGGTTTTTATTGTGCTATTGTGTTTTATAGTTCTTATAGTGTTGTGTAAATAAGCGTTTTTTAAACACTTCGATTCATTCATTTTTTTTTCTTTTAATTTCTTAGAGAATATTATACAATATTTAAAAAACCCTGTTTATATTTAACAAATAAGCTGACAAACTATATCTTATTTAAAATTATTTAAAATAATTTCTTATTACATAATATATAGACATATATAGTATTTATAAACGAATAAATCAGAATTTGTTAATTTAACTTAATTAATTCATAAAATGTAGTACTTACAAATTTAAACTATAATAATAACTATTGTAACTTATAAACAATAAGTAAAATTACGATAATACTATAAGATTTAAACAATATAACGAAAATAAAGAAAAATACTACTTTACTTAAATTAATAGTATTTAAACGAGAACACAAGGCATTTTTTTAATACACAGCATACAGTTTTGCGATTTTTTTAAACTTATATAAATACGAATAATGAACATTTTAAATTTCTATGTTCATTGAAACAATGAAGTGCTATAAAAAAACGAATTTTATTAATTTTTTTTTCAAAAACATTCTTTGTTATACAAATAATGAATTATTTTCATCAGCCTGTAGAATAATTAGGTACATTACTTTCCACAATTTTTTAGCTATTTTGCTTCTTCAGTTTTCAAAAGAAAAGTACGAAAAATGAATAACTCGAACAGCCATTTTTACAAGCAACCTAACAAATATAACAATGTATAATTTACAAACATTGAAATATATGATGGATACTTTAACATAAACGAAAAAATTTCCAAGGCCAACTATAGGAGTACTCACTACTGAATATCAATATGTAATTACGAATATCATAGGTTAATTTAAAAAGACTTTTAAGTCCATAATATACATACAATCAATATAAATAACATAACATTCTAAAGAGCATAGAATACAGATTGTTTTCATTGTGAGATATTGTTCATATTATTATTATTATGGTTATCAACCCATACTAATTTTATCAGATGTAGGCATGACTCAATACTACAAAAGTACAATGATTTATCATTATTAAGTTTTTGTATTCCACATTATAACTTATAATTATATTTCTTTTATACCCGTTTGAATAGCTACCTACTTTTTTTGCAGTGGTAGTTACCACTTAACATTTACCGATAAACTATATTGATTTTTAATTCTTTTTTAAAATATATTAAACCATTCGATGATAATATATTTTTCTCTAGAGTTCTAGAGGACTCCAACATAATATTTTAAAAATATATATCATGGTCTTCATCGTAATGTTATAATTTGTTTTAATGATATTAGTATTAAACAGATCTAATCTGACACAAATTTACTGCCTAAATATACAGGGTGATTCTTTTATCAAACAACACTCATTATTTAAAAAAGTATTGACTTTTTTCAAAATATTTTTTTACATAGTTTCACAATTTTATTAAAAAATTATATTTTTAAATATTTTTAATCCTTATAATTTTTTAAGTTTTTTACTTTTTTGAATGGCAACATAGTTTTTTAGTTTCATATTCCAAAGCAGAATATTTTTCTAAAAATGTTGATACATAAAAATCGAATTTAAGACGAGTAGTTTATGAGTTATAAGTATTTAAAGTTTAGACAAGCGGAGTAGTGGACAAACATTTTGCGGGGTAACCTGCCATATCACTCCACTCTGTCAATCTAAACTTTAATACCTATAACTCATAAACTACTAGCGCTAAATTCGAAATTTTAACGTAATAATTAATAAAAAAATAGCTTTATTAATTTATGAAATTTTAAGTATAGGTTACCATTTGAAAATCAAAAGTTGATAGTGGTTTATCTAATAAATATAAGGGTGAAAAATAAAAATAAAATAAACAATTCAAGAAGAGTGTAAATCTACAAATTTTAAAAAAGTCAATACTTTTTTAAATAATGAGTATTGTTTGATAAAAGAATCATCCTGTATAATATGTTTATAAAGTATTCAGTATTTCAGTATTATAGTTGTTTATTACGCTTCGTTTAGATGCATTTATTGTTTAAATATTTTACATCTCAACACAATATTAACTTTATTAGTCAATTTTTATTTTATCATTGGTCATATTTTATTTTAGACTAATAAATTACATATAAAAATAGATTGCAAGTACCAACAATCTGAACAATCTCCAAAAATATACAATATTATCATGTTATCCGAGTGTGCTTTTCTTTATGATCTGTTTAAATATTATATTATTCTTGGTTGTTAGCTAATATATTATTGGATGCACCATAAACATTACATTATAAATTTAACAAACAGTTAATTGTGTCACACTGTGAAGCAGCTTTTGTCGTGGTCCATGAGTGTGAGCCACTGTGAGGTCACAAAATAAATTGGTTTACTGTGGTTCTTTGGATGCGGTGCCGCAATATTTCCAATCGACCTATTAGATTGTCTACGTCAAAGAACAGTCACGTGGTCCATGTGTAGACGTAGATATTTTATTTTATTTTGAAACGCTTAACCGTCGGGCGTGTATGATCTTAAACCAAGACACGAGCTTATAATACATATCCATGTAAAATAGCTCTTAAATTTACCATAAATTATAATATAGCGTTATTGAAACATGCCTAGTATTTATGCTCGGTTCTAAGTTTTACTGAAAATATAATTATTAGCGAACATAATATATTAAGTGGTTTTTGAATTCGTATATAATTAAATATGAGTAGTATCTAATTACTTATAGTGCAACGGTTGGAAGTTTCTACATCAAAGTAATGTAGTGAGCTACGCGCGGCTATCGATTTCATCGCATGGTAAATAAAAGCTCGGTACAACTAGGATTTCCATTAGTACTCTTTTAAGAGTACATGAACTCTTATGAGCTCTTGACATTTTTATACCCTCACTTTTTTATATTGGCAACAATTTACTCTTTTTTTCTATTTCTATTTAATGCCGAAAATACCGAAATGCCACAAGTCGTAATAAACTATAATCTGATAAAGTAATAACATAAATATAAATTTAATCAGCACGCACGTTGTCGATGTTATCGACGTTTTTCTCCGAAATGTCTACGGTAATACGGTATACATAAGTCATAAATACATGTCACATGACGTATGATCGTTGTTTGAAAATTGGAATTTGTCTGTGTTAGTATTTGCTAGGTACTATGTAGGTACTAATTATTGTACTAGTACTATATAGTTTAGTTGGTTAACTTCACGCTTACGCATCAAGTATAGGTACTATTCGTAGATTGTGTTCATCAAAAATGTCTCGCCAAAAATGTAAATTTAATGATAAATTAATAAAAGAATACCCAATTTTTAGAAAAACAGAAAATGAACACGAGGTTTTTCGTAAAATTTGTTGTATAATTTCATTGGCCAATAAAGGCAAAGCTGACAACAATTGTCTTCGTCTAAACATTCAAAACATATTCAGTCAACTAGTGGTTCAAAATCTGTGAATACGTTTTTTGTAACACAGAATACAAAAATCGAAGGAAAAATATTAGCAGTTGAGCCACACTTGCCTTTCATACGGTAATTGTTGTGATTGTTCCTCTAAATTATATTGTCTTATGTTTTTCGATTCAGAGGTAGCATCTAAAATTTCTTCAGCTAGAACTAAAACTGAAGCTTTACTTAGTTGCTTACTACAGCTTTACTTAAACTTTACAATTAATTACAGTACGTACAGAAGCATTAAAAGAATTTTGTACTTTTGTCGATATGTTGAATACAAAACATTTTTATTTCATTCAAAAACAAGATGGTTATCAATTACTTATCATTATTTTCAGCTATTAATAGATTATAGATTGTTACAAATATATTAAACCACTTAAGTCATATTTTTTGTCACAAAATCAAATTCCGATTGCAATTAAATAATTTTTTGAAAATCCTTTAAATGAAAGTTATTTAAGGTTTATTCATTCACTAATGTATTTATTTCAATCAAAATTTGAGATAATGGAAAAAGAAAATAATTTGATTTGGGAAATATCGTCAATATTGTTGTCTGTAGAAAATGCTTTACACGAACAAAAACAACAAGAATTTTTACCCTTAAAAGTTAAAGAAATCAGTGCCGTAGCTAGATACTATTGTGTGCCCCGGTGCAAATTGGTGTAGGTGCCCCATAAATAGTGTACACCATTTATAGTGTACCTGTATACCATGTATTAGAATAAATACCTGGAGACAAACAAATGTACACAAGTTTTATATAATTTAATGTAATATCAAAGAATTTTAAATTTTAATAAGTTAACATCTAAAACGTTATGAGGAATATTATAACAATAACTATAGATTATATTAGGTATTGACTATTTAAAATTAATAGATCACTTATGATAATGATTATATTATATTATATTCGTAATAGTCAGAAATTAGTGTTGGATTTTAAAATTTTTTTTCCTTGCTTTTTGATTTGTGAAATTGTTAATTATTTGGTCAATATTTAGTTCTTCTTTCTATATTTTAAATTAGAATATTATTGAGTCTTTCTTGAGAAATCGTATTTCATAAATAATTCTTCACAAGTTTCAATTTAGAAAATGATCGTTCGGCTAAAGCGACAGTTACAGGTATATAGTTAAAAATATCGAGCATCAGTAATAATATCTGGAAAGCTACTTGAAAGATCATTTTCTATTATGTAATTTACCATACTAAGGATATTAGGCAATTTAATTTGATTAATAATTGATTTAAAAGACAATACTTGTCGAGTAAAATCATAACTAATGTCTATGTCATATCAAAATCACAAGATGCTTTGATGATATCAGCTTCATTGTTTTCTTTTAATGGAGAAGGATTTAAAAAACTAAAAGTACTTGCAACTTCATATAATCCTTCAAATCGTCTACGTATTTAAAACAAAACGGTGTCAATAATTGTAAAAAAACCTTGACTTTAAAATGATCTTTTGTTATATTTAAACGTCTATCTCCATCTACTTAATCAAAATAATGTTTAGCAAATGCCTATCGCTTAGTTTTAAAATCTGTAGGTATAGGTATTCCCTAGCTTCCCAACGTGTTGGACAAAGTTTTTTAAGTGTTTTTTTTACGAAGCGCCAGAAATATCGTAAGTTTCTGCGAACTCACGTCTCATGCTAACGACACTATAGGTAATATAGTTACATATTATTATGTAACTATTACCGTCTACGCATCTACCAACATAATAAATTAAAAGGCCTTTATTCATCATCTCACTGCAATAGTATTTAATATAATTATAAAACATAATTTTCTTTTTTCTTTGTTGCATATTTTAGATCACATTATCAGATAATCGGTTAGGGCGTAGGGCCCTTTCAAGATCAAGTGCCCTGGTGCATTGCACCGACTGCAACGGCGGTTTCTACGGCATTGGAAGAAATATTTGAAAATAATAAATTATAATCAATCAGATGCATCTTATTTAAAAAAAGAAATGTTAAATGTTATGATCATGATTTGTGTTAAAATAACACAAATTTGGACAGCCAATTTTGATCAATTTCATTGCTTACAATGGATGTCTTTAAACACCAAACCTTTATTGACTGGTATAGAAAATAGCATTGTATTTTTAAACAAATATGATTTACAATTAAACGACTCTTTCTTATTTTTAACAAAGAAGCTATAATACATCTTCAGAACTATTAAAAATATGCACGTTCTACTTCGCCATCATATACCTGCTCAAAATGCCAATGTCGAAAAAATATTTAGTCTTATGAAGGCACAATTGACTGATGATAGAAATAGACTTCTACCTGATTCTGTAAAGCATATTTTGTTGATGACTCAAATACTCAATACAATTTTAAGCATTTTGACTATAGGTACCTACTCAGTTTTATGATTATTGTATTAAAGGCAAAGAAGTTTGCTATCAATAATTCGAAGCAGTAATAAATATTAAATTCTTAAACATAATATATTATATTAATCAAATATCCTTGTAATTAAAATTATAAATAAAAAATAGTAGGTATTGCTAAAAAAATATGAATTTATGTTAAAAATTAAATTGTTTGCGGGCCTAGAATTATTATAATTTATCATATTATCAATGTATAGACCTAACCTAACATAACCTGCCTAAGCCAGCCAGAAATTAAATTTCCAATGTGCAAATTAACCATCTGCATATCCGTTACTATCAATATAGGACCTACTATCTCTCCCCTCCAGGATCTTGCTAAAAAATAAAAAGTAGGCTGTATGTAATTTGCTTATCGTCTGTTTATCTGTGTTAAAATATCTTACATAATATACGATATATGTATCAACATACTGAACAATAGAATGGCAAAAAAATAATTATTGTTTGAAAATTCTCTGATTTTCATAATTTATATAATATATCTAAATAGATATTAACAACTAAAAATAGATTGGATTAATTCAATTGTATTATATAATCAGAATAATTTGGTATATAAATGCTAACCTACATATATTATATAGTTATATATAATATACACGCACACATAAATATAATGAATAATTAAAGATTTTTTAGTTAAAAATTAATAAAGTTACATAAGTACAATTTTTACGAAATTCTTCAAAATATCAAAAATTTGAAAATAATTTCAGTATTTTGTAATTGTTTTAACTACAAATCAAATTTTTATTCTTGCAAAAACAAGTAATTTTTTTTTTATTATCAATTTTACAATAAAACATTCCTAGCCGATAGGCTATCTACATCTATGGATAATAAGTAATATTCATTTTAACATGATAACAGTACAGTAGTGATGGTGATAATAAAAAACAAAAACAAATAATATACACATAGTTTGAGTAAAAATAAATTAAAATACATTAATAAACCTTTTTTAAGTTTTATTGCTTAGTCGTGATAGCTGGTTCAACTAAACACGGTACAAACGCTCAACTAATTTTGCAAAAACAAAAATCATACTTCCCTTTTATAATATAAAAGAAGAATAAGACTATTTTTATAGTCAGTGGCGCCGGTCACCTAATTTATCTATGACATATGTCATAGTTGATTTTATAGCTGGGAGTGGCCCACTAAGAGTTACTGGGGCCCGGTTGTGGCCCTGGCCCAGAATATAACTTTTAAAGAATTTTAAATCATAAAGATAAATAAACTTGATATACGTACGACTAGTGAATACTGAATTGCAACTGTAAACACTATAGCCTATAGATATGTAGTTGGTGGATTATGATTCTAGACTCTAATACTAAACAGTGTATTAAAATAATTATTATATACTAACGTCTAACGACTAACAGCTGTCAGCTGAGTTGACGAACATGATCATGAAAGTATGACAAAATAAACTATGAATAGTTTATTTTGTCATTGATTTATTAATTTAACGTATTTAAGATTTCAAGAAAAAAGATAATGATAAACAATCGTTATATTATCATTTATTTAATTAATTAGGTATTATTGGTTTTGTGTTTTTACTTTTTATGAAGTAATTGGGTGAATAATACGTATTTGACAACTAGCTGTATAGGTATACTAGGTACACTAGTACATTACTCTGTAGTAGTGTAGTCTGTAGGTAAATTCCAAATTTGTTACCTACATTATTTTTAAATATTTTTAACTGAAAATAAAAAATTAATTTAATTAATTCAAATAATAGTAAGTACTTAATGCATATTATAGTTTATAAATTCGAACATAATTTTTCCCGATTAGTCGCAAGTTATAAGTTGGGAAACCCAGTCTGCGACCATACCGAATTCTCCTTATCTGCCGGAAACGGCTTATTAATTATTATTAAATTATTGGTTACGTTAAATTTTCAAAACTTATATTATGTTAATGTTATATTGTGTACCGTATACATAGTCACATAGACAGACATTTATTCACATAATCATCACTCATCAATCGTCATTTGTCTTAACTTTATTAAAATTTTAAGTATTAAATATTAACTGCACAGTGACAGTGTATTCTGTGGTATTGTTTTATTTTAATTGACAACTGGCAACTGTCATTTAAATTTTAATTGTTTACTTTAATGTTTTAATGTTATTAATTAATTGTAATTAATGGCTTCTCGTTCTCAACACTTGAGTGAAAGCGCCAAGAGAAAATTAAGAGGGCAAAAAGAAGATGCAACTAAAAAAATGTTTGGATTATTAAATCGATTTATCAAACCAATAGTTTTGGCCGAGGCAACAAAATATTATAGTAGTGATAATAATACTAACGGTAAGTAATAACAAATTTGTTTAAATAATTCTGTGATGTACGGGTAAAAGGTCTTAAGTACCTACCTACTACCTACATAAATTACGAAAATGGAATTGAAGACTATGTAAAGAAATCATTATTTTCAGGTATGTTAAATGCAAATTATATAAGAGCAATCGAGCATAAGTTATAACACTATTACAACAGTATTGTCTATTACAAATGTCAAATAATAACAAATCAAATCAAAATATATTAATTTAATTAAAATTATTATAGGTATTAATGAAGTAGACCAAGTTTATGTTGATAATTCATTTGACAATGATTTATCTAGTTCAGTTTCTGCAGAAAACCAGTCACCAGGTATTATTACCAATAACACACTTAGGGTTATAATAATTTTATAAGATAGTGTAAAAGGGTATATATTTTCAATTATTGATAATTGAATTTTTTGATATCCATAGGTAATTTGTTTAAAAATGATCCAGTGCATTTCATTAATAGAAAGTTAAGTCCTGAAGAAATTAATTTGATCATTCAATTAGGCCTTTGTCAACCATGCTCAAATTACCTTCCTCAAAAGCATTTTCCATTTGATATAACTTCAAGACATGGCCATTTTAATGAACAGTGATACTCTCGATTAATTCCCAATGGTTCTACCTACATTTATTAGGGATTGGTTATCAATGTTATCATACTCACCAACACTAGACACAGTTTTTTGTTTGTCGTGTATGCTCTTTACTGGCCACAATAAGCATAAAACTGTTACAACATATATATAGACAGAAGTTGGATATTCTACATGGCAAAATAGTCGTCAAAATATTATGCTACATGAAATAAGTAATATACATGTCAATGTTTCAATAACACTATGAACAAAGAAAAATTCTATGCCAATCATTCCAGCACTAGAAAGTAGTCGAAAAACCAATGTTGCTTTAAACAGACAAATTGTTTTTGAGTTAATAGACATTACTTTATATTTAGCTCGACATAATTTATCTTTTCATGGGCACAGAGAATGTTGGGAAGAAAAAAATGAAGGAAATTTTAAGGATATTTTATTGTTGATAGCTCCATATTTATATGCATTACCATCCCATGTAAATTCTATTAAATCCCAGGGTGAATATATTATGTGCTCGTTTATAAGTTGGGAAAGACAAAATCAACTTATCAATTTTAAATCAGAATTTATCAGATCAACCTTAGAACCAGATATAAAGAGATCGCGAATGTTCAGTATTTCAATAGATTCTACCTTTGATGCTGCTAGAAAAGAGCAGGTATCATTTATAATAAGATATGTTAGTCATTCATCTGGGAACATTTTTGAACGTTTATTGGCTCTTAAAGAATCTCCTGTTACAATTAGAATTGTTATTTGATTTTTTTGAATTAGTCATGGATCGTGAAGGCCTTGATTGGAAAAACGAACTTGTTGATCCGTCATACGACGGTGCTAGCAGTATAAGTGGGGAATACAAGGGCTTACAAGCGAGAATTAATGCAAAAAATAATTCAGCTATCTTTTTGTGGTGTCATCATCATCAATTAAATTTGGTAATAGCTAATGCTGTTTCATCTAGTTTAGATGCTGTTGATTTATTGGGAAATCTAGAATCCATTTAGGTTAGGAAGTAATGGTAAAATATTAGTGAACCAGTCATAAAATGTATCGCCGTTCATCTCATCGTGGTAATCTTCTCTATATATATATTTTTTTTTTTTATTCAAAACATAAAAGGCTATCAAAAACAAAGCCTTCAGATGAACCTATGTTTATACGATGGTCACGTTTTCCTTTACCGGACGGTTCCTTTTGTCTATTCGTTAATCCTCTTAGAAATGCGTCCCGTGGTGAATTTACAGTTTTATCGACTCGTGTTTTCGAAGTGGTTTCACCAGCATTCACCCATGTCTCGTCCAGATTATAGATAGGTATAACCACGGTTATTTACATAGGTTGGAGCACGACGCCTTATCGCTTGTCGAAGTGGCGACTTAGTGAACTAATAGCGCTAGTAGTTACACACCCGGTTGTCACAACACGTAATCTCTGTTTTACGCACCATGCACGTATGTCGTATGGTATAATTTATACATTGTGTATATCATAATTATTTCTCATTTGAATTACTACATCAATTCTACTGAGTAATGAATATTATTACAAATAGGCAATAGCATATTGCCATAGTATGTAATAATCTATCTATTTAATAATACTATAATTTATATTCAAATTCATGTGATAGCTGTTGTGCTATAAAATAGTAGTATTTTTTTATTTACCATATTATATTCCATAATAGTACATTACACTTATCTTATTCACATAAGTGTTACTTATATCAACGAAATTTCTTTGAGCCTGAAAAACAAATAAATTATAATTAATATTATTATAATACATATTTTTATTTGCAAAATAAAAAAGCATACTACAGCACTTCTATATTTTAAGTTTAATATTTTGTCTTATAAAATTAAAAAGCATATAATTAATACAATCACCTTCAATTGCACTTACATAAGCATTATTATTAATATACATTTTATAATTATATAAAATAAATAAAAAGTAATCAATGACTTAAGATTAAATATACTGAAAGCTTTAAAAAAAAAAAAATAGAATATAAAGATCATGAGTTGTACAATTTTGATAATTTTTTCTTCTCCCTGGACACTTTTTGACATTTTAGATTTTCTTGATATGAGTGTTGACGCATTCTCATTTGTAAAAAATAAACTATAACTTCAGATGCTACTTCAACTCTGTGAGAAGTGCAGCTGAATTTAAAATTAAAATTATTTTGAGTGATTTCATTTATTACATTTTCAAATACATTGAAGTCATTACAATATTTTGCAAAAGCGTGTTCTACAATGCTTAAAACGTAAACGTAAACGTTGTAAACATAGAACAAAGATATGGCCGTAAGGCATAGACGTTCTACAATCTACATGTAATTATCGGGTGTGTGACAACTAGCGCCATTAGTTCACTTAGTCGCCACTTAGACACGGCGTATGTATGGGTCGTATAGCAGCGTGCTCCAACCTATGTAAATAACCGTGGGTATAACTAACTGACGGTATTCTTTAATAGACTCCAAGTACCTTCGACGCCAACAAACAATATCAATTCTTTCAATGAGAGCGCTATTACGAAACGCTCCGATGTGTGGCAATCGTCCTGGTAAAGTGGTGGGGATGTGCGAAAAAATACGTGTTTTGGTCGGACGCCATTATGCGTTCTCTCGTGGCGCGGAGTATATAGTGGACTGTACAAAGGTATAAATTATATTTTTTATAGTACTTTATAATTAATATATTATATACATGAGCGCAGCTTAATGTTATGTTAGTAACACAATACAAAATAAGTATAATAATAATGAAGATCAAGCAGACTATTGATATTTGATAATACAATAAAAAATCATCGTATTAACAAAAAAGTAATAATAATAATAATAATACGGTTATGATACGTCTGACCTGGCAGCTGACTGGACTTTTGCACCATACGACATATACTATAGGGCTGGCGGTATTTTCGGTATATCGTAAATACCGGTATTGAAATCAATACCGTAATACCGAAAGTTATTTTTAATACCGTCAACCTTAATACGACATAAACTCGCAGCTGACTAATATCCACAATCATACCTACAGCTTACATAGTGGGTTTTCGAAATTTATACAAAATATCCCAGTGTACGATCCTTTAATCCACGCACGTAACAAAACAACTATCCAGCGAAAAGGTAAAACTATACAAATAACGAGAGAGGATGGATACGTGCGCAAAGACAAACGCAAAATGGCGACGACACAAAACCCGACGATGACAGCCACATGTATATCAAGACAAATACGGTCTCGTAGGTCCGCAATTTTACGACACCGACAATATTAGAGAAAAAACGGAGATAACGAACAGCTCATAATATCACGCGTTAAGAAAAAAACGATCATGTTTTGTATGGCGCGCTCTAGTAAGCCGTGGTCTGAACATCCTCCCCCGCTTTGAAAGGGTGCTTTCAAAGGAATGAAATTCTCGGTCAGAGCGGATCATGTACAATCATAAAATATATAATACAATTCATTTTTTTTTTTTTTAATAACAATAATTACAATGCATAAGGAAAGGAAAATAACAACAACAAATGTGAAGATATCGGTAATATGGGAGCCCCTCTTAAGGTCTTGGATCAACTGGAAGTTTTACTAGCTTGACAACAGGACGTTTGAAGATACATTCTTGCGTTTTGACTGTTGCTACACGCACAATGTTATCCAATCCTGGATGAACCGGAATGATTCGACTGGTCTGCCACGCTGTGGGCAGTAGTGCGGTGTGTTGATAATTACTAAATCGCCAACGGATAGATTTGGTATCTGCTTAAACCACTTTTGCCTTCCTTGTAGGGTGTGTGCAGATATTCATTGCTCCATCGACGCCAAAATGACTGTTGAGTTTGGCGAAGTAATTGCCACCGACTTAAACGGTTAGTTTGAGTATCAACTAAATCCTCTTCTGGAATTATTAACAACAGTTGCCCAATTAGAAAGTGACCTGTGGTCAACACGCTTAAGTCGTTTGGATCACTGGAAAGCGGTAGCATCGGTCGAGAATTCAAGACGCCTTCGACCCACGTTATGAGCGTTGTGAATTCCTCAGTGATGTATACTTGAGCACCGATCACTTTCTTCAAATGGATTTTTGCGTTTTTGACAGCAGCCTCCCATATCCCAAAGTCACCAAAGTCAGGGGCTCCCGGTAGGTTAAAATGCCACTTGTAAGGTATACGATCACATAAGATATGCTGATTGGATGCTTCATCAAACAATTTCTTCGGTTGTTTTGCAGCTCCTACGTAATTTATACCACAATCTTGAGATATTCTATTTAAAATACCACACCGGATGACAAACCTGTCTAAAGCAGCAAGGAATGCGTTTATGGATATGTCTGATACGGTTTCAGGTGCACTGTCTTCACCGACATGCATACAAAAACAGCTAAATATAATATTTTATTAGTACGCGCGCCGCGTCAACGAATTTCACTAACCATGAAAGGTCCATCATAATCCATTTCGACGTTAAAGTCTAGCAGCTGGCAGATCCCCCGTAAAAGGTCGTGGGTTCATACTTCCGAACTTGGTGCAAGGAACACAAGTATAGGTAAAATTTTGGACACCTACTCGGCCAGAAATAATTCAAAATTTTTTATCGTGATCCACCGTGTAACAAGATATGATGAAAGTATCGAATGATTAGCTCTGTAAGATTTGTCTTTTGAGGTAAGAGATTTGATATTTCGCATCTTCATCTAACCTTGCGGCTTGCATGTTTTAATCTTCCGCCAACTCGAATGATCCCAATTACGTCGATGGAAGGAGCTAGCTGGGCAGTCGTTGTCGGAGTTATGGAACCTTGATTTCTAATCTGTTTATGTAGATCTGACAGATATGTCATTTGCGTACAGAGGATAGCCGCGTTCAGTGCACGGTCATATTTCATCCTAGTGATTGATCCGATGCTCTTAGGACTATTTCGACGACGGGTGAGACGAAAACAGTACGCCAACACACGTTGCATTTTTGTTAATGATGAAAATTCTTGAATAATTGACTCGCAGTTCTTTTCTTCATGTATATGTAAAACATTTTCTGTAAACTTCTTCACAGGTAGTTGATCAATTGGTGGTAACGTTAACTTAAACATGGTAGACATGGGCCATAGACTGTCAGATTCTAATAAAAATTCTGGGCCTCGGAAATGTAATGAGTTCGAAATCAATTCGGAGGGAAGTAATCCTCTCGATGCGGGGTCAGCTGGATTGTTCATAGAACTGATGTGGGCCCATTCACAACCAGGAGTTAATGACTTGATTTATGCTACTCTATTAGTGACGAATATCTTGAACTGTGTTTGGTCAGTGTGAATCCAACTCAAAACTATCGTGGAGTCAGTCCATGCACAGACGCGATCATTGTGGACAAAACTCTGTATAACCGTAGACTGGTGGGGTATAACGCATGCCAGCAGTAAGGCGACGCACAACTCCAAACGTGGAATTGTTAGCGAAGGGTCAGCATCGGAGCATTTTAATGGGGCAACCTTAGTCTTACATGCGATAAAATGGACCTTGACAATATTATTCTGGTCAACCACTCGTATAAATAAACATTTGCCGCGCATCTCTTCTGAGAGGCGTCGGCAAAGCCTATAAGCTCCATCTTTTTCGAAAATCGAATATCAATATGCTGAGTAAAATTCGGAGATAAATGTGTTCCACTTGTCAGCTAATTGTGTCGGTGGCGAAGCATCCCAGTCCAATTTTTGCATCCATAATTCTTGCATGATACACTTAGCCCAAAAAATTTCAGGGCCCAATGCGCCAAGGATCATATAGTCGAGTAATTGTTGAAAGAATGGAACGCTTAGTTGGATCGACCTTGTTGATGTTAATGTGATAACCTAAGACATCTGATGTAGTACCCTAATGCATACCTAATACTTTCACTGACTGGTCGTCTTTGAGTTTAAAGGGTGCATCCATTGCGCAATCTTCAGTAGATATATCATTTGTTAATGCTTCACAATTGTTGGCCCATTTCTTTAAATTGAAACCTCCTTTACGTAGTAAGGATATAACGTGATGGGAGAGAGGATGGATACGTGTGTAAAGACAAACGCAAAATGGCGACGACACAAAACCCGACGATGACAACCACGTGTACATCAAGACAATACGGTCTCGTAGGTCCGTAATTTTACGACAGCGACAATATTAGAGAAAAAACGAAGATAACGAAAGGCTCATAATATCGCGCGTTAAAAAAAATCGACCAGATCAGATCAAACGGCTACGCACCAAACCACACACGTGACGAACAAAGAATGTAAAAACGTACACGGTTAATAAAGGCACTATATTATATTACTATGGTGCTAATATGGGTCGGCCACGGTGACGGTCATAACCACGAGACTCGTGTTGCTAAATAAAAATTCACGAGAGCATGCGTAACATGAACCAGCTCTTTTATCGCAACCGACTTGTATGCAGCATACTCTAGTAACTAGTACTAAGCCGTGGTCTGAACATCTATTGTTAAATAATATTGATACGCAAATGATGTTTGAGCTTTTGATGTAAGGTAAACGGTCAATACGCAAACTATGCTTATCCCAAAAGTCGAATGATGACGCGCAACTATCTTACAAAAAGGTCAAAATTAACTAAGGTATAAGGTGATGTGCAAACGACAATAACCGGCGAAAAAGCGAAAAGCTATAGGCATTTCTTGTTAGAGAGATACAGAGTTACTTGCCTAATTTACATACCGGATTATTACTATACAGTCTACAATAGTTACTATATTTTATAGTAAATATTAGTGAACATATTTTATATAGATATAATTGAATTTGTATTTGAAAATTTCAATTAACCCTAAGCGTAGTTTTTTTTTGTATTTTTATTTAAAAACAAGTCATATGAATTTTAAAAATGAATTATTTAAGTATTAATAACTCAATTTAAAATGAAAATATGAAAAAAATGCTGCACTTGGACTAAGCTTATATTATCCTCTGCAAATTCAATTATATGTGAATTGGCTCTAACTCTAATAAGTATTAACAATTAATAAACTGTAATAAGAATCCTATACATAGATTTTCTATGTTAGGCGTGTATAAGATAGAAACAACACATCCGGGAATATAGCGAAATATACAATTTTGTTATTTAAGAGGACGCCATACCCTCACATGTTGTCTCCGTCTTACGTTTGCGTAACATAAAAAATGTACGCTCAGCAGATATTGTTAGTTACGTTAGTTTAAAAATTGAAGTGAATTGCCCTCTCATAAAAATTAATGGTAAGAACATTATAAATTCAGTTTTAAGTGTGTTATGAGCATTTTGAATTTACGTTTTATTATATACCCAAAACTCGATAAAAAATTGAACTATCGTAAAAATCCATCAAACGAACACGAAGATAATGTTCTCAAATTTATATTTTATAAGAGCTCAATCACTTTAAATTTTAAACTAATGGAGATATACGCGATCTGCTGTGCGTAAATTTACCATGTTACGCACTTGTAAGACGGAGACAATACATACGAGTATGGCGTCCTCTTAACAGTCAATTATTAATTAATTAATACTAAGACATGCAAATTGACTATTGTACATATTATATAACTTTATAAGTAGCGTATACGTTTACCATAAAATCTATAACTATGTACCTATACGATAAACATAGTTTTACAAAATTGAATACCTATAATAGGCATAGTAAATAATAATGGTTAATGATAAATTGATAATACTCTACATAGATATTGATTTGTTATAAAATTAATTATTTATAAGAATTACGCTTTAGAATTATTTTTATACATTATTAATTTATTATTATTCCACTTACATTTTGAAACAATTATGATTTATTATACTTCAATTATTTCAATGATTAATACTTTTTGAAGTGGTTCAATATAATTTTTTTAAACAGTGTCCTATTATATTAATTAGGTATGATGTACTATACCGAGTATACATTTCACATTTGTAAACAGTTCTTTGAATTTGGAAATTATTGTTTGTGACAAAATTACTCATTATTATTGTATTCTTTAAAATGTATATATATATAAAGCATTAATTTGCTGTCCTTATTAACTTACTTGTTGGTTAAACTGGTTTTAGTAAAATGATAACTTATAATATTTTAACAAACACAAGGTTACCTACAATATGTATTGTTGTTATGAGTGTTATGTCACTGTCATATATTTATGTACGTGGCCTGTACTCACTCTAAAGAGACAAGTGGCAACTTATTATATAGTTGAACAAAGAACATAATATTTTATAATTAATACACTACTTATTTAAGCTATGTGTTAAAGTTATAACAAATAAATTGATGATATAATATATCAAAATAACCGGCTAAAAATTGTATAAAATAATAACTTCCTAAATAATATGTAAAAAAAAAAAAAAATACTAACAAATAAAATGCATGAAAATTATTTGTTATACATGTTAAGTACGATTACATGTATTATGCTTTGAGAATTTTATTTATTTAAATGATGATCAAAACCGCCTTAAGGGGGGCATGGATCCGGGCCTATAATAGATATCGAACAATAGTAGGCCACTGACGGGTAGTAGGTTTCATATAATGCATGAATGGGCGAATGTAAGTGGGATCACCCGAGTTGCGTCCCGTAAAAAAGGTATACACGAATTGCGTCCCAAAAAATACAGGACGCAATTCGTATATTTAAATCAGGGGTTCTTAAATAACTAACAAAAATAAATAACAGTTATAAATATAATAAAAGTCAATCAAATATAATAAACAAGTAAATAAACGTTAAATCGCTTAAATCCAATACAAATTAATATAGTCCATAATATAGGTAATAAATAAGTTAATTAATAAATAATAATAATAATGTTGTCAATAAAAATGTCAGTCAAAAATTAGGTTTATATTTATTAGATAAGCTTTTTACAAAATCTAACCTTGTTATTTTATTTTCATTTAATTTTTTGATTTGATTTTCAAAAAATAAAATATTGTTTCGGCGCGGTTTCCTATATTGACGTACAGAAATTAGCGAACTTCTTATTAACATAACACTATCGGTTTGCATTATCTTTAAAACATCTAAAAATATATAAATATTTGGATGGGAACTATTAAAAAAACTATTAAATTTTTTATGAAAAGACTCGCACGCGTTGGTCGTTCGCTGTAAACTTGAACTCTTTTCTGCCCATATTGATGGAGGGAAAAGTGATTCTTCTGAAATATAATTATTGACTAAATAGTCAGCGAAATCTACAACTTTAGAATCAACTGGTTGTATTTCTGATAATTCAAATGAAAAAAAATCACCAACTTCCTCTGGACTCAAAAACGATAATCCAAAAATATATATGATAGATAGTTGCCAACGTCTCCATTCAACCCATATTCTTTAGCTAAGCCCAGTTCTTGCATCTTTCGCCACCACGATTGTCCTAGGTGAAACCTGCACCCTTTTATAAGTGTTTCTGGCCAAATTTTCTGAATTGCCTTATGAATAGAAACTTCAAAGTCAACATAAATTATATCAATTTTAAATTCTGGACACACTTTTGAGCATTCTAAATCAATAGCTTTAAATGCTTCAGAGTAAGTAATTGTTTGTTTATCTTTTAATAAAAAATATACTAAAGGAACGTAATAATTGTTAAAAAGGCCGTGAACTGTAAATAATTGGCAAAAAAATTTTGTACAATATTCAAACGTGCCATCAACATACACTGTTTTAATTTTACTTAAAAACTCTAAATTTGATTTACATGTAAACATTACTATACCATTAATAGAATCATTTAAAAACAAAAAAGGTTCATTTTCGTTTGTAGTACAGTCAATAGCATTTAATGCTGAGTGCACAGTTAAAATATTCGTTGGCAATTTTGGTAGCTGTTCACTACGAGATCGATATAAATTATTTTTTATATAGCGAATATCGGTAATTGTTAATGTATTTTTAACACTGATATCAATACTTTCTTTTAAATGTCGATGCATTAGTTTAGCTGGTCTTTCATATAACTCTTGTGTACCTTTTCGTTTAAGAGAATTACTTACAATTTGCCGATTTATAATTGCTTCAGATAGTGCATCGTGGTTGTGGGCAGTATCGCTCACGTTAAGTAAAACATGATCATTCTCGTTAATTTTTAAATATGCTTTACACGTTTTCACCGTACATTTCCAACGTTGAATATTATTAGCCAAACATTTATGGAAACAGAACTTATAATTATCAATTATTTTCAAATGCTTTTGTTTTTCACTTATAATATTTTGCACTTCCATTCTAAATAATATATAAAAACTAAACAGTTATCACAGCTCACGTAGGTATACGAAAAACTAAAAACTGAGTAAGAACGAAGACCGAACTGCAGTAAAAGATATACTAAACACAACAATATTATTAATAGTAGATACTGTACCCACCTAATCAAACATTTTATATCAGCTTGGTAAATCCAAAACATTGCGAAACTAAATGCTATATAGTATATACACATACATATAATACTACGTATACAGTTAAACAGTCGCGTTTCACAAATTATTTTGTATTGTATTAAATACCTATCGACTTGATATTATTTTTATTTCGATAACATACCATTATTACTATATACTATACTAATAATTGGATTTTATGGCTGGAGATATTATAGTAATAACTTATCTACACGACTGTCGAGTATCGACAATAGCTAAAATAGTTGTATAAATGAATAAATTCAACAAAGTTTAAAAATCCCAAAAATTGCACTTAAAACTTTTAGATTTGAATTATACTATTAAAATAACTACTAAAAATATACCTCGGAGACCCCCTGAAAACGGAATAAAAATTCTACTACCTAACCAATATAGTGGGACGCAATTCATGTATACCTTTTTAACGGGACGCAACTAAGGTGCCCCGATGTAAGTTCCCACACGAGATATAGCAGGTAAAAATCACACAAGGGTATGCATACGTAAGTTCTCACACGTAAAAAATTACACCCGTAAGTTTCCACACGAAAAAAAATTATACCGAATACAAACCTACTTCCTTCCCACTTTATTCAGACTTAGGACTGACAACTTGAACGAAGTTGGTGTGGTTAAAAATTGTTTGTTGTTGTGTTGCATAAAAACTCCAATCAATTTTTTGATTGAATCTAGTCCAAATATATAATGAAAATTAATATAATATAATATAATGTGTAGGTATGGTCCACATATTAATTCTATATATCCATATAGGTATAAAATAATAAAAGTTGAAATAATAGCATACTATTTCATATTATCATAGTCCATAGGTAGGTTAGGTTTTTGTGATCTAAACTAATTACATCGATGGAAACGGCGTACAGGAGGGTGATGCTACGAGTGGTGTGCTGTTACAGGACGGTTTCACACGAAGCTGCGTCAGTGGTCACCAGCATGCCTCCTCTCAAGCTACTGGCAGAGGAGAGGGTGAAAGTGTTCCAGGGCATGGAGAAAAAGATTGTAAAGGAGGCAACGATGGCGGTCTGGCAAACGGCCTGGGACAGCACTGAAAATGGGAGATGGACATACAGGTTGATTAGAAGTGTTAAACCATGGTTGGAAAGGAAGCACGGTGAGGTGTCTTTCCATCTCTGCCAGATGCTAACAGGACACGGCTGTTTTAATGATTACTTGTACCGCTTCGGAAATTCCACCACTAGGTCATGCTCACAGTGGGGGCATCCACCGATTCTGCGGAGCACGCGGTGTTTGAGTGCGACGCGTTCTACCACTGTCGACGCACGGCATGCACGTACTTGGGTGTAGATAGGCTAACGGCGGATAACATAGTGGAGATCATGCTACGGTCGAAAGAAGATTGGCGGAGAGTTTCCTGTTTAGTGACGAAAATAATGACGACACGAGACGCGGAGGAGCGGACGCCGGACAGCAGGCGGTGGCAGCAGTACAACAACAGTAGGATGAACTGTAGGAGATGTCCAGAGCTACGGGGCCCAGCTGGCTGAAATATGAGACGGTGATTAATCTAACGTTATTTAAGTTTTTCTTTTGATGTGCGCTGAAAGCGGTTTTAAGAGGATAGAGCCTCTTTTTATTTGTAATACATGTGTTTTGTGAGGTTGCAAACAGGGAGATTGTCCCTGAGCGTGACCAATTAATTGTGTTTCTGTTTTTGAATAAACGATGTGGCTAGGCGGATGGGATGTCTAACGACAGTTCCTGTCTAGTCGTGATGCAAATCCAAAAAAAAAAAAAAAAACTTATTACATAGAAGACAGTGCTAGTTTTGATACAAGTCTTACTATAAACGCTTGTGAAAGCACAAAATACAAATAATATCTGGACCATATACCTACACATTATATTATTAATTTTTATTATATATTTGGACTAGATTCAAAAAATTGATTGGACTTTACAAAAATAATCAAATTTTAACTACGTTTAAGTTGTCAGTCCTAAGTCTAAATAAATTTTCGTGTGGGAACTTACATATGTACCCGCTTACCTGCTATGTTTCGTGTGGGAACTTACTAAACCCCACATGAATAATGCATAATATTGTGTTTTTATTATTTGGCCCCAAGTCTTTAATGATTTTAATCTTGACTTGATGGTGATTTGTTGATATAACATTCTTAATTGTATTCGTGATCCCGTGTATAAAATGTATTTAATTTACAAAGCAATTTATTCAATAGTAATTTTAAACACAAAGCATTTAATTAGTTACACAGAAGAGTGCCTAGAGAGTTTAAATTGTATTTGCTAGATTAAAAATTGAAAACATAGACCCAATTGATAAAGAAAATGAAAAATCCAAGTTGTAGTAAACACTCATATACGTCCACAAATATTATCATGAATAACTTGGTAGTATTTAACTAATAAACTTGCGTTTATAGTGATAAGATATAGGTACACTAAGGTTCACGATTTGTCACTAAGGTGTACCTATATCGGCTATATCAATAATTCTCGTGGTCTGTAAAGATATATATCTTATCAATGTTTGCAGATGTACCTATCCTTTGTATGTAAGTACCTATATTTATTTTATTGTTCATACTTACTTAGTAAAAGTAATAAGTATCTTTGTAGATGTTACACTTAAATATAGTGTTTTATATTGAAATACATCAATTATAAATTAAAATAATATTTAAGTAGTTCCTATCTTAAACAAGTATTAAAAAAATAATTGATTAATTATTTAAAAAAGGTATTATTTACAAAACTGATAATATAAAAATTTGCATTTATCACAATTCGTTAACTATCTAAAAGTGTTATGGCTCATAAAACTCGCTAGTAAATATTAATAAGTATAATAAGTAATAACACTAATGTATAATTTAACAATATCACAAAACCACGAAGTTAAAATAAAAATTAGTTTTACCTAGCATTACATAATATTATATAGCAATAAAGTTATTAAATATACAACTAATAATCGACGCAGCATTAATAATAATATCCTATTAACAAGACTAGGGTCAACTTTTAACTTTCCTTGAAATAATTATTAATAACTGTAATAAAAATAAAACGTTTATAAGTAATTAAAACATTAGCTTGATATTTAAATATCATTATTTAATATTTATTATGCGATTACAAATTTAATGTTTAATCATCTTCCCGGCATTCATTATACATAAAAAAAATGTTGAGTTTTACAACTACTAGATGGTGAGGTATTTAAATAATGTTTAGGTTCTATATGCGATAATAATCATATACATCGTATTTTATAGTTTCTTCGCACGTCACACATTTAATTGTATTTGACAAGTTTAAATTTCCAAACATACGAGCTCAAGGCAGAGTTATACTAGTATAATACTAATACTACTATATGTCTATATATGGGTGTAGGACATGGGTATATCGTATATACTATATAAATATAACTATATATGACAATATCGCCCAGAAAACAAAATTGAATTCTTATTTTATAGTAATTTATTGTTGTTTGTTGACTGTTGACCATTGGACAAATGTACCTACCTAGTGTGGACTAAAATACAATCGTATTGCTTATAATATACAATGTACACTGAAGAACTATATATCAGCCTACAATTGTATTGGAATGCATGACATTTGAGGTGTTGAGCCTAATATATTGTGCAACGTTGTCATATTTACATTTTCACAATATTGTATACACACAATATTATGTTCTACCTTCTACACTTCTACAGAATGGGTAGGTCTCAGGTCACTCCCGCTGCGCATGCTCGGATAATTCAAAGGAGACAGATTGGGTTAAAACACTTGAGTTTTGTGTTCAAAAACAGGATGATTTTTGCTGGTTTCTAATCGAAAAACTAATAAAATTCTTAATGGGTTTCGAAAAACCCGTAAAATTTTTCTAACTCTTTTTTGACTCTCTTTAGTAACTAAATTGGGAAATTTCCATCTATTGAAAAATGTGTAAGTTCACGGTAAAATCGAACGATATACAAATTACAAGTAGACATGCAATACCAATACTAGATGTTATTCTCGTTTGGGTATGAAAATAATTAATTCTGATGAGAATCTAATATTTAAAATAAAGTTGAACATGATTATTAAATACTTTATTGTCAATCGATGGTCAATATATAATTACATATTTAATGTACTAATATATTATATAAAACCATTATTAAAGTTTAAAAAACTAAAAAAGGTATACCTTAAATTCGCTAAAACGTCGCAAAACTTCTTAATATTATCATCAATATTTAATAAAAATTAAAGGATAGCATAAAAACTCGCTGATAAAAATATTAACAATCAACCACGTATGCATACATTATTATATTTAGCGAGTATACGAAAGTAAAAATATAAATTACTATCGACGAACACTATAACTATATGAATCATTTCATTAAGAGGTCTCAGAGCATAAAATAACGATCATCGAATCGTAAATCTCAACCCGTTTTGCTCTATACGTTCTTGTCGTGTAATTATTTACGAGTAGTATCGTATATCATTACAATATATGATACGCAAAGGTTGAGCCTGTTATCGTACCGGTGCGCCGTCGTCGGGTCGGCGATAATATATTACAGTAATGCTTTAACTTTATAAGTTATAAGTCTACACGTTCACGATGGTGATCATATTACTGAATGTCTATATGTGCTTGTGTGTGCGTGTTTTAGGACATTACTTCTATTGTTAATACTGTACAGTATTCTTTTCTTTGTATTCCGTCCATAACTTCCAATTCCTGAAATGATTATGATTGTTTATCGTGATTAGTAACTCTAATTGTCTTAATTGGTTAATAATGTATTTTTTAGTATAATAGTTATTAGATAACCTATTCAAGTTGTGTTTTAGCCTTTAGGTAAGAATTTCAATAGGGTATCTATAGTTTTCTACATTCTTCCAGAATATTTTAATAAAATATAAAAAAATGCAACCAAATTATTATTGTATTTGAGAAGCATAATAAATCACAATATGATTATGATATGTATATATTATTACATGCGTTAGGATCAGGTTCAACGAATTTATATTTCATATAATAATGTGTTATCAAAATAATTATAAATTTTACCTATTTGTTATTTATATTAAATTTATGAATCTATGATACTCTATATATAGAAACGTTGTACATCATACCTACTATTTAACGCACTGGTTAAACGCATCTGGTAACTAGTAACTACTGATTTTTTTTTATCTCGTCCGTTGAATAAACATGTTATAAAAATAAGTTTTGGATAATAAATAATAGATAAAAATAATAAACATAGTTTTCTGAACAGCTTGAAAGTTTGTTATCCTGCAGCTCTTTATTATAAATAATAATTTATTATTATTTTATCAATCAAATTATTCGTTCAAATTTGTTTGACTTTTATTTTGACGAAGATGGACATTTGAACAGAAAAAACACTTTCCTTCAACAGTTTTAGTAACATACCTATAGAAATTCAATACATTTTAATCGTAAAGACTTGACATTTTTCATTAACGTAAATTAATATTATATTTTAATAAACACAATGCAAATGAAAAAATTTTCAGTCTATTTTCAATTTATAGTTTATACCACAAACGACAAATTTACATTTACATCGTTATATTATATAGAGTAGTAGAGTACGTAGGTATTGACTTACGAGTTAATCTTAATAATATTATTATATCGTTGTAAGCTAATAACCATAGTTTTTGATGTTTAACCATGAATAAAAAAAATTAAATAAAATAGTTATTATACAAATAATATAATATATACGTTGGTACTTTTTGTCAAATTTAGTATAAATTGTATATTTTACTAATAGATAACAATTACTTAATATAATAAAATATTCTTAAAAATGTCAAAATAGAGGCTCACCGTTTACGGTTAAATCATTATATTTGAATCATTTTTGATATCCTATGATTTATTATTGAATTCGAATTACATCCATTACAGTGACCTACATAATTGCGAGGTAGGTACGCTCGAAATTTACTAGCAAAATCCCCTGTTTTTTAACTTAAAAATCGTTTTAATATTAATTCAAATTTTCGATAAATATAATTTAACATTAACAGTACAGCGGCTAAAGGTTAAAATAAATAATAAATTTAAAACAATGTACACTGCAGTTGTGTTTGTGTGTCACGACGTGTACGTACAGTTTGCGGTTTTCATAGTATTGTACTTGAAAGGCTATTAAGGTTGATAATTATTACACGTCCGACGAACGTTTCCGCTAAGGCAGCACCCCGTTACAATGGATTAAAATAATATTATGAACTAGCAATATCGTCTGTGCAGTCTGTGCACGGTTTCCTCTGTAGCGGTGAAGAGAACGAGTGGACAAGCGGGGACATCACTGACCTGTGGGACACCGGTCACGGCCCTCGAGCATACGGTTTCTTTTCTGCCCACTTTTCTACTGTGTGGTATATACATATAAATGTGCCCCGCTATTTATTATCATTAACTCCACGCACATGTACGGTATTCATAATTTACGTAGATAGGTGTACCTGTTTATTCAGTAGTTCAATACCTTTATACTATGACAAACACATACTCGTGAAATCGTGACTAGTTTTCGATAAAAAAAAACATTGAATTTTTTCACACTGTCGTCGCTGCAGTTGGTTGAGCTTGAAAATAATTCGAATGAAAAAAATTATCTTCGCCGGTTGACCGGGGCCAGAGTGTTTTGATAGAAGCTGGCAAGTGGGAAACGATGTCGTAGGGAAGGGGCGTTGAGGACTGAGCGCCGAGAAAATTGTAGGCGACCTCGCTGTGTACACATCACATCACACACGCATACTAATACAATATAATATATATATTGTATATGTACATAATGTATGATATATGACGAACAGCATAATATGATTATATTATAACAAGAGGCGTCGTCGGCGGTGGCGGTCGGGACTCGGGAGTTCCGAGAATAGATGCTGAACTGCTGAAGGTCTCCTGAGCGTGCGTAGGAGTTCCGAGAAGCGCGTCGCGTTGTAAAAATAACTCTAAATGCGCAAGCGCTCCGAACGAACACACATGCACTTGTCTTACTCACGCACGTACATACGCACCTTCCTAACCGCTTGTGGTTGAGGACTATCGATAATATCCGATTATTTGTAGCTGGACTATCGATAGTATCATCGATAGGTCATCGTTATAAATAAAATAAATCAACCATCAAATTTTTAAAAACTAATAATTATTTATGATTTTTAACTTTTAAGATCTAAAATATTCCTATGGAACTTATGTTTAATCAATACTAATATTTAACAATGTTAATAATTATTAAGAATAAATGTAATAAATTAATGTCAAATGGTTTATTATTTTGCATTCAAAAAATTAAATCTTAATTTTTTCAGCTTATTATAATATAAAATAAATATGTGTTAAAAAACATAAACATTAGAAAAGATCAAATGATTTTTCAATTAACTTAGTACAAATTATACTTGGTATGCTTAAGTAGATATAAAAAATTAGTTCACTGTCTCATAACAATAAAATATTTTAAAAAACTTACAAATATGATAAAAGGAACTTTAAAAAAGGCGGATAAGTCGTGGATGTCGCACTGCTGTACAGTACGTTACAAGTGGGTTACTGTTATGGATGGAATTAAATTTGAATCGGCTGTAACACGATTGCGCCCGTCTTACCTTTTTACATTCAAAAAACGTAACACGATTGCGCCCAGAAAATTAGCACGATTATGTCCGTTTTACCTTTTTACGCTACATGATTGCGCTCCATGCAATATATGTCTTGCCCTTATAAATATCGGTCTTTGCCCAATACACTTTTTAAAAATAGTCGAAGTAGTAACTCAAAGTTGAAGTTAGAAGTTCGAGTTATCCAAGTTCGACAAGTATAACAATTTTTCTTTTTAATTTTATAGGCTTAGGACTGACAACAAAATTAAATTGTTGGTTTGGTTAAAAATTGTTTCTTATACATTTTTTTACAATATGTCTAAAACAACTCAATACAATTACGAAAAATACTGTTTATAATTGCTTTGCTGTTTGCTGTAATTATTTTTTAATAAAAGGCAAATTAAAAAAAAAAAATAAAAAATACGAAAAATACGAATTACATTTTTTTTTTCATTGGTTATAATATTATATCATATATCATATATTGATATTATGTGTCCACATTATTATACACTAATAATATATATTTTTTTTAAATTATAATATGTCCAAATATGTATAAAAAAAACCCAATAGAATTACAAATTACATTTTATGGCACAAAATTGTGGTCCCATTGCTTTCAAATATTCCTGTAGCTAAATTTTCCTGTGTATTAGTTTTATACTTGCATAGACATTGGAAAAATACGTTTATGAAAAAATAATAATGTCATAACAATGTTTGTCATGTATTAATACAGTCGAATTTGGTTAACTCGAACTTTTAACTTCAACTTTGAGTTTACTACTTCGACTGTATTTTTAAAAATTGTATTGGGCAAAGACCAATATTTATTGAGGGCGAGACATATATTTCACAGAGCGCAATCGTGTTACGTTTTTGGCATGTAAAAAGGTAGGACGGGCGCAATCGTGTTTCACCGATTTGAATCCAATGATATTTTATCATTGTATACGAAAAACGATTCTTAGCGAAGACGGTTTATCTGTCTAGGATATATTATAGATTATTAAAAATTTTCAAATCTTAGATTTAAAAAGAAAAATTTTTATGAATTTCAAGTTTAAAATAATTTGTGAATTTTCGTGATTTTTACGTATTTTGTCAAAATTCAAATTTTGAATGCTTATAAAAAAAAAATTATGACTGAATTTCTTTTATTTTTCAACTACTATTGTAACAATATGTTAAAAGCCTTGCATTAAATTTTCAAGCTTTTCTGCTTAACAAATAAATTTTTATCGATATTAATTTAAAAAAAACACATAATGAATAATGATCGAAAATTTCAAATGCCTATGAATAGTTCAACTTAAGTCAAAATTTTTTGAAAATTGCATGGTGGATAGAATATAATTATATAAACATTCGGTGAAAATGTCATGGTCATTTGTTTTAAAGTTACATCAAAAACCAAAATCGATTTTGTGTAAAATTTCTCGTTTTCCCCTAAATTTTTAATTTGTTTATCCCGATTATTTAGAAAAATATTGAGAAATTTTTACTTTTGACCCCCCAATGTAAAAACAAGATTGACTTTCTGATCAAACGAGGTACTGAAGTCAAAAATCGAAGCTTTTTACTGCCCCAAAACGTGATGACAAACACAAAAAAAAAAAAACACACATCATCATGGTAAAATCAATACATTCATCTCTCCGCTCAGAATCTAAAATCTATTAAGTACAAAGAAATTGTTCACTGTTTTGTAACAATATAAAAATGAAATAAGTAATAATTGTTTGCTACTTATCCAATTCAACAAAATTAAATAAACTAACAAATATAATAAATAGTGTAACGTACACTATACAAGTACTAACTTTGTACTGCCAAATAATAAATACAACTTAATAGTTCTTAGTACATTTATTATATCGAGAGCTCTTAACAGCACTAACTGCAATAAACAACTAAACAGTTAGATAAAGATAATGCTTAGTTATATATAATATTTTAATCTTCTAAAATATGTTGCCACAGAGGATAACATCTGAACATTAGATAAATACATATTATTAAATAACCTTACAATAGGAATTAACAAATTCAATAAATATAAAAAAAAGTTTAATGTTTTAGTGTTTTCTAACCACATGAAAAAAAAAATAAAAATATTATCTGCTTTACTAAAAATTAATATTTAATAAATATAAAACTAACCTACTAAATAAAAAGTTACTTTTGTTAATTTATATATCTATTTATTATAATAACCAATCATATAAATATTTACATATTTACATTTTTCGTTTTTATCCTAGACCACCTGTCAGAAACTATTATACCAGGTTTGCTAAATATTCTTTCAGATGGAACTAAAGTGGCAGGAGCACATACAATTTTTTAGTACACGCAGAAAGAGTCCAAAGACTATCATTCACTTTCATTACTAACCTAAATATGAAAATAATTATTGTATAGATTTAAAATGTGTTTTTAAAATTTAGATTTTAGGTAAGACTTACATTATAAAATATTAAAGGATCCAAATCACTATTAGTAATTGGACATTCCATATATTTTCTTAAATATATTAAGTTAACAGTCGCTGTCCCACTTTTCCTTTTTTCTGCTATCCTTATGTTCAGAAAATCAAATAATAATTTTCTTTAATTAGATACAACTTCTGTAGTGTCATTAGTTTCCTCTGGAATTTGAAGTAATATTGATTCTTGTAAGGACATTTCACACTGAAGTAATGTAACTGCACATTCAGCATTTTCAGAAGACCAAAATGCCTCTTTTTGTAGTCTTGGATCTAATATAGTATCTAATCGTGGTAAAGTATGTTCTTCATAAGGAAATAACTTTGTTTTAACACTTTCAATTGTATTTTGTAAGATAATCTTTAATTCTGAAGAACTTGGTTGTATGTTTATTCGATTGTTATAAATACACTAAACTTACACTAAAGGAATAATCAATGAAATAATAACATAATTACTAAAACAGAAAATTATCAAATAATAATAAAAAAATTTATAAATACAATTTATAATATAATGAATTACCTATAATACTTTTTTGGTTGCATCGTCAAAAGAACTCAAAATTTCAATTAAATCTTGAAGAACAAAAGTGTCTTCTAAATTTAAAACAACTGGTGCATTGGACATTTTTAATAATACAGTTGTTATATGATATAACTTACGAGTATAACATTCTTTAGTTTTAAAATTATTTTTATCATATGGTACGTACTGTTCCATCTGGTAGGAACTTCTTGAATAACATTAAGATATTTTTTGTTTTTTTTATCTTACTCAGTTATTATCTTGTGTGTTGCTCTTTTACTGTTTTTAAAATATGTCACCAGACTTTAACATTATTTAATAACACAATCAACTTCTTTATGTTTCAACGAATCTTGAACCACTAAATTTAGCGTGTGGACGAAACAAGGATGGCTATGTATTTTTAGGATGTGACAAGTTTTAATCATTGTCTGCCACTATTGAAATAAATTTATCAACAATATCCCAATCTTTCATAATTAATTTATATTTCTGTTGCAATATTCTCAGTAGTGTGATTATTTTCCATTTTGTTAGTGGACAAAACTATAGAATGCATTTTATAGTCTTTATCAACAAAATTACAATTAGAGGTTAAAAACTTTCATTTGATCTGGAAGACCATACACGGCATGTCAAACTTACATGACTAATATTTTGAATACTATTCAACAATTTATCTTTACATATTTCATAATTTTGCTTTAATAAAGAATCTCTTAACGTTGAACTACTAGTGGTAATTCATATCTTGGTTTAAGAATTTTTAAATCCAATGTCTTCAACAATATAAAAATGTTAAGAATCTTTACAAATCATAAGCATTAGTGTTTCATCTATTTCTTTTAGATTCTGAACGGAGTGATGAATGTATTGATTTTACAATGATGTGTGTTTTTTTTTGTGTGTGTTTGTGTACAGCATAACTAGTCGAAATAATGCTTCAATTTCAAACTTTGGGGGTGGTTTCTGATGTAAAAGTGAATATTCTTTGTGCATTATACAAGTCAAAAGTAAACATTTTCCAACAGTTTTCAAAAAAATTGTGAAAAACAAATTAAAAATGACAGAAAAATGGGAATTTTTACGCAAAACCAGTTTTCGACCAAATCGAATTTTTTATATGGTTGTAATTCAAAACTAATCACTGTAAATACTTGAAATTTCCACCAAATGTTTATGTGAGTGTTATATATATACAGTTTAATTTTCAAAAAATTTTGACTTTTTTTGAGTTATTTATAGATCACCGAAATTTTCGATTTTTATGAGAATTTTGTTTTGAAGTGTGGGTAAAAAAGTTTTGGATGACCAAAAGTACTTGAAAATTTAATACAAGGTTCCTTTAAAGTTGTTCTTATTGTAGCGAAAAAAAATTAAAAATTGTTGTTCACAATTTTATTTTTTAAGCGTTTATAGTTCAAATTTTTACGAAATCTGTCGAAAACATGAAAGTTTGCAAGTAATTTTGAAGTAGAATAGAATTTTTTTTGTTTATAACTAAGGATTAAAAATACAACACTAAATTTTCCTTCAAGTAGCTATAGAGAAAACTCGAAGTATCATTATAGGAAAAATTTTAAGTGAGTTTAAATTTTAGATTTTTACGAAATAGCGTAACGATAACGATTTATCCTCAAACGATTTTAAATATTTGTTATTATTCAAAAAGTATAAGTCGTATATACTTGAAAATTTTACCAGTTATTTAGATTGGCATTTTCTTTACATGATTTAATTTTCAAAATATTTTGACTTTTTTTGAGATATTTATAGACAACTTAAATTTTTCAATTTTTCTGAAAATTTTTTTTGAAGTGTCGATAAAATCAAAATACTTGAAAATGTAATACAAAGTTCCTCATAAGTTATTCTTATAGTGATTAAAAAATTATAAGAATACATAGGCACAATTTTTTTTATTTGCATTTGAAGTTCAAATATTGACAAAAATTCGTCAAAACCATGAATATTTGCAAATTATTTTGTAGTTCAAAATTCATAAAATCTTTTGTATTTATATCTGAGATTAAAAAATTCAACATTAAGTTTTCCATAAGTTTTGCTTCAAATAGCTATAGAGAAAATTTGTAGCGTCATTATAGGAAAAATGTTTTGAACGTTCGAGTTTTAAATTTTTATGAAATCGCGTAACAATAAAACGATTTATCCTCAAACCATGTATATGTATATCTATGATAATATTATGCAATGATTTTTGAAAAATTGATTAACCATGCCTTATGCAAAATGCGTCCTAATTGAAAAATAAAATATTTGTTGCAAAATAGAATATATGACAATATTTAAATATAATATATCCTAGACTGACAAATGATCTCCGTTCAGAATCGTTTTTCGTATACAATGATACCTATATCATTGTATTCAAATCTAACCTACCCAGTCAGAGGTCCACCCCACCACCTAATGTACAACAGAGCGACATCCACTTACCCGCTTTTTTTACGATTACTATCACAGACATAAACATTTTGTTTTTTTTAAATATGTCGCTATTGAATGACTATTTATACTTTTAAAATTTGCATCACCTGATTCTGATTCAAGTATTCAACCACAGTATACAGTATTTCTGGGTGCATTCTTTTAAGATAGTCTAAGATTATTAGTATTACCATTCGTTCTATATTATTCTTTTTTACACTTTCAACATTTAGCTAGTTTTTTGTCAGTACTTCTAGTAAAATAGGACCTCACATCAGATATTTTTCTTTTGCTCATTTTAAATTAACAAAATAATTATTAAGAACGTAACAACTTTAATTTTTGATAGTATATTAGTGCAAATTTTATCACAAAATTAAATAAAACTAATAAAGTAATTAATATAAAATTAACTTCTTATGAATAAACAATTAAATGATTTTATTTCATCTATGAATTGTGATCAAATTTAAATATAACAATTATTAAATTTGAAATTTTGTAATTAATAATGATTATCGAAAACTATCGATATTATACGATAGTACTGACTATCGATAGCTCTCCACCATTACTAGCCATAACTGTTGTAGTGCTCTAGCCTAAGGCTTTTCGCGTTCTGCATTCGCCTTTGCATTTCCGGATACAAATAAATACACATAGTATCAAACGAAAAGCTGGTGACCAAACTCAACTATGTAAAAGTGCACAAACAATGACAGATGTCTAAACTCCTCTAAAGACATGACTACGCATCCCTTTTACCTTGCTAATACGGTCAGCGGTAATTAAAGGCGAGTTCGCAGATACTCGTGTAGTCTATTAATATGATCAGTGATCTGTAGTTGTCATGCTGCATGCCTTTAATCGTATTATGAAGGGTCGTTGTCATCATGGTATCATTCATTAGCTATTAGCTATATATGATCTATGATCTACCAGAAAATTTTCATATTGGGCTGACTTTAACTTTTAGACACATCGTGTAAAATGTCGTAGCAAACTGCAGTTGCTGCAACTATACTTAAAAGAGAGAGAGATAGACATAATACAACTTACTCCAGTAGTCCAGTCATGGAAAAGATAACAATATTTTAGATTATGAGCGGAGTGATGAATAAATCGATTTTACAACGATGTGTGTGTTTTATTTTGTGCTGTGTACTCGATAATTTGTTGAAATAATGCTTTGATTTTCAACTTCAGTAGCTTTCCTGGTTGGAAAGTGAATCAAGTTGGTGCATTGGGAAGGTCAATTTGTAATTCCCTATAGTTTTTAAAGGCATGGGGAAAAACAGAAAGAAAATTAAGGAAAAACAGATATTTTTACGCAAAATCAATTTTTGAGAAAATCGAATTTTGATATTGGTCTAACTGTGAAACAAATAACAATAGACTTATGCAATTTTCACCGAATGTTTATACTGGCATTTTCTATGCATGTTAATTTTTTTTAAATATTTAAAAAATTTTAAAGTTATTTATAGACATTTTTAATTTTTAATCTTTTTAGTTTTTTTTTTGATAAATTACAATACAATTTTAATCATTGGGTAAAAAAGCTTCAAAATTTAATACTAGGCTCCTAATATATTATCACAATGGTAGTTAAAAAATATTAAAAATACGTGAAGACAATTTTTATTAATAAGCACTGAAAGTACAAATTTCGACAAAATACGTACAAATCACGAAAATTCGCAATACATTTTGAGTTAGAAATTCATAAAAAAGTATCTTTTTAAATCTTAGGTTTGAAAATTCAATACTAGAGATTTTTCATGAGTTTGTCCAGTGTCTGCTTAACATTGTCTACTGGAAATTCAAATTAAATTTTTAGGAGCTTTTGAATTACAAAACTGGATATTCACTTAATTTCTCTTGTACCGATATTCTTATTTTGTTGTTATTCAAAAACAAATAACCTGTAGACACTTTAAATTTACACTATATGTTTATTTTATCAACTCCTATATTTGATACAATTTTATATTTGAACTATTTTTAAGTTAATTATAGACATTTGAAAAATTACGTTGTTTTAGTTTTTATTCTATAAATGTCAATAAAATGTTATTCGTTGGTTCAAAAAACTTTAAAATACAAGGTTTCCCATAACGTTATATAATAGCAGTTCGAAAATTTATACATTAAAACTTTTTTTTATAACCATTAAAAGATTAAAAATCAAATTTTGACAAAAAATATCGATTGAAAATGTACACATTTTTTGATTATTAAAATTGTATAAAACATTTAACTTTTATAACAAAGAATTAAAAATTTAAAACGAAGTTACATGTAAGTAGTTAATTCTGTGGCAAAAAAAACTCTTGGGGAGTTGAGGCTAATAAACCTATTTAAAAAATTTAATTTTACCTTACTAAAGATCCAAATATTATAAGAATTTTACATTTATCATTATTTAAAACTAAAACTTTATATAGAAATGTGTTTACAGTTTTTTAGATTCTGAGTTGAGCGATGAAAGTATTGATTTTACAATGATGTGTATTTTTTATTTTTTGACTGCCATCACCTTATGTGACAATAAAAATGTTTCAATTTTCTATAATTTCAGCTTCTTATTGTTTTGTAGGAAAGTGAACCTAGTTAATACCATTCAAAGACATCAGAAAAAAACAATCAAAATATTAAGGAAAAATTTGATATTGAGATTTTAACGCTAACCTAATATTCGAAAAAATGAATTTTGTATTTTTTGGCTCAAATAACCGTATACACTTGAATTTTTATATTGGCATTTTCTAACCATTTTCAAAATATTTTACGATTTTTAAACTAATTATAGACATATTATGAAAATTTGGATTTATATTAGTTTTTATTTTAAATTACAAATTATTTTGATATAAAAAATTTATACAATTTGCAATTTTCATCGCTCAAAATTAAAAATTTAAAACAAGGATCCACCTAAGTAGTTCATACTGGAATCAAAATATCTCGAAAAATATATAAAAATAATTCTTTTTTCTTCAAATTTGGACTTTCTAAATATTTTAACGAGTATTAACGATTTTAATCGTGCAGTTGTTTACATTATTAAAATATATTATAATAATACTCTATGTACACAATGACATTTTTAAATGTAATGTTTCCGGAAAAAATGAATTTAACCTACTAAAATGAATAAATTGATGATTTATATAAATATATAAATTATTTCAGTCAATAATTCAATATCACACAATATAATACTTAGTAGGTATTAGGTAGGTATAGTAGACTCACTGTTTTCGCTCAGAATTGTTTTTCACATACATTGATTTTATATTATTAAATTCAAATTTAATACATCCATTACACTGACAATATAAATGCCTAATTTACAGCAAAAAGCGTTACTCAATTACTCGCTTTTAGATTCGGAGTGGAGCGAGGAATGTATTGATTTTACCATGATGTGTGTGTGTTTTTTTTTGTGTCTCTCATCACGTTTTAGGGCAGTAAAAGTGCTTCGATTTTCGACTCCAGTTACTCGTTCGATCAGAAAGTGAATCTAGTTGGTACTTTGGGGGGTCAAAAGTAAAAAATTCTTTTAAACTAGAAATGCATAAAAAATGTTCTTTTTAAATCCAAGATTTGAAATTTTGTAATAATCTATAATATATCCTTGACAGATAAACCGTCTCCGCTCAGAATCGTTTTTCGTATACAATGATATAATATTATTGGATTCAAATTTAATTCCATCCATTACAGTAACCTGCTATACAGCAGAGTGACATCCGTGAATTACTCTCTTTTTTTAATAATTAAATCATTGATTTTTACATTTAATGGAAGTTATACCCTCACATATAGTCTCTATCTTAGTAATGTATGACATTGAAAATTTTAGATGAAAAAAAATCTGTTTTATATATCCTTATTCCTTTGTTATTTTCACTTTTAGAATGATTTGACTAATTATAAAATTTAAAGGCATACAGAAAGTATAAACTATCTATAACTTCAAAAGTTTTTTTTTTAATTTTAATTTTGAACTATGTTATGATAATTTTAAAATTGTCAATTTTTTTCAATTCTCAATCCTCATAACTTGCTTCAAAACAAAAATATCAAAAATATTACTTCTATAGATATGCTATAGATAATATATTTGTCTTTAAATTTGATAATAGATCAATTCACTCTAGTATTAAAAATAACAGAGCAAAATGATTTCTATTCAAGTAAAATTTGATGTTAAGAACTACGAGTTTATAACTATTATGATTTATGACGTTATGTGCTAGTTATTAGACGGAAACATATTTCAGGAAGTCAAAAGTCTACAGCACAATATTATGGTTGTCTTAATATGATGTGGAACCACGTGGATTAGGGTGTAATGTTACATTTATATTTACTATAAATAAAATACCGATACTATAAAAAATTTTATAATTATATTTAATTGGTAATGTCATAATGATCAGGATACGGGATATAATAATACTTAGATTTTTCGCTAAGATAAAAATAAATTACATGGAAAAATATTTCTATGAAACTAATACAAATGGAAAAAACAATATAAAAATATAAAATAACTTAAATTATTTTGTTTTGCGTTATGTTTTAATAAATGGTATATTGATATTTTATGTATTTTGTTTCGCGGTAATTTATTTTTTTCATTTATAATTTTCTATTATAATTATATTTAACAATATTTCAACCATTTTTATCATGGCACACCATTGTTATAATATTTGGAAGCTCTAATTGTAAATTATTACGGACATAATAAATATATAGAAGTGGGAGTAACTTCAATTTTTGAAATTTATTTTTATTTTCTACCTCTGAAATATTAATCAGATTTTAGACATCAAAAATAATTGTCATCTAATGTTGTCTAATGTCTATACTCTATACCATTGATTATAGAATAGACAGATAGACCATGCTATAGGGATTTTCGGCGACTACAATTTTAATTATGATAGCTGCCGGTAGGTAGCGTTGCATGAATTAATTTTATATTATTACTACTGACGGCGAATAATATAATATTATTCCTAGACCGGTTTGAGGTAGTGACAGAAAAAGCGATAAGCCTATTAATGACTTTATCATGGATAAACCTATATTTATTATTTTCTGAGCATTGCGCTATGATTGCCACAATCGCTAAATAGTATATTCACAAAATTGTTAATTTTTATGCCGAATTCTACTACAGAAAGCAACAATTAATTAATTTCATTACGAAAGATCAATTTTGTTTGGATGTTTGGAATGTTACGATTCAGTAAAATCTGCTTTGGGCGGAAATATTTAATTGAACATTACATACTATACTAGATTTACCATTTTTAAAAATAAAGCAAATCTTTAACCATATTGTAATTTTTAATTTTATTGTATTTTCATACTTTATAAAATACATTGTTTTGTATTTTTGTGTTCAAATTTTAAAATGAATAAAAACTCAATAACAACAAATAATATACATAATTAAATTATTAATATAATTTATAAATAAAATAATAGTTGTGTTTTGTTATTATAAGTACATACTGAATGTGTTAAGTTTAGAAACCAACTATAAGTCTATATAATATGATGAAAAACGATTCTAAGTGAAGATATACCAAGATTGCTAAACTGGATTAGAAATAAAATACTAGGTTTAAAGAATAAAAAAATTGTCTTTATTATTAAAAAAACACAAAATAAGGGTAAAATACATTTATACATTTATATTGAAGCATAATTATTAGAATAAAAGTAAATTGTGATGTTTGTTGGTTCTGAAAAGAACCGTTTAATAAAAATGAAACAAATAGTCTTAAAAAAGACTATTTAAAAATTTAATGCTAAGTCCTGAAAAGAACTGTTTAATATAATAAAAATCAATGCTTAATCCTGAAAAGAACTGTTTAATGTAGTTGATGTGAATTGTCCTAAAAAAGACAGTTTAATGTAATTGATGCAAATAGTCCTGAAAAGAACTATTTAAAAATCAAAGCAAAGTCCTGAAAAGAACTATTTAATGTAATTGATCCTTAGTCCTGAAAAGAACTATTTAATGTAGTTGATGTGAATTGTCCTAAAAAGGACAGTTAAGACTGCTTCTATATTGTTTTATGCAAATAGGTACAAGGTCAGAACAAGAAAAAATGTATTTAATTTATTTAAATATGGTTTAATATTTTTAATTTAGAAAGTTTTGCTAATTTTGTGGTAGTTGAAAATAATTTTGTTTTATTAAATATTTTACAAATTAAAATTTGTTCAATTATGTACATTTTATGATCTATGCAGTTTGTCAATGATTCATCAAGCCATTTTTTAATTGTATTATTATTTTTTAAGCACTCAATTAGTTGAAATTTTATTTTCTTTTTATGCAAATAGTTTTTATAATTGCTTTCAAAAATATTTAAAATTTTATTTACTACATTATTTAAACTATTTGATGGTGCTTTAAGTCCACTTTCATTATCAATTGAAGTATAATTTTTATTAAGAAGATGCAACTGCTTTTTATCATTTAAGTTTTTATCAACAAATAGTTCAAGTTGACATTGGTTACAATTAAATTTTTTCATACATTTATAGCCCAAATATCCTGCGAAATATGTTACAGAACAGTCTTCTAAAGTGACATCAATATTACTATCAGTATTATTTGAGTCCTCGTCAGATGAAAAAAAACAGAGAGATAAATTAGAATTACATTCTGTGTCGGAATCAGATGATAATTTTGAACTGTTAAAATTTATTTTATTTAGTGAACTAACTGGGTCAATTATAATTGGATTATCATCTTCTTGGGTTTCCTCACAATTTGTCGCTTTTGATGTACATAAAGAAAAAATACAATTACTTCTTATGGAAGTTCTGATTGTTTTAGCTGTTGGGTTTTTGTTATAACCACCATTTTGTCGAAAAATACTAAAGAGGTTTTCTAAAACATCCTGATTTAAACGATTAGTCATTAAAAATACAATATCATTAGATTTCTCTGCTTCAAAAAATTGCAATACACCTTTAATGGTCTGTGTAAGCCCTTTAAAACAGGGAGGTTGAGATAATTTTCCTTTTTTTAATTTTTGTAAATTTGTGAAGTATTGTGAATGTTTGAGCCGCAATTTCGTGCCCGACGATTTGCACCGACGGCAATACAGAGTCCAGAGTCCAGCCAGATTACTACAGGTTTTGACGATCTTTATCAACTATCGTCGTCGTAATCGCAGCTTGGACGGTCGCGGCGCGTAATAATATACGCACCAGCCAGTCTACGAGAAACTTCTCGTCTCGCCTCTCGCGACCGGTGCGTGCTGTGTTGTGTTGTGGTGCACGAGTGCCTACGCCGGTCTGTTCTACGCGTCGTCCTGTTCGGACGGATTTTGGCGTCTTCGATCGTCGTGGGTGCGCCATTACGGGTTCGTTGTCGGTGTGTCGGTGACTTGTCCGTTACCTCCATTGTTTTGGGCCCTCTTGTGACGGGCGTAAGTGTCGGCGCTGATCGCGCGGCCGTTCGGTGTTCGCGTAACCACATTAATTGTGCAAATTGACTACACCGTCGTGTGTCGGTTTTGGCGGCGTGAACGCCCGTTCCGTACCACATTGTTTGTGGGGAACCCACTACCGCAACCGAACTATTGTTTCGATTGTCAGGTGCGGGTTGCCATGTTGTTTTGCTGACGCGGACGAGCGTCGGGTGGTTAACGCGGGATTCCCCGTTGAAGTTTGGAGGGCCCGTCGTTTCACGTCGCCGTCGTGGGAACATTGTAGTATTCGTGTCAAACGGTTCCAGGAGGCAGCACTGCAGTCCATGCCAGTGACCAGTCCACTTCATCGTCTTACCGGGTGATCGACTATTATCATTTCCATTATCATTTCTACTATCAATTTATATTATCGTATTTTAATTATTGTTTTGTTTACATATTGATCGATTGATCATATTATTTATTATAATATTATTTATTTGTGTTATATATTATTACCAATTTTGGGCGCCCGTATTTATCATTGTATTTTATAGGTATTCATATATTGTCCAATAGATTCACATTATTATACTATACATTTGCGTTATATTATGTTTCGTATTTTGGTCACCCACCTCGAGACTAGTGATGCGAGTCAGAGTAGTTGACTACATAATTCGTATGAACTATTCTGGCGCAACAGTGAAGCTTCTATTAAAAATTTTTTTACAGTACCTAGATCAGTTAATGCACAGAGGTATGGATTATGACTATATAAAGATTTACTATTTAAACAATCAAATAAGTTATTAATAAACTCAATAAAATCTGCAGTATTCGATGAAGTGTTACTTTGAAATTGTCCTGTTTGTATACAAGTTCGGATTGCTGCGGCCATGGAATTGCTTAATAATTGTACTGCTAATTTAACACGCATTTTTTGAAAAGAATTAGGGTAAATATGTGCATCTGTTATTTTGATGAGAGACTTACTTTTATGATTTTGTTTGTCCAACTCATATGTTTTTTTTATATCATCAAATGAGATTATTTTATTATCTTTTATATAACAGGCATTAATTAAATTATTTCTAATACTTTTAAGTAAATGAGGAACATCAAACAAAGAAAAATTTTTATTGTTGTTGATAAAAAAAAATGGATTATCTTCTGAAATATTTAATGATTTTAAAGTGCTTTGGTTGTTTGTGCCTTGATCGCAAACTATAATTTTGGGACACAACCCAACCTCAAATAACTTTTGTAAAACATCAATTATTAAATTTTTTAAAATTGTTTTGTTAACTCCAGAATGAACAAGAAAATATGCAATTGGAAATTTCCATGTAGAGTAAATACCTCGAGCCATAAATACTAAAACACAGTTAGCACTTTTATTGGTCCTCCCATAATGACCTAAATCTTCAAAACCTTCAATAAAATCAAATTCTTTGGAATATTCTATAAATTCTTTTATATACATTTCATCAAAACAAACAGTGCAAGCTTTTTCTTTATAATCAGATGACTCAAATTTTTTTTGTATATGACTGAAAAATAATTTACTAAAACCTGGTAAGAATTTTGATTGACCAATCCAACGACGAATAGTTGATGGCCCAGGTAAATTAACTTTTTGTGAACGTAAAAATTTATATGCTGTTGGTGATTTATAATATAAGTTTAAAGCTAAATTTTTTTCATTTAATGTCCACGGACGACTCCTATCTTTTAATTGCATCGTTACCATTGCCTTAGAATTAATTGATGGAAAGTTATGCATATTTATTAAATTCTTAGCATTATTATGTGTTTTAAAAGTTTTGACTCTTTTTTTTAATTTTGAAATTTGAGTTATTTTATTATGAATTAATTTGTTTTTTAGTTTTAATTTTTGTTTTAAATTGATTTTTCTAGGTGTATCTATTTCTATCAAATCAGATTTCCTTTTTAAATTTGGGCTAGGCATGTCAATTATATTTGTTATTTTAATTTTTTGAGGTGTAGAAAAAGTTGAAGGGGGGCTCGGAAAAACTAACTCTACCATGTCTGGTTTTGAGTGTGTATATGTTTTAGTTGGGGTTGACATTATATTATACTCCTGCTGAGATTCATCATTCTGGTTAATGCCTGATGATGTAGATGGCTGTGTTTTAGATTGATAATTATAGGGAATAGCAGTATCTATCAAACGATTTTGAGTAAAATTTTGTACAAAGCTTTCGGGTGGGAAATGTTCTTGACAAATGTACCTATTGTGGAGTTTATCTGGATCAACAGAAAACAAACTTGTGTTTCCTGTGTAGATATAAAAAAATATGTGTAAAAAAAATTATAAATATTCGCAATGGTACAGAAAAATTAAAATTTAAAATTAATTACTCACCTGAATGTATTATCCATACTTCTTTTCTATCATCTTTTGGAAAACGATACATTTTTAAATTTGGAAACATTTTCTTTGATTTTCCACAATTTAAATATTGGCATTTATTTCCAGACATGTTTAAGAATTTTTAATTGTAAATGCAAATGCAACTAAAAACTCAAAAAACAAGAAAATTCGGAAAGCGGTTGTTCCACAATGAACAAGATAGTAATAAATGATAATATAATAAAATTATTATTTCCAATCATTTCAGTATATCTTCAGTTTCTTATTATTACTCTATTTTTAGATCGGCACTTCGCGATAAGCCACCTCTTCCCTTCCCCGCATATCCATGGCAAACATCTATGATGGGGGTACCACCTCCTTGCATCCCAACTACACTAGCGCTCCATAGTGGTTGCATCCTACGCATGGTCACCAAATATTAACATTGCATGGGCTATCTGTCTATTCTATAATCAATGCTCTATACCATAAATATTTATTATATTTTTAAATTGGGATACGTTTAAAATGATATGCTAAGTTTCTGGCTGTAGCCATTTTCCTCCAAAAAAAGATACCGTTTTCCTTCACTGTCCATTTTCCTACAACAAATAATAAATAAAATAATAAAATGCTTAATATAAATAATTCATACATAACAAAAAAAAAAAAAAAAAGATAAATAAATTGATTATTATATTATATTTTTATGCTACTTAATTAAGACAACACAGATAATAATTTTATAAACAATAAAATATGTTTTTAATCTGCAAAATATAAAAACTACCTATTAGTGATATTGGAAAAATTAAAATATTATACCTGGAAAGAGAGAAAGTGCATTTCTCTTATAAAGCGCTGGAATTATAAAGACACATATTATATTAATTTCTATCTATGTATATGATAGCTAAATGCTAATATTATTATTTTTGCCCCATAATCATAATCTCTATACTAATTATAGATAAACTAGTCTCAGAGTCTCCCTATTCTTCCTATACTAGGCGCTAGGCGTAAGGAACAGACGTCCAGCCCTCAAAAGTTAGTCAGCTGTTTATAGGGTCTATACTTTTTATAGTACAGGTAATAGCCTTACTAATAAATATTTTATAATATTATTTAAATTAAGAGGACGCTACACCCGCATATGTTGTCTCCGTCTTACAAGTGCGTAACATAGCAAATTTTATGCTCAGCAGATCACGTTTAGCTCCGTTAGTTTAAAATTTAGAGTAAATTGACTTCTTACAAAAATTAAACGTAACATTATTATCGAGGGCATGACGTAGGCTTTTTATTATATTTTAATTTTAAAGTGAGTTATGTGTATTTTAAGATATACAAACAATTTTAAATTTTAAAATACACATAACTCACTTTAAAATTAAAATATAATAAAAAGCCTACGTCATGCCCTCGACAATAATGTTACCTTTAATTTTTGTAAGAGGTCAATTTACTCTAAATTTTAAACTAACGGAGCTAAACGTGATCTGCTGAGTATAAAATTTGCTATGTTACGCACTTATAAGACGGAGACAACGTATGCGCGTGTAGCGTCCTCTTAATGTAATTTAAATACATGTTATTATGCGAATAGAATTTATCGAGCACAGCGATAAAACTTTTTTTACATATCAAAAAATAAACTGTTGGTTTGACATTTTTGACAATACTCAAAATTTCATTGTAAGTCATAGGTTATTATAGGTAGTCATCTATATTCTATTATATTAAACTTAAGAGGACGCTACTTCCTTATGTGTTGTCTCCGTCTATAAGTGCATAACATACCAAATTTTACGCTCAGCAGATCACGTTTAGCTCCGTTAGCTTAAAATTTAGAGTGAGTTGACCTCTTATAAAAATTAAAGGTTGATATTATTATGGAGGGGTTCTCATAGGCTTTTTATTATATTTTAATTTTAAAATTATAAATTGTTTGTATATCTACATTATGTATTATTATTATTATTATTCGTTTTCCAGTTTTAATTTTTTTTTTTTATATTTTCATATGCTTATGGAACAGATCCCTTTAATAATATTCAAATATTGTGAGAAACTTTTGCACGAATCACACTGCACATTATAGTTTGAAATCGATTTTTTAGGTCTCGATCGATTTGATATTGAGAACATTCATCCCTATCCGCCAGGGCCGTAGCTGGAACAAATTTTCGAGAGGGGTTTTTAAATCAAATAATATTTTCATTTTAAGTAATTAAAAAAACGATTATTTAAAAAAAAATCATATTTTACTATATTAATGTATTATAATTGTTTTAAAGTACATTTATATTACATACAATATACAATATTATAAGTATATGGAAAATGGATTGACAAATTAAAAATCCGTACCAATAATACTATTTTATTTTACCTATTTTTTTAAACTGTATATCCGTATAATATATAGATACTATATTATATTATTATTGTGTTTATTTCGTGCCTCCTTACGGACTAACATCATCGTCAGGCAAACTAAAACGCGTCGAATTCTATGTCGCCCCCACCACCCACAGAAACCTACACACGCACCCCACCGCCGTCGACGAAGCCAGCACACCCAGCGTGGTCAGGGGGTGGAAATATTTTACACACGCCCGTCGCCTTAAATTCCTCTGCCAGACGACGCGGTAGACTCCTCGTGGTCTGCATGCTTCGTCGCCGTGTTTCGAAACACCCGTCGTCCCATTTTACTACTCTTTTTCGGCATTATAATAAAATGTATTCTGTTACGGCCGCGTCGTCGTCTTCGCTTACCACCACCGCTGGGAGGCAGCTGTGGCGGCCGTCGTCGTGTGTTCGACGCGTGTGCAATGTGCATGCGCGCGCGCACCGCCGTCGCCGCACTACGCGTGAGTGCGGAGAAGCAATTGTCTGGGCGGTCGACTGACGGACGACACCGGAGACACACACCGCCACACGGCCACGCCGGTGGTAAAGAACGGCCACTGTAGTCTATACACTACAATGTTATACTCAGTACTGGACCGGCACGCCAACCGTTTCGGCGTGGTTTATTCACCGGCTGCTCGTACAAAATATTATGTTGTGTAGTATAGTACATTTCGTCGGTACACCGATGCACCTTTCCATTTCCGCCCACACGTTTGTTTTGTGTATTACGTAGACGATGGTGTGAAAAATGTGTTACTATTGTTGCTTAAATTATAATACTTAATAATATTACGACGGTTATTAAATTAAAATTAAATCTTTCGAGTATTTATTTTCGCTGTTCCGTCGAACAATGTAGCCTACTCGAGATGCACTCAAATTAATCCGATGCAATTGCCAAATTTTATACGTCGTTTACCTTTCCACGCTCTTCAGTTCGACGACGACTCATAAATCTATCGGTGTTATTTTTACGGACTACAATTATTCAAACACACGCATTACAGGTATTTACAGGATTGTTTAGTTTTAATTTTTTCAATATTTTGGTATCAAACTGCAAGATACATCTTTGAATCGAAAAATATACACCTTTTCTAGGGCCCTACTAACACATGCTAGTTTTTTATTATTGACAATACACTTAAAAATAAAATCTTATCTACTAGTTACTACATTAAAATATATGAGTAATCGATCCTGCATGATTACGGTTACACTATTACCTGAAGTCGTCCTGTTTGACTAAAACATGTAATTTTTATTTACATATTCTAATATGTAATAGACAATACCGAATAGTAAATATAATTAAACCGAAACTATTGTATTAATAATTTACAGAAAAGTCCGATAAATTATGTTTAGTCGTGTAACTGAAAAAAACTGGTAACTCGGTGGTACCTATTTAATTGAAGATAATATGAGTCAAATGACCATGACGTTTAATAAATATCAATATATGGTAGGACTGTAGTACTGCTACTTGGTAGATACTTGATCTAAATACACTTTAACAAACATTATTTATGACTTGAGTTATTTATTTTATAGTTTCTGTTCAGTTTGTCTTGGATTTTTCAATATTTTGAATTAAGATGTTTGTTTTAAAAATGAATGGCATAAGATTGGACAATATGTTTTTCAGTTTTCACCTATAGTTGGCAGTTATACAAAATTAAGAATTACATTAGATAATGTATGTATAACGTGACCATACGTCCCGCTTTCTAGATAAGTATCCCGCTGTCCCCAAAGAACCTAAAAATGTTCAGCTTTCAGAAAAGTCGACTTATGGCATGTGTTTATTGATCACATGTTTACAATCATACATTTTATATTGTACCTATACAGTTAACAGTATATGTATACCTACAAATTTTACATATACTGTAAAACACTAAAACTCATAGGCCATATATTGTTGGGAGTCTTTTATGATTAATATATTATCTGCGTTTTTATAGAAACAATTATCAATGTTTTTTTTTTCAAGAAAAAAAATTGTTATTTTACACAAAATGTATATGATTTTCTTATTAAAATGTACAGGTGTCCCGCATTGAAGAAAAACAATTATGGTCACGTTATGTATATTTGCTTTAAATCTCGGGTCTTTAGGTTATTTATAATTTACACTATTCAAAGCTTTTAAGCCAAGACAACATTATAATAAATAAAAGTGTTATCACTAATGACTTCTAATTATTCAGAATCGCTATTGAGAAATTACGTCCATTAAAGGGAAAATACAATTTAAAATTTGTTTATTATCTAATTCTTATTAAGTATATATTATGTACCTATTTACTACACATATATACAATAAAATAAAATCAATACACCTATTATAGGTATAATTCAACTTCTTAAACCCTGACGATCTATCATGTTGTGGTTGATAAAATTATTAAAAATTTTAAAAATTTTAAAACTATTTCATAAACAAATAAATCACTAAATGGGCATATTTTTGATTTTAACTTCTTCAAAATTTGGAATATGACAATTTTTTAATTACCTACTTTTTTTTTGTTAAACATATTTAGTAATTTAGGGAATAAAATAAAAAGTTTGGGAAAATCGATCTTAGGTAGTCTTAACAACAAATTTTAATCTTTAGAATTCTTCAATAATCGTCAAAGACAGCTTCGGCTACCCCTTTCTTCCAAACAAGTCACACTACATAATAAAATCTTTATGTATAAGCCATAATAGGTACCCTTCAAACCAATTTGGTCCCATGGAATTAACTTCTAGGGATCAGTCAAAGCTACCTCCGGCAGATAACTAAAGCTTCTTTTTATGTATCGAATTATACCCTCCACAGGGACCTCCTCATTCGGACAGCTAAAAATGTCGCTAAAACTCTATATAAACGTTTCCACCTTAAACTTTCAAATCACCAAAGCCTCTCTTCTCGAACAGTCCCGAGTGATCCTGGCTGATGTTTAAACCACAGCTGATGCCTTGACAAAAGGCCCATCCCATAATGACAAGTGGCAACTATTATGGGGTGGTTGCAAAAACATTTAATAGCGTTGACAGTCTATAACTTATAAGTAAAGGTTCATTAGGTGTCGTGTGGTCCACTGTATAATGTAAGGTGTTAAATTCGAACTCAATGTTAATATCATTGTACACGAAAAACAATTCTGAGCGGAGACGGTCTGTCAGTCAGCCTATATACTCGTAAAAATATGTTATATAAGAATAATTAATATTAGGTTTTAACCCAAAGTGACTGTATGATGTATGAACTATTTATTAGAAAACTTGTTCTACATTTTCAATTCTTTGGTATACAAACTGAAAATTTTAGAAATTTTTAAACGCAAACATTTTTCGAGATTTTGATAAGTTTATCAAATTCCGAACCTAAAATACTTATAATTATAAAAATCGTGCCTTTGTATCTTTAATATTTTTTATTAATTGCTAATAACAACTGGTGAGGAACCTTGTATTAAATTTTAAAACTTACTGATCCAACGAAAAATTGTTTTTAATATTAAAAAAATTTAAAATATAAAATAATAATATAAAATAAAATATTGTAAAAAGCATGTGAGGTCGTCGAAATAATATTCTTACTTTTAAATTTTATAAAAGTTCAATTCATTCTAATTTTTAAAATAACGCAGCTAAACGTGATCTGTCGAGCTTAGAGTTTGTTATGTTACGCGTTTGTAAGACGGAGATAACATGTGTGGGCGTAGTACTCTTAATAGTCTTAATCTTTTTTGTTTTTATATACATATTATCAATTATGATTATGTTTAACTTTGATTTAATTCTTCAATCTTTATAAAAAATAAACATTTATTAAAATTATATTGTAGTATAGTACTGAAGATCATTGGGTTTTTAATGGAAGATTAAATAAGGTAGGTCTATATTTCTTCAAAAATTTAATAAAGATGTTATTTCACGGTGCTTCTGTCCGGATGCCCAATGGGGACCACTGGGACCAGTATAGGCCTGATGAAAAATAAATTAAAAAGTGATAATATTTTTTTCATATTTTTCAATCACTTTGTACTCAAACAACAAGCTGATTAGGTACATCAAAAAATATTTTATAATAAAAGTTAAAAATAATAATATATTTTATAATATTGTTATCGATGATCAACGGCGTGTAACCTAACCGTGTAAATTTGTATGGTTTATCGTTTAACGTATGTTATACTTATAAATTATACAATACATAATACATATTATAAATATTATGCATTTATGCATTTATGCTTACATATTTTATAGATAATGTATTATTTAAGTGGCCAGGTTTAAAACTTTAAATTTCAACTGTTCAGTTTTTACAGAAAAAAATTAAATCCTTTCAAACCTTAATGCAAACGTAATTTTTATGAGTGGAGGCCCATTATGCATTGTAATTTTCATAGGGCGCATCGTGCATCTGCCCAGTTGACCGATGGGCCAATACGGGCCTCTGGCCGTGACCTACTATAGTCGACTAGTTGACTAGTCCACTAACAACTATTATCCCTCCATGAAGTGCTATTATTGAATAGCTTCTTCAATCAAGCCAACCATGACCTATTGGCTATTATGCATCCCTCCATTGTGCTTATTGTAAATATTTTAATATTAAATAAATATGACGAAAAAAAAATTCTTCATTAGATTAACTGGCAAAGAACACGTCCTATGTCGTGCCTATGTTAGACGTCCTACAGAAAATTACGGTATCAAATCCCCTTAAGAGGTATGAATATTATCTGTGTTCTTTGTTCTCTCGTTGGTTTTTTTCGATATTTTATATTTGAAGAGGATTATGAGAATTTTCAAATATTAATATTTTAGATATTCATTACTCACTTAAAAATTTAATAGATAAATATCGTATGAAACCAATGAAAGAGTGTTCTCTCATATCATGTTCTTGGCGTTCTTGCCTAAAAGTTAGACGGTAGGTTTATCCACCCTAACTAACATCAAAACTAATACCATATGGTATATACTACTGAAACTAGTAAACAAAAACACATTTTGTAGTACGTGTCTATAACAAACGTGGGTGCGACGTCCTCTTAAATAATTTTTTATATTTAATATTGGTTCTATATTTTATTATATTATTTTACTTAATATTATTTATTCAACATACAAAAAAAGATGGTCAAGTGGTTACAAGGATATGTCGAGTGGGTCTCTATAATGAATTTAAATGATTCTGATCGGAAATGGATTAAGGTACTATAAGTATTATAAAAGGTTAATTTTATTTTTGCGAAAACCTTAATTTTATTATTATAATCTATACTTCTCTGATATTATATTATTGTTATCAAATTTCGAGTTAATACTACCTTATCTTACAACAGTTTAAAAAGGTTCGTGATATAAATAAGCAATATCTTAAAATTAATTTGAAGATTTTAAAGATTTCATTACAAATAGTAAAATTTATAATTTTCCCACGAATATTTTTGAATTACAACGAAATAATTGACATCGTTTGTTTTTCGTTTTAATAATATTTAATTTCGACTGAATTTAAATTTTAAAAGTCTAAAACACAGTTAAAAGTGATTTTTTAAATAGTTTAAATATTATATTAAAACCATGTTGTGCACCAGATGTGGATTCAAGCAATGGGATGAAGCGGTGCTTAATTTGAATACATATATTATAGATATTTTTTTGTGTTAAAATGTTAAAAAATAATAATATGTGTGAAACTATGAAGTGTAATAAATGTAGGAATTTATGAGAATTGCGATGACTTCAGTTGTTGGACATTGTTGTACAATAAAAAATGCTGTTGTATGGAAGGTGGGGATAAAACACCAAATGAAAAATTTAATATACAATGGATATAAGATTTTATTAGAACAAAATACTAATATGAATTACACTAAGTTAACTGAAAAGGCACGGACCTGGTTATTCTCTTAGGACGTAGAAGCGTAGTACATCACCAAATACTTTTTACTTTTGATACTGAGCCCGGCTCGTAACTCCGGCAGGATAGGTCCCGCGCCCTATACTTTCATGTGATTGAGTAAGGGTCAACCTAGTCGCAAAATTACTGCTAACAAAATACATACCTTTTTAAGGCCATTCAAATAAAATTAATTTAGATTTTTTTTCTAATATTTCTTTATATGTTAATGTATTGAAATGTTATCATCATAAGATAATAATATTGACAAATTCATTTTATTATACAATAGTTCAGATATTTTTTTTAATGTAATAATTTTTAAGTATACACTTTAAAATAATGGAAATTTCTGAAAAAAATTAAATTTTGTTTATACTTTGAAGAAGTAAAATTTGGAAATTTCTTGTACTTTTCGAAAAGCTTCGGAGTAAAAAGTGAAGAAAAACCGAACGTTTTTATGTAATTTAAAAAAATTATTAGTGTGTACTTACCATTTTTAAAGTATATTTTTATATTTTATACACATAATGATGTTTAAAAATATTGTTTTTGGAAAAAATTAATTCAATCTACTGTTTTACTTATAGTAAAACGATTAACGAATTACTTTTATACGTATATACCTACTTAGTAATAATGTAATATATGCTGACAGACCGCCTACTGCCATATAATATTTTTTTATAATCCAGAGCCCAGATGTATTGAAACTTTTTCATCCCGCGATTCCTTTATCTATTTACAATATTTCTAAATTATTATGAAAACATTGAAATAAATACGGGTACAATTATATAATATCAGTATGGGTGATAATAATAGTGACTTAAGACACTTATAAATACCTGAAATAATACTTATTCAAATGATCGCGTGATGTGGTTTCGTCATATAGTTTCCAGGATAAATATTTTTAGTTAATTAAGGAAGATGACAAATATATTTATTTTTTTTCATATTAATCACATTTAACTATACATAATATATATGAAAACATATAAAATATGCTACTTCGATGTACTACAGTCTACAGTAGACAGCAGTATTATTCATGAAAGTGAAGTTTTTATAGTCTCAATAGACAATAGACAATAGACAATATATCATATAGGTTTGGTATAGACTAAACTCGTCATTTCATCAACATATTTATAAATTGCTCATCGATTCGTCAAGGGTTTCCGCTCTAGAAATAATGTCAACAAAACATGACGCCACACAATAGGAACGTAAGTCGTAATAAGTGTAGGTATTATATAATACTAATAAAATTCGAGAAAAATATAATAAACACGTCCGTTACATTAGTACCACCATATTCGAAAGTCCAAAAAAAATGTATTCCAACGACTGTTATTTCATTTGTACACATTTGTAATCCTAATATAAACATTTGTACACTTCTTAAAATCACCCAAAAAAACCGAAAATTTGCAGTGGTGCTAATGTAACGTGTTACACCAGCACCCCACTTTTTATACAATTGACTTTTAGACTCCAAAATGGTATCAACGATTGTTATTTCATTTATACACATTTGTAATCCTAATATAAACTTTTGTACAACTCTCTAAATCCAGCAAAAATAATTTTAACTAAATTTATATATTTTTCATACTAAAAAATATATAAAAAATATATAATTTTTTCTATAAAATTTATATTATTTAAGAATATTAGATTCATCATTTTGTCGTTTTTCACTGCATGGTTTTGCTAATGGCATCAGACCTAATGTATATAAGAGATTCTCATTATTCCGAGCAACATGCTTACGAGCATACGTGTGGATGCTGGAGAACTTTGTCTACCATAACTAAACTTACTTTAGATGCAATTTTTTTTCCAAATATCCGAAAGTATGCCAGCTATTTCTAGATCAATAAAAATTAATGTTGGCATTTATTTCTGTTTTGGTAATATTCAGTATTAATAATATTTTTAAGCTACAACAAAATAAGTTTCATTCAAGCAAAAAATTGTACTTTGATTATTTTCATCAATAATTTCATTTTTGTATTTTATTATCTCCGTATTAATTATTTAGCTATAGCTGCCACCTTATTTGGTTGTATTCTCATCTCGATCTTAATTTGAGAGTATTTAAGAAAATGTATTTTAAATTTAAATTAATTTAATTTAATTTGGTAATAATAATTTACATTAATGTCGGTGTTGGATTTTACAATGCTTCACAAAAGTTATCATGAAGTATTTAAGAGATAAAATTACCTATATTTTATTTTATAAAATATAAAACAAGTTACATTTAAATGAAATTTGTTTTAAAAAATTTAAAAAATGTGTAATAGTATATTATGTTACATATAAAAATCAATTGTATATAACATAATATTATGTAAATTATAATGTACAGGACAATACTACATGTCTCTCAACCGAAATAAATACTCGTATACTAAAAAATAATATCAAATTTATATATGAAAGTCCTTTTAACTTACCAACATTTTGTTTAAAATATCCTAATGAATATAATAAAACACTATTAAACACAATCAACTACTGTGATATCCTCAAACTATAAACATTAAAATATATACACGTCGTACCTTGGTGAGATGTTATGTTAAAATAAGGAGAAGTTGTCAAACGATTTTTAGAAAAACTATTAGAATACATATTGATGGTAATTATTGAATTAAATTTAGCTAATAACAAAATATATTAATAGCAATATAACCCGACTATGTCTGGTAAGTCCACAATTGACCTACGTTTATCCAGCACATAATTCGCACAAATTCACACACCTAGTTTGAAAATTTCGCACGACCTTCCTTCCCCTTAAAAACAAAAAAATTCATGGGGTACATACATTTATTCAGTCTTGTAAAGTATTTGAATAATTGTTATAAAATACGTGTTTAAGTATTTTTTAAATATTCTGAATACTTTTTAAAAATATTTTTAATAAAATTTAAATACCATAAGTTTGTTTTAATTGGACATCCTTAGAGATCTGGTTAATAAAATATTATATGATAATCCTTAATTAACTAAGAATATGCATCAAATTTGTTGAATAAATTTACGATATAAGCTAATTAGGATCAATAATTTTCTTTGGAACAAATAGAAAAGTAAAATAAATGTTCTACTGTTATCTGTTGTTTGTTGTTAACTTTAAACAAAAAACTAAAGTGGACTAGTGGATACAGCTGTGTTGTACAGTAAAAGTGTAAAATGGATCACTATAATTATTAACGCTTAGAGGATGCGTTTAATTTAAATTCAATGATATAAAATAATTGTATACAAAAAACGATTCTGAGCACAGTAGGTGGTTTAATTTGTTTAAAATTGGTGAGTATGAAAAATATATACAATTAGTTGAAATAACAATCGTTGATACCATTTTGGAGTCCAAAAGTCAATTGAACAAAAAGTGGGGTGCTGGTGTAACGTGACATTGCACCACCGCGGATTTTTGGGTGATTTCGGGGGTTGTACAAATGTTTGTATTAATCTCAATAACTACCTTGCTGTATGTTTATTAAGTTTAAGTAATAATAGAAATAATATTTTAATATAACCTGAAGCTTATGAGAAAGCTATTAAAATTTTATTTTTTATTATATAGCATAATTTATTGATAATATAATTGACTTGTAATTATGATTAAAAATGTTTTAATCACAGGATTGAGACAAAACTTTTTTTAAACTATTGGTATTTTAATTATTCTTAATACGGTATAGTTAAATTTCAATTACATGATCTTAACGTTATGCTTGTGAAACTCGTTTAAATTGCTACGAAAACCCGGCAGTGGCCAGCATCATCGGCCACGATGCCATTTCCATAAAATTGATTTTTATCGTTTTAAACGACTTATAATACTTATTATTTATTATACTTAGCACATGTAGTCAATTCTTAATTTGATGCGATATTTTATTATGAAATATGTTGCCGCTTCCCAGTATTTGGTATTTTACTTGTAGTTCAGGGGTTTATGAATTATGGATGTTTTCCAAACATTCTGAATCGAGTAAACTTTTACAGTTATTCCCTTTAAACACTTTGAAACTCATACTTATTTTTTTTAAGTCAATGTGTTATAAATGTTTCAGTGTATATAATTTAATGTGTCCAGATTCTTGACTTTTTGAGACTTTCTATGTGTTTTTAGTACTTATAGTGTTTTTTTATTTATTTTAAATTATTTACATTTATTTTTATTCGCACATATTATGCTTATTGTAAAAATGAATACAAGGTTCTTCATAAGTTGATTTAATATATAGCAGTTGGAAAATATTAAAAATACTTAAGCACGTTTTTTTTATAACCATTCAAAGTTTAAATTTTAACAAAATTTGTTCAATTGAAAATTTACAAATTCTTTAGTAGTTAAAAATTTATAAAACTTAAATTTTATAGCTAAGGTTTGAAAGTTTAAAACAAGGTTCAACGTAAGTAGTTAAATCTGCGGCAAAAAATCTAAAACTATAAGTACAAACACAGTTTTTTAAATATTTATTTTAAGTTCAAATTTGGATGAAATTACATAGTAAATAACCAAGAATAACAATTTAAGACATTTTAGTTGTTAATATATTGATGTAATTTAAAAATATTATTCATGGGTATTTAACATTTTTGGAGTATACTTTATATTCTAATACTCGTATTAATAGTTAGTACCCTTAGTGACCTTTGTTAATACTTTATAAATTATAATAAATTGTATGAATGATTGAGTAGTCGTGTACATAATGAATCGGATTCGATAAATCTGCCAATGGCGGCCCCCGTTTAGAATCGTTTTCGTAAAAGAGATTATTTTAATTTAGTTATTCAATCTGGTAGAGCCCGAAATGTTATTATTTTATTTTACTATAAATTTTCAAATAGACAGTGAAAGTATTTAAATTTCTAATATATAATATTCATACTTTATTTGTTTGCATCGTCGTAGTGCAAGAGAATTTGCTATTTTTTTTTTTTAGATGACCTTTTCCCCGTTTTTATTTATTTTGTTTATTTTCCATTGTCGAAAAAATGGAAAATAATTATTCAAAAAAAAAAATTCACTAAAAGAATTTGAACATGACGACACGAAAATCTCAAAGAAATAATATCGAATTACCCAGAAGAAATTATTGTCACGGTTTTGTAGTATGTTTTATAAGTAAATCAAAAATAAATAAATTGAATACTTATTTGTATACAAATTATTGAAAATACAGCTATTAGTTGTCATATATTTTGACTTCTACTATCATAATATTTATTCTTAGTGAATCTAGAACTAGGGACTTCTAGGAGTTTCTCAATAATTATTCAAAATATAGCTACAGGAAACAGGAATTTGTTTCGTAGCAATACGAATTTATAATCAAAATTTATTAAGTTGGATATTTGACATATTTGACAAATTTTTATAATAAAAATAAAAATAATACTTATTAAATTATATGGAGGTCATTAGTCATTAGCTTATAATATTTATAATATTTATAATGTCTATATTGACTATATTAGTTCAGTCTATTCCTGGAAGCGCCCGATCACCATCGACCGACCGCCGTCACCGCGCGATAGTTGTGGTAGAAATACAGTTTTTGGAGTAGTGGGAGAAAATTGCGGCCGACACACGACATCGCGGCGGCAGACAGGTGATAGCACATTACAGCAATGTAAATAAATTGAACAACGTAAACATGTTTACGGAAAACAAACTAAACATCATTAAAAAACTCTTTTAGAGCAATAACACCTATTATGAGGTTTATAGAAAACAATATTTCGAAGACAATCTTGTCGGGATTTTGTTCTATTTTAAACATACAGCTCGTTATAAGAGGCACAAAAACCTTTTTTTTTTACATTTTTAAACAACTGTAACTTTTTTGATAATTCATGTTTCAAAAAACACCGATGAGATTATCTTCTAAATATTGTGCTCTTAAGACATAATTGTATTTACATACAAGTGAATATGTGAAATCAAAAATTAAAAACAACAGTTTTCAGTTATAAGCTTTAAGAATGCATAACAAATCAGTATATTATATTACAATGTGTTCCACTATGTTTGTCTTAGAATCTTATTTTTAAATGCAATAACTCATCATTGATTTCAATTTTCAAATAATTGAATTTTCGGTAGACGCATGGTGCGTCTATGCCAGTCTATGGTAGACGTCCTATAAAGTGAAGTATGAGTGGCTCCGATATATCATATATATATCCTGTACGTTCTTTTATATATAATTATTAATATATTTTACACAGAATCATTTTACCTTGACTTGTATCTGTATGTAACACATAGACATAATATTGTATTGATTAAAATTTTTGAGAAATATGAACCCAAGGTATCTATACATTATGATATAACTCCCCTCATCTGTTTATAGGCACAAATACTAACAAGTGACGCTTCTTCATTTTTTTTTTTTAACATACGTGCTGTAATAAATTTAGATTTAGTTTATGTTAGATTTTTTGAAAAAGGTCAATAACGTTTAAATTTTAAATACACAATATTGTAATTTTTTAGTGTAAACTAAGAAATAACCTTCTTATGCTTAGCATTTTAGAGACTGAAGTATTTGTTGACAAAAAAGTATGTTTATTTATTATTGTACTATTTGAATGTTAATAATATAGATTAGGTATAGGTAAATACAATTTATCATAATTCATAAGGAATTTGAATTTGAATTATATTATTTATGTTGAATTTGAAGAAACCTAAAATATGTTCAAGATAAAACATAAACACACATTCTCGGAATCATATTCCTTTAAAACTAAAGTCTGGTGTTATTGCAACTATCTTATGCTGATGATGGAAAATAATTTAAACAACTTCATATTTATTTACATTATAAGCTCTCAATAGACCTATAAATATTGCATGATAATATATAGGTATTGCGTTAGTATACTTAATAATATAATATAATATGTAATATTATATTGCGAATAGTTACACGTATTTAATACCTTCGGAATCGTGATTCCCAGAATGTGTATTTGTATTTTATCTTGAATATTATTAAGACAACTTCAAATTAAATATAATCTTTATCTGTATATTTAAGACTTATATACTAAACAATGCATTTTTCACAACATTAAATTAATCCTTGAATTAATCTCACTATCTATAAATTACATTTTGTTTTATCTTCAAATTCTACCACTTATAAAATTTACTAATTTATTATATTAACTATAGTTGTTAGAAATTAAAATATAATGTATTCAACGTTTAATGAAATATTTTAATGTAAATAATATTTTAGAATTTGAAAGTTTGTCAAGATGGTTAATATAGTTATTCAATTATATATATCAGTATATATTGATTAAATTATTTAACTTGAGGTACTGTAAAGTATTTATCTTATTTAACACCCGTACAATATAAATAAATCTGAATTAAATTAAATATTATAAATCATAATCTTAAATACATGGATTATTTAAATTGAACAGCGTGGCTGTATATAGACTATTCTGTTGACTATGCCGTATGATTTTAAGTTATATCATATTATAAAAGTATTTTCTGTAGATAAATATCGTGATTTGTTCAGTGCAATTGAAATTACCTTTTTTCATTATACTTGTACATACATAATATAATCAACGTCCCGGCAGACACGAATCTCGAGGGTTTCCGAGTTCGAAGAATAACAAGTACAGTAGAAGCTGGTTATTGGAAACACGGGTTATTTAAACAAAATGTACTGGGACGGACTGGCCGTATATTAGAACATTGAAAATAAATCGGATTATTAAAACATCACATCGGTTATTTGAAACAATTGAAACAATTATTGGATAAAAGTCTGTTGACATATATACCGGTTATCCGTGCGATAACCAATGTAATTTAATCTTATCTTTGCTGTTGTACTAAACAGACGACGAACATAGTTTGCTTGAAAAACCAGTCGATTTCTTGGATGGAGTGTATGACGATTGGATGCACATTTCGATGTGGCAGAGATTCAAACTGAAGAAGAGATATGTAATACGGTAATGAATTCTCAAACAATTGAACAGGCCAATACTGATGAAGAAGAAAACAGCGAGGCACCCTCTGGCACCCCCATCAAACAAGGAAATTGTAGAAGCTCTAGGTGTCCCCAGGAAAGTCGTTCAGTACTATACGGATGAAATAGCTAGGTTTAGAGCAATATTATTCGTATGAAAATATTATGGTCATGGAGTTACTTGATGCAAAAAAACAAACTCCGATCGACAAATATTTTAAATAATATAGTAAATACCTATATACATTTGTACATAGTTTTTTAAAATTATACTATAATATGCATACATGATACATATATACATACATTTTTAGCGCTTAATTCACCATTTCACTTTGGTCCCAAAGAGTTTCTAATACGCGGCTTCTACTGTATTTGAAATGTATCCTTTTCCACTATATAACACTATATTCCACTATATACACTGCTCACGCGTTTACCAATATTAAATTTAAGTATTTGGATAAAATAATTTGCCTTCGACTCACAGTGTACTGGACACTGGTAACAACACCTAGTTACAGTATTTTTACTAATGCTAATCCATTTTTTTCCTTTTCAAAACTGCATTCACGATTTTTCAGTATTTTATTTTTTCTTGTTTGATTAATGCTTAAACGTGCTTAAAATAATTGTAATCATAGTTTTATAATGCATCCGAAACATAATTTAAGGCACAGGCGCACTTGCCATTTTACACTAGCAAAATTCAGTCATTAATTTCCATTAGGAATTCTTTGAAATTGCTTTCTCCCGCGTATATATGCGTTTGTAGTTTGGCGTCATTGTATAGCTCATTAATTATTATTACATTAAACTTTCACCGAGGTAAAAATATCTTCGTAACGACGTTGAATTATGAATGAAACTTATTATTCTTACAGCTGGATTGTAATATATAATGATATAATATATTTCCCATAAACAAATTATAGAAATATATTAACGATAATAATAATTAATAATCAAGAAAGACTACTAATTTGTAATTAGGCCAATTTAACATCGATTATCGCACGGATAAGTAGAAAAAAAATAAGAACGAAAAAACAATTTCCTGCGCAACATGTAAATGCGTTGCAATGTGTATGATACGTAAATAACGTTTTTCTACTTACATGCGTTCTACGAATCGCACATCACAACGGTTTCGATATAATTTAATATGATTGGATAACGAAAACAATTCATATTTTGTTCCGGGTCGTTGTTGCGCCCGAGGGCCAAGACCTTATTATTATGATATTATACACCACATGGTTATTGTGAGCTATAATATGATTTTATATTTCTGTAATATAAAAGTATTTGGGATTTAGGTATCACAATAAATTTAAAATAATATTATTTATTATAATAATAATAATTATTATAATAATAATAATTATTATAATAATTTATTCATAAACAACGGATTTGCGTGCGTCCGACAGTTGTGCACCAAGATGCGTACTTTTCCAACATTGTATGACGCGATCTCTGAATATTATATTATTATTTATTATAGTCGCTACTAATCACAGTAATTTTATAGGTAGGTTTAAACATACGTGTTCTTTAAAAATAAATGTTATTCCATGTTTACCGGGAATGGCTCATTGAGTCCCACCTCCACTAGCATTGAATTAAAAAAAAAAAATTGTATTCAGAAAATATTATATAATCTGTTTTCAATGCACAGTTATTTTAATACAGAATTTTGATAAAAGAAGAAAACAATGAAACAAATATATAATATCAAAAGGAACTACCCCGAGGACGACACTCAACTGTAAAATAAATAATTTAATTTAATTTAAGTTGTAAAGTTTTTTTTAATTGTTTTTATTTCGTTGACTTGTTTAATAGATCACAATATACCAGTTCCACTCGAGTAATAATTTTGAAATGTTTTGTTTCATTGTTTGGGAGTTAGGGTGGAAGCTTGTCTGTTGTGAAATCTTTTTTAAAATACATTTGGTTCTTCGTGCATGGAATTAAATTTTGTTTAAAATTAGAATAGAGGTACGTAAAGACGTTTTTTAGAAATTCTGAGAACAAATCTAAATTCTGGAATTTTGAATTTATTTACATTTTATATTTTGGCATTTCACCTAGAAGTTCAGTCCGTTGGTCTAAATAGGCTTGAAAAATGACAGAATAGGGCATTAATATTATTCAAATAATTTTAAGACCCAATCAACCTTGTAAAATAATATATAAATAACATTGTAAAATATTTATGATTTTTGTTGGTTTCAAAAAATGTATGAACCATCATCACCGAACACTGATTGATATAATTATTTATGCGTGGGCGTGACAATAAACACTACCTACCTAGTAAAATCGTATAGGAATAGGAGTAGGAATCCACGGAATTCGTTATCGACAGCGCGTAGCTTAAGTAAATTTCATTAATGTAACATAATTTAATGATTATTCGTGTTCTACATTACACAGCTTGGTGTCATTAAGTCTCTCGAAATTGTTAATCCCGTCCGGTGCACACTCGGTCTTTGTATAACTGATTTCGTATTTAATTTTCTCTAGACACTCGCGCACACTCATATTTTATACATAGTCGGTGTTCATACAAATAAATTATAAGCATATTATTTTATACAACGGTGCGTGTATTTAAACTAGCAATATAAATTATAATAGGTAGCAGCAGAACATCTCGTGTTCATTATATCGCCATCTTCGTCTTTTTGTTTCAGGGTATGTATTGTAATATAATATAGGTACCTCGTATATAATATGTTTAAAAAATATCACTTCATCAAGTACGATAATATATTATAGCATCGTATAACATTATATAAGATATAACAGTGATTTACTGATCGTCAGAAATACTCGAGTCGTAAATGTCAAGCGCCGGCGTGCGTAAATTAATAATGTTATACAATAACATATTATATATTCAAAAGAAAAAAAATTACTTCAAAACCTATGCCCGGTGCATAAATATTATGTACACCATGTCCGAATGTGTATCAATGTCAATTTTCGTTTGGATCATATCTGTACAATTTAATATTACACGATTTTGCATGCCGACACACGATAACGGATCTCTCGACAAAATTTGCGCATCTAGGTGCATCGTGTATGATTATAATAATGCACCTGTCCGAGTCCATGTATGCCGTGTATTATATATTTTAAAATTTAAACGTATTCATATAGACATAATCCATCCAGTTTTGTGAGCATATTAATCTCCCGTCGCTATTTTATACATAAACATATTATGCAGCATCTATTAGGTACATACCAAGGTAAAAATGCGCATAATATATTATTATTATTATTATTATTATTATTATTATAGTACCCGCATTATAAATTTATCACTACCTATATATATATTTTTAATAATTTTTAACGAACGAGAAACCTTGTAAATTAAATTCTTGGTAGAATTAGAGATGTTATAAGTATAACACGAACCTTAAATCAGCAAAAAAAATTAAATAAATCAGAATATTTCAAGTGCCCATAAAAAGTTTGAGGAAAAATCATTTTATTAAATTTGACGATTTTTATTTTGGATGTTAAATGTTGAATTTCAAAAGCTTATACCAAAAAATTTTACCCACGATATTTTCAATATTAATAAAGAATCTTACGTATTATATACTTCCAAATTTTTCGACTAGGAAACAAAAATTATATCGATATAAATCGAAAAAAGCGTTTAAGTGGGTAACGCTCGTCATTGTCTCATTGAGTTTATAAAATATAATAAAATAATCTAATGTATATAACTAAACGATTAAAATTGTTAATCTTTATTTAAATATCTAATTTCATTCAAATTTGAATAAAATGTCTATCATAAAGATCTGTGTTCTTAGATTTTTAGATTTCTTGGTTATAATATGAAATTCCTTGTGAAACCTTGTCCAGTGTCCTTGTGTTAATTTCAATCACTAGCTACCTATAAAAATTGAACATTTTATATACTTTTAAACACAACATACCTAATTTGTACATTTTTGAGAATTTTTTGACTATTGATCTTACCCAAAGTACCAAAAAGCTCACTATTTTACCAGAAACGATTTATACTGCCCTAAAATAATTGATGAAAAAACACAAATCATTGTAGAATTAATACATTCATCGCTCCGCTCAAAATCTAAAAACTGAAGTATTGTCAAAACTTTTAAATGATTATAAATTTATAAATCTAACTAATATTTTGAAGATTTTTTTGTACATGAATGATAAATTTAAAATTGAAATGTTTGAAGTTTATATTATACCTAGTTTATATTTTTGTATCAACCATCGAGTTCACTAAGTTATCAAAATAGTTTATTACTTTTGGATATTCAAATTTGTCAAAAATTGAACTTTAATTGCTTATAAAAAGATATTGAATATTTTTCTATTGAAAAAAATGTCATCACCCAAAAAAACACATTGGTTTAAAAACCCTGAATCTTAATCCGTTTCTCGCGACTAAAATATTTGTTATCTCAACAATTATCAGCTTTTATTTATAATTATTCCAACAATGATAATTGTAATATAAAATACGGTTTCTTCATTGGAAATTGAGTCATTTTTTTTTTTGAAATTGAGGTTTTACCTATAGACTGAGTTCGCAGAGTACGACACTTGTCCTAGCCTAAGCCGCTACCTATTCCCATCACTACTAGTCCCTAAAAACCATCAGAAAATAATTTTAATTTTAATTTCTTGTTCATAGAAATCAGTGGTGAATAGGTAATTTTATAATAAAAATAATATGAACGAATATTTAAATAAATATTTTGACTGAAAAAAAAAAATCGTTAATATTATTTGTGTACTCGCTATAACATACTAAAAATTTAATTAAAATACATAAGAAATATCACCGATAACCACACTATATTGGTTTCGATCGGACTGTTTGAACTTTTAACCAGAGATTCATCAATATTATTATTATTTCTTTTTTTTCTTGAAGGAAGGGGGTTTAAGCTGGCTATAAATAGATCTTACTTACAAAAAATCAATTTCTTCTTCTTTGTTATAAAATATAAAGTAATAATTTTAAAGTTTAGGGATGTGTTGCCACCCCGTCTCACTCCTAGCTGGAGCTGCACTTGTCGGCTAACCCTTCAATTTAGCTTCACAACGTGCAGAGCGATGGCCGCTGCTTTGGTTTAAAATGGTCCATTTATTTAGTTATTAGTTGATGAAACGTAAATTGCGTATTGAGTTGTCAACGTTGCAATAAAGTATAAAATATATATTATTATAACTATTTATTATATTTATTATTATTTTCCTTTCATATCTTCATAATGATTCATAAATCATAATGACAGCGCATAATCCATTTATAGTTCCGGTGAACTAATTAATAATAAAGTGTCATGATATTGATAAAATTATAGAATGGTCGACTATAATACATTTGTTTATCTATAATATATAATCTTTAAAGTTTAAACTTAATAAAAATATGAGGTGTAGACGTCGTGTAGTGTTAATGTGTTATTCGATGGTAGGCGCACGGAAGAAAAAATGTCAAATAAAATATTCTGAAAATGATTTTTCATCAAATTGAATGTTCTGTATACTCGTGCAATTCCTTGCCTTAAATCCAATTGTCTGATGTTCTACCATTATATTAGAAGTCTAGCGTCTATATCAGATTGTCTCCGTATTCATCGTATCGTTATCAGGAGAGGAGACACTCTCGTCTCTACACATGACAGGATATACGATGTGCTTATTCAATTTACCCAGAACAAAGATAGAAGGAATATAAGTGTATAATATAATATTATGTATACGTATTCCATTAAATCATATACAATATAATACGATGCGTGCAGTAATGTGTATAGAGTAGGTATCTATCTGAATCTATAGACAAATAATCTAGTATATTTTCATATGTATTATTGATTATTATCGTGCTCGTATGTACGTGTAGTACCATGACGTGTATAATTTAATAATTTATGTACAAATATTATTTTTTGTACTTACAAATAAAAAAAAAATTATGTCTGTGGTAGCGGCGTATTCTCGCTAAAACCACGTTTTGTTGGAAATGTATTAATATTCAGCTGCTGCCTGCATAACTAGCCATTAACACAGCGAAATCAATTATTCACGGGGATTATCATTTAATCTGACCGAACCCAGAAAATGTGGATAGACAGACAATATTTTTGCAGCAATTTTTCAAATATTATGCCATATTTTTACCTAATGTGGTTTAATCTTTGATTACAATTTGGTTAGAATGCAACCGTATATCATTGGCAAGTTTCATTGAACAAGGTTCATACGTTTATAAAATGAACATAAATTATAAGTACCTAATATATAAGACACAGGCTTATTGATGTAATAAATGAAAATTAAGAAGTTGATATCTATAATACAAATAAAATAATATAGTATATATAGTAAACAGGATGCCTCGCGAGGATTTATCCATTGCGATATTTCACGAAATAATGGACATAGCCAAATTCCGGTTTTATAATAAGATTTACAGGGATAAGAACTACAATTATTTCATTTCTTAATTTATTTTAATGTTTTTGTAAAAAATATATTTTTTTATTTAATTATTTCCAAAAAAATTAAAGATGGCCATTTTGTAGAATTTTTTCTGAAAATAGTGACGTTTCAAAATTTTATTTTCATAAATTTTCTGATTTTTAATATTTTTTCTAGTTGTGAAGAAATAAAATATGATTATAACTATTAGGAACATGGAAATAAGTATTCTGCCGGCCGTAGGAGAATGCGCGCGGCGCGGCGGGTCACATGTTTGAAAACATTACGGTGTTAAATAATTCGCACTTTTTCTTGAAATTAGACAAAAATTAAAAACCAGAAAATGGATGAAACAAAATTTTTTAATTTAAAATTTTTCAAATGCTATTGCAACAATATGTTGGAAGCCTTATATTAATTTTTGAAGCTTTTTAACCCAACCATTAAATTTTATTGACATTAATAGAAAAAAAAACCTAAAAAAGTTGAAAAATTAAAATTTCGTCAGTAAACAGCCCAAAACTAATCAAAATATTTTGAAAATCTTATCAAATATAGAAAATGCCTATAAAAACATTCAGTGAAAATTTCAAGTATCTGCGGTCATTTGTTTTAGAGTTACACCAAAATAAGAAAATCGCTAAATGTGAAGTCTATAGTGAAAATCCAATATTGTAAAAATTTAAATTTTAAACGCTCATAAAAACTTAATTTGACTTTTTGGTGGATATTTATTTTATAATAAAGGTTGACAAACTTGTAAAAAATCTTAGATTTGAAAAGAAAATGTTTTATGAATTTCCTGTTTAAAATTATTTGCGAATTTTCGTGATTTGTACTAGTTTATCAAAATTCAAACTTTGAATGCTTATAAAAAAAAAAATTGTGATCATGTATTTCTTTTATTTTTCAACTGTTATTTTAACAATATATTAGGAGCCTTGCATTAAATTTTCAAGATTTTCTAGTATTTCTATCCAAGAAATACATTTTTACCTATATTAATTTTAAAAAAACTAATGATTACCGAAAATTGCATATGCCAATAAATAGTTCAACTTGAGTGGATTTTTTTTTGAAAATTGCATGGTGGATAGAATAAACTTATATAAATATTCGGTGAAAATGTCATGTATCTATGGTTTATCTCTGTGAGTCTTATTACAAAACCAGAATTTTGATATCGCCATTATTTCAGAGATATCGCAATGGGTAAATCCTCACGGGACATTCTGTATAATATATACAATTATTATACAGCTTAAGAACGTCTTAATGTAAACTTTAATATTTACAAATTACCCAATTGGTATTTAGGTATCTATTATAACTATAATAAAGACTGGTAGGATATTAGATTGGAGTAAACACATTTTTCACGGTAATAATACAAAACCTTGAACATTTACAGCTGCAGGTTCCTCAAAATTGAATTTGTATTAAAATGTTCTAGACATGATATTATTTTCAAAATAATTATATACCTATTCTTTTGGATACTTAATTGTATTTGCATTTTAAAGTTTTGAATTTTATTATTTTTTTTCTATAAAAGTATATAATTATTTTAACACTCGATCAAAAATCTTATAAATTTAATACAAAGTTCATCATCAATTTAGCGAGTGAAATTTAAAAAAATTTCATCGTAAGTCCACAAGTTTTTTATGAATAATTGAACTTCTGAAGTTTACTTTTCAACAAAGGAACCAAAATGTAAAAATTATTTTATGTTGTTAAAAATTTATTACATTTTCAGACTTTCTATTTCCTAACAACTAATTTTAAATTCTGAATGAACGATGAATGTATATTATTGATTTAACAATGATAATTTTTTTTTAAACATAGGTATTTATACTTGATTTATAATATAAAAAAAATTGTGATTTTAAACTTCAATATATTTCCTGAAAAGAAAGTAATTCTAGTTAGTACCTACTTGAAGTTCAAAATACATATAGTACTTTTATTAATAATTGGGAAAAAAATAGAGAAAACCAGATTGACAAATTTTCGACAAAATCACTTTTTTTATTTTGTTGGAATTGAAGAACAAATAATTGTTATTACTTGAAAAGTTGGCCAAATGTTTATATATATTAGCAATTTCAATGCATGGTAAAGTTTTCAAAATATTTTATTCTTTTTGAGCTATTATATTTTATAGGCATGATAATTGTTCTAATGTTTTGGTATATTTCTACTTTACGGGACACCTTTTTTTCCTATACAAAGTGAACTTTCCAATTATCTAATTATGACTAAAGCTTACGAGTTTTTTATTAAGTTTAGTAATCAAATATATTTTTTTATTAGTAAATATTATAATATGTAATATGTATATTGTATACCTATGTATAAACTATTTATTTTTTAAAGTTATGAAATAATGTTTTTAGATTTTAAAATAGTTGGACTTAGATCCATTAAAGGTTAACCAAAATCTTTTATACTGTATACCAAATGTTAATGTCATCACTCTAATTTTACGTGTGTTTATTAGCTTACTCGTACTTTCAACTTTCTTCGACTCTTAAAATATTGCAAGTTGCTTGTATAGAGATCCATATAATTAAAATAGTATATTAAATTCTATATAATTTAGAGAATATTTCTATAAAAAATAAGTTATTTGGTATATTATTTTATTTTAAATATTTTAAATTTTTTAGTGTATAATATATACTTCACCGACATTAGCATAATAATCATTAAAAAAACATTTGTTACTTCTAAAGAATACTTTTGTAGATCATAAATGTTGTTGTTACACATAATTATTTACTTATCATTGTTGACACATGTCAAATGTCAACACTAATAATATTCGCCTTGCAGCCTTAGTATACTTAAACTACAAAATCAAAAATACCGAACACATCATACATGCTATTAAATCTGCAGTGTGTATACAACAAGCATAAGAAATAATAATGTATACTTTTATAATTTTATACATAGCCACATAGGTACGTTGTACGTACGTAATATATTATAATAGGTAGGTAATTAATAATAACAACGGTATGTCATGTGTGCGATTGTGCAAATTTCAGTGTCTATTTGCTTATGAATAAATCGAACTAATGCATCAAGGTAACTGTTTTAACGTATACCATACGCTATATACATTTTTAACACTAGAAATGCAATCCGTATTACGTATTTATATACCTAGTCATAAATTCATAACCTATTCAGAAGACATATTACATTGCATTTATAAAGCAATACATTTCGGAGATCAGAATAAGAATAGGAATTTTTATAAATGAATGAATTTTAATAATATAATAACAAAGATATTAAGTATATAATATTTATATGCTGCTATTATGCGCATAATAATTATTCAAGCGTGTCGAGCGACTTTTGCGGTCTCGTGTTGAAATCAATACCGCTGCAAAGACCGCACGTGACGGGACTTCCAAGGGTTACATTCTCTTTCGCAAACGATACGATACTTATCTCTTTGTCTTCGTTTTTTTGAATTTTACCAAGTGTAACTTGGTTATAATATGTCATAGTCTCGAAACTAATATATATTAATAATTATTTTTATTTAAATTATTATTATTTTTCGACGAGTTTGACGTGATAGAAATGATCGAAAGTAATATTGATTTTGCTGAATCATTATTATTACTGTTATATAATTAGACATAAAGTATACACAACTAACTTTTTGATTAAAGCCACGAATTATATATTATTATTAATTATAATAAATATAGGTAACATATGTGTGCCGGAATTCGGCATATGAATTATAATTGTATATAATGTATTATCCATATTATTATTTATTGTTGTTGTTATTATATTGTTTCAGTGGCGGCGATCGTATAGGCACCACTACCCCGTGTATTGACGTTGGACGCAGTGGGGTGTACAGGCCATGGGTAGAAGATGTTAAATACTCAGTGCTGGAAAACAGACCTGCCGGACAACGGGAATAATGGCGGCGCTGCAGTTGCATCACCAGCAGCCATGCTCCAGGATGCGGACAAGTCAATGCGATTGCAAGCATGTTGGATCCGGTTGTGGGACAGGTGGGCGTACGAACAGCGCAATGTGGTCCTGTACCAGATGCACATCAATCACGTGCTGTCTCGGGAACGGTCCAAGCTAACGCTGGCCGGTGGCCGAGTGGTGTCGTGCAGGCGCATCAAGCAGCAGCAGATAGGAACGGGATCCCGGTGCTGTAGCACGACCATCACGGCCGCCGCTGTCTCGACGTTGCCTGTGGCCGTCCGGTCCACCGCGGTGCATCCTACCAGTAGATGCATCGCTTCATCCACTCCTGATGACGCCCCGATCTGCAGCGTGGCCACTGAAGCCACCGCCGCAATGGTCGCGTCGGTTACCTTATCGGACGCTGCGGGTGCTCGCGACCTGCGCGTGCTGTCTACAGCCGTTGCTCGGCTTCGGGCGTCCGGCTGGTACTACGAGGGCACCGAGGCACAGGCCTGGGCCGCGGATGCACTGGCCAGCATGCCGGCGGGTCGATTTTGCGTTCGAGATTCCAGACACTCGGAACACCTGTTTACCATGGACGTGCAGATAGGCCGCACCGGTGAGTCTCGGCTTATGAGCGTCCGGTTCACGTATGTAGATGGAGTGTTTGGGCTAGACTCGATGCCACGTCGAACAGGCGCTTTCAGCGTACCGAAGTTCCGATGTCCAATCGAGCTGATCGACTACTACGTGCGGCTGTCCCGGATCGAGGCAGCCCGCCAGATGCTCGTGTACCCGGTGTGGATCGACCAGTGTGGCCAGTTCTTTTCGTGGTTGAACCTCCGCCGGCCAGTGGTCAAGGTCACCGCCGCAGGGTTCCCGTCGCTGAAGCACATGGCCCGCCTGGTAATCAACCGGCACAAGCGTCTCATCACCATCACTCCTACATCACTACCAAACGAACTGATCGAATATTTACTCCAATATCCGTATAGCCTGTGATCAATTTATTTTCTACGTCGTCTACGTTACTTTTCTACTATTATAATACTATTATTTTAATTTTTTGTCGTATTTTTACTGTCAGTCTTAATTTATGTTAGGTATATAATTATAATATAGTAAGTTATTAGCGCATGTGCGTGTACAAATTATTATTACGTGTTTATATTTATATATAGTAATTATTAGAAGAAAATACGTTGTATATGTATTATATAGATTATAGATATCCTATATACATACCTACTATTTTTATATACAGCAGAAACAATTATAATATTATAAATATATTTTACTTTTCACTTATTCAATTTTCGCCATTGTGAATTTTTTATAAAGCATTGTGCATAGTATACATTAAACAATGTAGTGTTATGTAGATTTTGGCTTTTACCATTGTATAAAATTACTAATAATACAACCGTAAAATTTATATAGTTTTTTGAAATATTTAGATAAGTAGGATAACTATTTGGTTACAGATATAATATGACTAAATTACGCAAAATGAAACTCTACGCTATCAAATGATAATTAATTTTTTTCATTTCGCACGCATTTTCTTAATATAAATGTAAATATCTTTTAAATGCATATCCAAATTATACTTTTTAATGTAAATTATTATTACATCATGTTGTTATTTTTAATGCCATATTTAGGTCAAATTTAATTTGTAATGAAATTTTTGTTTCAAAAATACACAAGATGATACAATCGGTACAATCAAACGTAAAATAAAAATGAGTTTTAATTGCAGTATGAAATTTAATTCAACTATAATATTCGTGTATATTATAAATATATATTAGGGTTGACACTATTGAAATCGGAAACCGGTATTGCAGGATTAGATTCGGTACTGATATGAAATTGTATACCGTAGTACCGGCACAAATTGAAAAACTGCTGTGATACCGGAAAACATTTAAATGATAAACCGAGGGAGTGTAAACATTTTATTTAAAACATAATATTATAATATTTGTTATATTATGTTTAATAATTTATTATATAGAGGGAACGGTAGATAAACTACCTTATTTATAAAAAAATAATAATACACAGTCGTATAGGGATGGCTTTTTTTCTATTTAAAGGGAGGAATTTTTAATTATTATTAAAAAAAAATTATATTAAGGTGATAAAAATAATAAGGGTCTTTGCTTTTGTAGTTAGTCGAGATGGATGAAGGATTAATAATATACCTTTTAATATTAATATTATGTAACGTACAACGGTTGCTGCGGTATTTGAACAACAACCGATGTATTGACGGTATATCGAAAAAACCGTCAATCCTAATATACAGGGTGATTCTTTTAAGTGGGTACACTAATTATCTCGAAAAGTATTTACTTTTTTCAAAATATTTTTTACATGGCTTCAAGTTGTTAAAAAATTATATTCATCATTTTTTAAGTTTTTTACTTTTGAATGACAACATAGAGTTTTAATTTCATATTCCAAAGCAGAATATTTTTCTGAGTATTTTGATTCATAAAAATCGAAATTAGGACGAGTAGTTTATGAGTTATATGTATTTAAAGTTTAGACAAGCGGAGTAGTGGACAAACATTTTGCGGGGTAACTCCGTACCACTCCACTTTGCCAATCTAAACTTTAAATACTTATAACTCAAAAACTACTAGCCCTAAATTCGATTTTTATGAATAAAAATACATAGAAAAATATTCTGCTTTGGAATATGAAATTAAAACTATGTTGTCATTCAAAAAAGTAAAAAACTTAAAAAATTATAAGGATAAAAAATATTTAAAACTATAATTTTTTAATAAAACCTTTGATTTTTTAATAACTTGAAACCATGTAAAAAAATAATTTGAAAAAAGTAAATACTTTTCGAGATAATTAGTGTACCAACTTAAAAGAATCGCATCATTATAGGAAACATTTTAAGTGCTTTTGAATTTTAAATTTATACGAAATAGCGTAACGAGAACGATTTATCCTCAAACGATTTTAAACATTTGTTATTATTCAAAAAGTATAAGTCGTAGATACTTGAAACTTTTACCAGTTATTAAGATTGGCATTTTCTTTACATGATTTAATTTTCAAAATATTTTGAGATATTTATAGACAACTGAAATTTTCAATTTTTCTGAAAATTTTTTTTTGAAGTGTCGATAAATTTTTTTTGGCCCAATCAAAATACTTGGCAATTTAATACAAAGTTCCTCATTAGTTATTCTTATAGTGATTAACAAAATTAAAAGAATACATAGGCACAATTTTTTTTTATTAGCATTCGAAGTTCAAATATTGACTTAATAAGTAAAAATTACTGCAATTTTCAAATTATCTTAGATAGAAATTCATAAAAGTTTTTCTTTTTAGATCTAAGATTTGAAAATTCAATACAAGGCTCCTAAAATATTTTTACAATAGCAGTTGAAAAATAAAAGAAATGCATAGTCACATTTTTTTTTTTACAAGCATTTAAATTTAAATTTTGACAACACGTAAAAATCACGAAAAATCGCAAATTATTTTAAGCTACCTAGAAATTCATAAAAAATTTTCTTTTTAAATCTAAGATTTGAAAATTTTTAATAATCTATAATACATCTTATAGACAGATAAACCGTCTCCGTTCAGAATCGTTTTTCGTATACAATGATACCTATCATTACCTTCAAATTTAACCTACCCTAGTCAGAGGTCCACCCCACCCCCTAATGTTCAGCAGAGCGATACCCACTTACCCGCTTTTTTAGAGTATACTCTGTGAGAGTGTATTACTGATACTATATAGTATATATACAAGATAAATAGTAGAAAAATTGTTTCAATCTTCAACTTGAGAGTGTTTTCTGATAAAATATTGAATTAAGAGGACGCTACACCCGCATAATATGTTGTCTCCGTCTTACAAGTGCGTAACATAGCAAATTTTATGCTCAGCAGATCACGTTTAGCTCCGTTAGTTTAAAATTTAGAGTAAATTGACTTCTTACAAAAATTAAAGGTAACATTATTATCGAGGGCATGACGTAGGCTTTTTATTATATTTTAATTTTAAAGTGAGTTATGTGTATTTTAAGATATACAAACAATTTTAAATTTTAAAATACACATAACTCACTTTAAAATTAAAATATAATAAAAAGCCTACGTCATGTCCTCGATAATAATGTTACCTTTAATTTTTGTAAGAGGTCAATTTACTCTAAATTTTAAACTAACGGAGCTAAACGTGATCTGCTGAGTATAAAATTTGCTATGTTACGCAATTGTAAGACGGAGACAACGTATGCGGGTGTAGCGTCCTCTTAAGCTTTTTTGAGAGGTTGACATTTGAAACTACCATAAAAATAATAAAATGCACTTAACAATAATCAAAGTAATAGGGAAAAACAAAATAATAAGGAAAACCAAGAATCGTTACGCAAAACCAATTAGTTTTTGACAAAATCGATTTTATTTTTATTTGGCGTAAATTGTATATAAACTATAATTATCGTAAATAGATTCAAGTGTTTAAAAGAGCATTTTTTATACATGATAACATTTTTAAATATGTTTTCAGTTTTTCAGCTTTACGTAACAATTGACATTTTAAATTTAAATTTTATATTTTTTTAAAAACCGTGATAATTAAATACAAAGATCCTAGAAAATCTTGCATACACTAATTTTAAAAAAAATGAGACGTACGCATGTGAAACATCAAAATTGATTTGTGTGAAAATATGCTTGAAAATTGAATGGATGGTTTATTAAAGGAAATAAAAATGGCATTATCCAAAACAAAATATTTAGATTTTTTTAAGAAAAATCATTCTTAATTTTAAAGGCGCATATTGTATAACGTTTCAAGAGCCTCGAGCTTTGGGCGTTGCGTGCCTACGCCTACAACTGGTCCCATCCACTGTGATTGTATTATATATAACATCTATAGATATTTTACATAAACAATATTGAAAATATACATAGTCACAATTTACAAGCTTTAAAAATTAAAATTTTGAATAAATTCGTTAAAATACCAAAAATTTGTCAATTATTTTGAAGTTAGAAATTAATATGTTCTTTTTATAACTAAGATTTGAACATTTGATGCACGATTTCTCATAAAGTCATAAATTATTCTAATCTCAACAAAAATAAAACTAAAAATCCACGTTAATTGCTAATAAAGTAATAACTTTTAAACAGCATAATAATATATATATTGTATATAGTATATATATAATATATAAACTTATTTTAACCTTAGATGTTATAATGGTCATAAATCATAATATTATACTAAATTAAGAACTGTGTATTTATCTATACAGAACAAACTATATATAATTATACTTATGATTTATAAATGTAAGAAAAAGTACTCAGATTGATGTACTTTAAAATTTAAATAGACCCTGCAAATTGATAAATTTTTTGCGTATAAATGTATTATACATTTATACGTCAATACGGATTAACAAGTATCCAGCCTGTATGTAATATCGAAGTAAAAATATGAGGTCGTCAAAAAAACTATTGGAAATCATTGTTCACTCAAATATAATAAGTAATAAATTATGATAATAATTATCCGATAAACGCTGCGAAAAGTGCAAATGAATCCGCGGAATTCAGGAGTCCGAGGTGACTAAAGGTATATTCTTTATTTCTAATAATAAGATATTCGCATTCTATATAGTAGGATGTCCCGCCTTTTTTATGATGTTAATTACTACCAGTAGCAACATTTTTGAATTAATTATAATCTCTTGTTTTTTTTTAGATAACATTATTTATTTCTAACAGACCTTATTAGTGGAGTAATGAATTTAAATATATTTATGGAACAGTAACAGGTATTTATTCTAATAATAAAATTAGGTAGGTATCAAAATTAAACGCAAACTGCTTCTATGCTTGTAAGTGAGATAACAAATACGAATGTGTGGCATTCTCTCAAAGATAATTAAGTAGAATAATCTAAAATTATAAATAAATTCTATGGTAGGTACCAAGGTACCTAATTAGTATAATAAATAGTTTGTCTATTTGTCTGTCTCTAACATAACTTCCTTAGTAGTACCGTAATTGGGGGGGGGGGGGGCGGTACTGGTTTGCGCACAAATACCAAAAAGACAACTTGTTTGGGCACAACACTACCACTCGTTTGGGAACAGTTGAACCGTAACCAAGCACATGGTATTATATAATATAATACTTGTTTGTGTAAATTTTAATTTTAATTTTAATATAATATGATTGGTAAACGTGTCTATTATTTTCCGTAAAACAGTTTCCCATTATTTTTATGTATTTCATTTGGTCTATTTCGCCAGATCTATATCTTGTCCAAAAGTTTATGCGATGTTCGACTGATTCTATTGACTCCTTACTCCTTATTTTCGTGTGCACAAACCAGTTGTACATTTAATATAACTGTGTGCGCAAACGAGTTCCGATTTTTCAGGTAAAAATTGTAGAATGTGCGCAAACAAGTTGCAGCCAACTGGGGGGAGGGGGCTAAAGGCTTAAGCATTCCTCGAAAAAATTGGGTTACAGCATGATTTCTTAGAAAATATATCCTATATCGTTGCGCCCCAGGTATCTGATTAGGTATAATATAAAGTTGTTTGCAATTCAAACACTTGTAAAACTTTGTAAAGTTAAAGTTAATATATAATTTAAACTAAAATCTTTTATACAGTAAAAATATGCCACTAAATTTATTAAGAAGTCAGGTCCGCGATGGACATACATGTAGGGGGTGCTTTGGGTGTTAAATCACCCTCTCTTATCGGCCGTTTAATACAAAAATAAATTATTTGTTAATTTTTATTATTTATTATTATTTAAAATTATACAGTGGGTAATATTATATTTTCCTTACATAAATATTCTAAAGTTAAACACATTTCATAATTTATTATTGTGACCGTAAGACTTCATGATGGATGTGTGAATAGTTTCCTTCCCCGAGTTGTGACTTGTATTATTTAATTATTGAATTAAAACACTTCTCCCCTTTAAAAAATCTTGGCTATAGATTTATTGTGGCGTGAGACACGACAGTGAGTTGAAGAAAAGAATTGGCGGTGACAAACTCATTGACGGGACATCCTGTATATATATAGTATAATTATAGTTTTTTACTAGTGTATACATGACCTACTATGAGAATATTGTTTTAAATACCATTGTTAAAAGGATCGATAACTGTGAGATTGTGTAAAAGCCAAGGGAGCTGTTCATTTGGCCGTTATTCCCACAATGATATACACGAACTAAAATGCGATTTATTATAGAAAAATTCAAAAATGCGCGATAATGGGTTCTGGTTTGTATACAATATTAAACCAGATGGAATTTGTCTGGGGATTTAAAAAAACTGATTTAGAAGGTTTATATTTTCATGACAATCAAACTATGTTGATTTTTTTTAAGACAGACGTCTTTTTTTCTCCGAATAAGTAACGCGTAATATTTGTAATGCAAATTTTACGAGGTGCAAGATTTTTCAGAAAGCAAATTACCGACTGTTCAAATTATAAAAAACAAAATTAATGTTAATTGCATGCAAAGCTTTATATAGTGCATAATATGCCATACACAAACAGTAATACACGAGATCACATATACATATAATATTGTATAGATGGCAAAAAGAAAATTCTTTTCCACGAAAGCAGCTTTATCTACGATATAATAGGTATTAATTTACACGAGCCAACGAGCTCGTGAAAATTAACGAGTCTAATAAATGATTATGATTATATTATTATTATGAATGATATTATTACGACTATAATTATACGTTGCGAGGAGGCTTAAATTATGCAGTGTATAATACATACATATTTAATGCTCGTTGTCAAACACCCGATATGCGTTTGTGTAATTAATGTTATTCTCTTATCTAAACACATATTTGGCACCAGTGATGATAATTATATTATAATAATGCGTATCGTTTCCGTGAATTCGGCTTCTTCTTAGATATCCGTTCACACATCATCACCACCGCCTCAATATATATATATATATATATATATAATTACCACACACACTGCAGAGTTCAATTAAAATATTATAATAATAATATGTAATCAAAACGAATGAATAGACAAAGCAGGCCAACCCACGTTTTGATACGATATATTATCAATTTATCACAAATAAATTATTATTAATATCCATATTATATTGTTGTAAACTGTAATTATACTGATGTTATGGTGGTTATTAAAAATTTTCCAAATAATGGTTATAATATTAATTACCGTGGAGACTAGCGTACTCAATAATTATTATTCAATATTTTTTTTTTATTGTGTTTAAAATTGTATATAATTATATTGTCAACGAGTTCGTCAAGGTGTCTACTAAACAAGCCTACACTTGAGACTTGTCACTTCTACCGTTCGTATGGTCACAGTGGCCCATTCCGTCCATACAAGCTACGTACAGCATTTGAATATAATATATAATATAAAGAATAAATATAGTATAGTTTTTATCGTGGTCGAACGTCCCACTCAGTTCTAATCAAACGTCCCGTTGAATTTCAAATGTATATTTTTACTGTTAGAATACCATTGATAATATTTTATTTTAATATTAAAATTACAATAAATGTTATTTTCTCCGAATTCTTTACGCTGTACAGCTTTTTATCAAAATGTTGTGATTGTTTTATATATGATTCCGCTTAACATCGGTTGGGTCAACAATGCGCACCACTTCACGTTTCACCACGTGCAACCAAATTATTGTAGTTTATGAATTATAAATAATTTATACGCAATATTATGTCAGTGTGTGTGTGTGTGTGTGTAGACGTTATAAACAAGTGCCGCACCTATTCGATGTACATTTCATAGTATGTTCATGTATATGATATTGCTATACCAATACAGTTTGTAGTGATTTGTAATTTTTATTTCGAATAACATGCTAATAGATTATGCGTATTATTTTTACGTATAAATTATTCACCGTAAGTACTAGCGATTTCCCACTGCTTGGTCAAAGTTGGACCGTATGCTGAACCGCCGGCTTGTATACTAAAATGTATTATACATTGGAGTATCTATTGTATTATTAATTAATATAGGTGTTGTATATATTGCTGTAGCGTTTTTATATTTTACGTCTTGTTTGTACATACCGAGTTCGGCGTATTCTGCGTGACGTATCAGAATTCGGATGGAATAATAATATTTGTTTAAGAGATTATTTATATCCCACTATTCTCTAGAAAATAAAATAAACTTGCACGAATAACAATTCTGCTAAACTGAGATTACAATTAATCTAAGAATCTGATTTCATATTATGCTAGATATATATATTTTATATTATTGTATTATATTACCTTTATGACTGTATGCTATAATGAATTGTGCGAGTACCTATGTCTGATTTTTATGGAAAATTAATTCATTGATTATTTTTAGGTACCTACTTTAAATACTATATTCTAATGACTTTACGAAAGATCTCATTGTTTTTGTAGTTTTTTTTAGATTTTTTTAAAAATCTAGAGACTTTTTAAATTTTATAAACTCGAAGTTTTATGTGTTCCTGGGTTATTAAATTAATAAATAATAAAGATTAAAGAAGCTAGTATACACTAAAGAAATTTCCCAGTCCTAATCATTGTATTATGAGAAAATAAACATCATTAACCTGCAATAATAGGTAACTTTCTTCAATCTGCTGAGAAGTTATATTAAAGGTCATCTAGTTCTATCTTGTATACTTTTATATTTTGTGATGTTAGCCCTATGAACATTATTTTTTATAAATTACTATTCTATTATGGTAGATAGAATTTGAGATATCTTCTAACCTTAACCTAACCTTTAAGTTGAAGATGCTGAACCAGATACCAAACCAAATATTTGCCGGACAATATTTTTCTGTAGATTAATTATCATTAGGTAGGTATCGCATTGTATGTTACTTGAAAATCATATAAAAATTCAAGTTTAATTTGTTATCTTGGTTACATATATAATATCAGAATATAACCACTAAAATGAAATAAAATCATGTCATATTAGGATTTAGGATCATATTACGACACGCATGTTTCAATTAAAGTGGCTAAAGCTCATAAATTTAATCATGATGTGTACATTTTTAAAATATTTGGATAATACCTACATATTAATTATTATGATTAATAATTGTGGTGGTAATTTTAATTTATTATGTTTTGGTGTGAATCCAATTAAACTAAAAATAATATATTAATTCATTTGTATATTTTTATTTAATATTTTTGAACATATTTTGTTTTTTCGTTGTTAAATTATTGTATACTCACCATTCGATCGTTCAAATTATTTTAAATCAATTATCATAGTTAAATCAAATAATTTTGGTTTTTGCTATAAAATAGCATAAATCGGTACTATTGATGCTAATATATTTCTTCTCAATTTTCAATATTTTTTTTATTTTCATGAAAACCATCCTGAAATCTTACAAATTTCGATTTTATAGCATACAACTTAACAGTTATTTAGTTACCTTCCAATCTAAAGAGTAATCTGCTTTATAAAAATGTTAAAGAAATAGTGCCCTTTTTACAGTCTCATATTATTCAGCTTCAAACATAATTTTACTTTAAAGTTATGTTATTATTACTAATTCGATAAGAAATTAAGTATCACGTATCATGCGTTTATAAATAAATATACCTAATCAAAATCACAATCCTACAGCAAAGTTATAGCTTTCGGACGGATGGCTGAACAAAAAATGTCTAGCCCTCTCTCAAGTATGACTGAGCAAAAACTTCCTAGACTCTAGAGTCTAGAAGTTGATTAAATTTAATAAGACAGAGTAAGTTTAAAAAAAAAAACAGATTGTCCGTTCATAATATAAAACTGATTATTAGTTGTCTAAAATAATAATAGTATTAATTCTATATAATATTATGAACTATATTGTAATTCAATAGTTGTACAGAAAATAATTATAAAGGATTTTAAGTACCAAGTAAATTTGATTTTATATCTACATTGAATCATTTCATTAGAATCACATTTTAACAATAATCTTGCATACTGATGATGTTAAAATGCCATGTTATTCGATTTAATACTTGAACAATATTATTCTAACGAAAAGGCGGCAATTATTAATATACATAATATTTTCTTTTTCATTATAATTTTGATAATGTGAAAAATTATTACATTCAATAGAATTTATTATTGATTATTGATTTATTAGGCACCAGAGCCGGGCAGATCGTTATCATTGATTTATACAATGATGTTGTGTTACCTATGCGAACAGTTTGCAGGCGTTTTTCAATCATTTTCCTCTGCTTACTCTACAACCTTATCCAGAGGAATTTATTTTATCACTTTAAAGTTATAAATTTTAATTAGGTATCGATTATCTATAGACTTTATTAACAATATTCCTGAGATGTGTTTACAACAGATCACCGTTGACAAAACCATTACATCCATAGGCCTGTAATATGTATTTTAAGATCATTTAAATATAATTTTAAAAAAATAACTTAGTATGTAAGTAGTGCCAGTAGTATATTACTTATTAGTATGTACTATGAATAAGTATTTATCACTTAGTTGTTAGTATGCAATTGAAATTTGAATAATAATATACATACCTAGTTCAACCTAGATTTTAAAGTATTTTCTTATGAATGTGTTTAAACAATTTAATTTTTAAATACAAATATTTCAATATTCAAACATTTTATTCGGTTGTAATTAAATGCTGCGTATTATCATTTTTGCCTATTTTCAGTTTAAAATAATTTTACTATACACCGTACCTAATTAATTATAAAAAAAAATAAATATATTTATATATAATATAATGTATTTTTAATTGTATAGTATATAATATTTATAATTATTTAAGATGAACGTATCCAATCTCCGGAGTTTAATTAGTATTTAAATTGTATACGAATTTTGAGAAACCTAACTAACATTAATTATTAATAATGCATCTTAAATATATTTTTAAAATTATAAATTTGTATTGTTTATTATTATTTAGTACAAAAGTATAAAATATAAATAAGTAATAAACTAATAACTATAGTAAAACGATATATAAAGTGGAACATATAGGCCTCCCATCTACAAGTATTATGTATATAAATGTTGTATTTGGTAATTATTATCTTGATTATAAATTTATGTATATAAAAACATATTATAATTATAAAATATGAAATAATACAATATTCAATCTAAATAATACTATGTATCAAATTTACAATTTCAAAATAACCCGGCATTATTTATCAAAACTTATCGTTATCAGGTGGTTACAAATTTGTAGCGGTATTACCATAACCGCAGATAAACAAACCTCCTTGGATATAGCGTGATGATGAATTGTAGGTTAACGCCTATTATCATCATCTACTCACGACTCTTTCGTTGTTTATTCTTTCGGTGTTTTCTGCTTTCGTGGTTGAAACTACTTACGAAGTTGTAATTAGATTTTTGTATTCCTACTATAGTGTTTTCATAACAGATTTTGCGATGCCGGAAGAAGTGCCTCATTTTGTACCCCCAGAGATTCAAAATAACCCATTCGGATGGGGACCGTGCGAAATGCCTGACCAGTTTAAGGACATGCCATATCAACCGTTCTCAAAAGGAGATCGTATTGGAAAAGTAAGATGTTTGATGATCCAAATTGCTGTTTGAATTTGTGTGATTAATACCAATGCCAATTTTCTCTCTAGATTTCTGACTGGACTGGCTTGTCGCAGGACAAGAAATATTTGAGTGGGTATTCTTTTCTCTAGTAGGAGTTGTATTACTTCATAAGAAAACCATTTATTTTGTCATTTTCTAGACAAATATCAATCTCAATTCGGGGGTGGTACTCAGTATACATATTATCACGAAGAAGATGAAAACACATTCCATTTAGTTGACACGACTCGTGTACAAAAACCTCCTTACCAGCGGGGTCGTCATTTCCGTCAAGGAGGTCGTATGTTGCGAGGACAAGGTGGTCGTGGAGGCATTTCACGTTTACCTGGTGGTTCTAATCAATTCCAATCCCTTGGAAAATTGAACAAACTTCAAAGGTATTATATTATAACATAGCCTAACTTATAATATCAAAAACATAAAATATAGTTAATTTTAAACTATAAAGTTAGACTTAATTTATATTATACAATGAAGATGCAGCCCAATTTATAACATCTTTATTAACTTAAAGTACCTAATGATATAATCTAAAATACTATGATAAATACAATTAAAATCTATTTTGTTTTCTGTTTTCAAATATCTATGAATATCAGCAATATGGCACTAAATATTACATTAAGATTAGTTGAGTAAAAATAAATATAAATTTTAAATCCCTCTACAGTCATCTAAATTTACAGTTTTATTTAATATAATAAGTTTCTGTTAATAAATTACAATCTTCTTGTATTACCTATCACTAAATATATTTTGTTATTGATAAAAATTGTTTTACAGAGATCGTAAAAATCCAAATGCACGTAGAGGTTGGAATAATAAGCAAGGGGGACGATCCAATAAAAATAACATGCAAATGAAAAGTCGAGATGCTTCTGTTACTGTAAGAGCTGATTGGAATACCATTGAAGAGATGGACTTTGTTAGATTTTCAAAATTATCTTTGCCTACTGTTAAAGAACCTGAAGATCTGTAAGTTTCATATTTATTTATAAACCAAACTTGATAAGGTATTTTCAACTTTTTTTTATTTATATAATTATTTTAGTGTATGTTGCGGCTCCTTGGAATATTATGATAAGTCATATGACCGAATAAATGTAAAAAACGAAAAGCCATTGCAACGTGTTGATAGACTTTTCCATACTGTTACTACGACTGATGATCCAATTATACGAAAAGTAATTTTACACATCAATATTTATTCTAAGCTTATTGTAAACCTTTCAGTGTAACATCTTTCATCTTTATGTATTATAATATCTTTTTGTATCATCTCTTGAGGTCATTCAAGCCCATTGCTTTATCATACACTTCTTTTTATTTATCTGTCCTATACAACTTAATAATTTCTTAATTCTAAAATGTTAAAAACTTTGTTGGCTTTATTAATCCTAAAAATATTGCTTAGTTTTCCCTCGGGATCTTCTATTTAAATTATCTTTTGCTATTTAATTGGATCTTAATATGTGGCCTAATCGTCTCATACATTATCACTGATTAACATATTTACATATGTTGGGGTTTTCATTGTTAATATGTTTAAAAATGTATTCTGTTTTGTAATTTTATTTTTGTCCATATACTTTCTTCAATATTCGCATTTCTATAAATAATGAATTTTTTTTTGGCTAAGGTAATAGCCTTATTGGCAGATTTCATAAACAAGTTAAGATTGTTCTCACAATAACTTTATAAACACATCCTTATTTTAGATTTTTTCCATAGTAGTTGTTTTGATATAAAATACTTAAGACATTTTTGTTTTATGCTTTATGTATGATATAGTGTTATTTCTTGACTCAATTGTAATTATAATTCTTTAGCTGTTTCTAAATGTTTCAGATTGTATACCCTCATGAACTTTTATTCTGCATGTTTGTTATTTGTTATAGTTTTTTTTCATTTGTTGAAAATCTCATTTTTCCTTAATTTTGTGTTAATTCTTCAGTTACAATATTCTATCTCATGAATAAATATGCCGAATCTGTATATGTAAAAATTAACTGCTAAGTCCAAAATAAGATTTTTATACATTGAGATACTCCGATTAATATTCTCCTTGTAAAAATAAAATCAATAATAAATGTGATGAATGACACTACAATTGTTGTAGCTAATAACATGTTTTATTCTGTTATTAATGTTATTATATTTTTCTTCTTGTATTAAAATTTAAAAATAATTTTTATAGTTGGTGAAAACAGTGGGTAATGTTTATGCTACAGATGCTATATTAGCATGCTTAATGTGTTGTACTCGATCTAACTACAGTTGGGACATAGTTATTGATAAAGTTGGTGATAAACTGTTCTTTGACAAGAGAGATAATACTGAATTTGGTAAGACTTTTTAAAAACATACAACAAAACTGATAATGTTTCTAACTATTATTTACTTGATATTGTAGATTTACTCACTGTGAATGAAACAGCAGTCGAACCTCCGTCAGAAGAAGCAAATAGCTTGAATTCACCCAGGAACTTGGCATTGGAAGCTACATTTATCAACCATAATTTTTCTCAACAAGTATTAAAGACTGTAAGTTTTAAAATATTTTACTTCAATAATTAAAGACAAATGTTTTTAAACAGTGATATAATATTAAAGGGAGAAGCAAGATACAAGTTTGATGAACCCAATCCATTTGTGTCAGACGATGAAACTGATGGAGAAGTAGCTTCTGTTGCTTATCGATACCGTAAGTGGGATTTGGATAATGGAATTGTATTGGTTGCTAGATGTGAGCATGACTCAGTACTACAAGTACCAAATGGAGATTTACAGTTTTTGACCATTAAAGCACTTAATGAATGGGACTCAAAGGTATGATATTGAACTTTATTTTATTATAAATTACAATATAATATGTTTTTATATTTGACAAAATAGCTGTCTGGTGGAGTAGATTGGCGTCATAAGTTAGATGTACAACGTGGAGGAGTTTTAGCTACTGAATTACGAAACAATGCTTGTAAATTAGCTAAATGGACTGTACAAGCTTTGCTTGCTGGCTCTGATTACATAAAGTTTGGATATGTTAGCCGTGTACAAGTGCGTGATTCGTCCAAACATGTTATATTAGGAACTCAACAATACAAACCTACTGAGTTTGCAACGCAAATAAACTTAAACATGGATAACGCATGGGGAATACTAAGATGTATTATAGATTTGTGTATGAAGCAAAAGGATGGCAAATATCTCATTATGAAAGACCCGAACAAGGTTTGTACTCTTTAGTTAGATAATAATCTTTTAGTAAAGGTAATTTATAATTAATTTTCCATTTTCAGCCACTCATTCGTTTGTATGATATTCCTGATAACACTTTTGATTCAGATAATGATGAGAATGAAGATGAAGAAAGTGGTAAAAAAATTTAGTTTATTTAATAATTAAAAAATATATTTTTCATTGTAATTTAATTTAATACTGTGTTGTGTGCTAGGTATTAGATACTTTTAACCTTTAACAATATAACTTATAATATATTTATCTTTTAAATATAATTAGGGGATAAATTAAAAATCAATAAATATTTGATTAACTTAGATTAATTCTATTTAATAAATTGTTAGGAAATGAATTTAAATATAAAAAAAAAATAAACAATGATCCCTTTTTATTATAAAAAATGTCCACGAGTACCAAACCTATAGTTCCCTCCCCCACAGCTCCACAGGCTAATGGCCTTTGTTGTTGAAGCCTCAACTCCCCCCCCCCCCCAAAAAAAAAATATATATATATATATATATATATTTAGTCCATCATAAATTTTTTTTGATTTCTTAGCTCATACCAGTAATCATTATAGAGCCTACACAATTTGTTAATTAATTTAATGACTTAAAATATCAAAACATAATTGTAGTTATTATTACAAGTATTTTTTTTACTGCTATTACTTTATCCTATGTTTCCTACGTAAATTTATGATTGTTTTATGCTTATTATTAAAATAGTAATTGTGTACTTATTTATTTTTTTACATATATTTATTATTTACCTTTTTTTTAAAAAAATATGTTTTGTGTTTATCTTAGGTGAAAAATCTACAATACCAGCTGAACTTCTTCCATCAAATCCTTAAAAGAAATTTTAAATTACATCATGTTTTTTTTTTAAATTTCATTAAAAATATAAGTTACAGTTTTATATTCTTTTTAGTCTAAATTATATATCACTTTGTAAACATCATAAATATGTATTATGTTTATTTATCAGTACATTATGATTATATTACATTCAACAATAGTAAAACATTTATTCAGATATTGATTTTTTTTTTTTGTAAATTATTATAAACTTTTATAACTTAGTTAAAAATCTATTAATATAATTTATAAAAATATCTTTATAGTTAAATACGCAATTTAAAAATTTCCCAGTAAGTAAATGTTTCCAGTGTCAATAAAACCGTTATAACTTTTGATGACTATTTTTTTTTTTTAATTGTAGTTGTTAAAAAATTGCCATACATTCATACCTTAATTTGTTTTGTTTGTCTAACATAAAACACACTGGAATGTATGTTCAGTAAAACAACTTATATCAGATTACAGTAGAGTCCCACTAATCCGGACTAGATGAGATCAGACTCTCTCCGGATTAAACGAAATGACGTTTTTTTTTTTAACTTGTTAATTAATACACACTAAATAATAACAATAAATATATTGTCAAAAAACATCTCATGTATTTAACATTTAATACGAATTCAAAATTTATTGATTTACAATTTTACATTAGGTACACATTATTATTTTTATTACATATTAAGACTTATACACAATCACTACTAAACAAAATAATATCACAATACATACAAATGTACCTAATCAAAACGATAATGTCTTAATTATGGATATTCCCGAATATTAGCAAAAAATATCACAATATGTAATCGAAACGATAATATTTTTAATACCATAATATCCTGAATATATACAGGGTGATTCTCTTATCAAACAACACTCATTATAAAAGTATTGACTTTTCAAATTTTTTTTGTTTTTCAAAATAGTAGATTTACACTTCTTGAATTGTTTATTTTTTTAATATTTTTCAACCTTATATTTCTTAGATAAACCACTATCAACTTTTGATTTTTAAATGGTATCCTATACTTAAAATTTTGTAAATTAATAAAGCTATTTTTTTTATTAATTATTGCATTAAAATTTCGAATTTAGTGCTAGTAGTTTATGAGATATAGGTATTTAAAGTTTAGATTGGCAGAGTGGAGTGGTACGGGGTTACCCCGCAAAATGTTTTTCCACTGCTCTGCTTATCTAAACTTAAAATACTTATAACTCATAAACTACTCGTCCTAAATTCGATTTTTAAGTATCAAATATTTAAAAATATAATTTTTTAATAAAAGCGTTGGTTTATTAACAACTTGAAACTATGTAAAAAAATATTTTGAAAAAAAGTCAATACTTTTTTAAATAATGAATGTTTGATAAAAGAATCACTCTGTATATTAACTGTATAATATTATACATGTGTACTAATACGAAACATAAATTGTCCGGATTAGCAGGACTCTATTGTATTTAGATTAGACTATATGAGTGCATTGACGTACTATCAAACTTTATGTTTTGCTCATTGGTTTTTTATGATATTTAAAATGTGAGTTATGCTAATTAAATTGTAATATTTTAGATATTCATAACTTGCTTTTGTATAACGGATTATGGTTTTGTGTCTTAGGAAGACAGTGTGCACTTGAGTACTATAATATTTTTAGATCCTGAGCAAAATAATTAATAATATTGATTTTACAACATAATGTGCGTCTATTATCTTTTAGCTTTTGAGCAAGGGAAATCTAGGAGAAAATAATAAAAAAAAATCAAGAATTTTTATACAAAATCTATTTCTATCAAAATTAATTCTGACCTAATAACAAATTATTGTAGATATTTTTAATTTTTACCGAATAACTACAGCCATTTTCAAAATATTTTTATTAAGTTATTAGACATGTTATTTAACATTTTCAATTTTTTTCCATTTATTTTCAAAGTAAAAAAGCTTTAAGATGTAATGAAAGGTTATTTATATATTATTATAATAGCAGGTCCAACATTTTAAGATATATGGCCATGAATTTTTTTGACTATTGTAAGTTCAAAATTGGATATCTACATTTTAAATGAAGAGTAACAATGTTAGTCACTTTATTGTACATAATTCAAAAGCATTATTCCTGGAAACTAAATACTTAAACATATTATAAATTTCACTATACACTATGGAATTTAAAAAATATTTAGTATAATTTTAAGCTATTAACTATTTCTATCATTATACTATTCATATTGTTTTAGAGTAGGACAGTATTATCTCAAGAGTTAATAACATCAATATAATTATATGCTAAAAATATACACTACTTTGATTACTAATATGTGCAATGTTTTTGAAAAAAATTAGAACTTTCATAAAAAAATCAGGCGCGTATACAGGGGGGGGGGTCAATGGGGCCCCCCACTGAAATTATTATCCCACGATTGTAATATTTCTATATACTTCTGAACAAATGACATAAATACAATTTTGATGTTAAGCATAATAATAATAGTCACATTAAAAATAACGAGTAAGGAAGAAGAAATTGTTTTATTGTAGCTGTACAATTTATATTACTATATTTTGTAACCCTCCCCCCCGCAACAAAGATACTGTATTCTCTGTATGTGCCTGAAATAAGTTTTTTATAGCAATATTTAAAATGATTGGTATCACTTTACTATACATTAGTTACAGCGTAGAGTGATCCAATTAAATGGATATATTAAATTTATATTCAATTGTATAAAACCATTGTAACTGTACCAAAAATGACTGAGTGAAATTTTTCGAATTTTAACATAATTGAATAGATATTATTCACTCGTTCGACTATAGAAAATAAAACACACTAATTTCGGAGAATGAATTATTGATCATAGTCGACTAAAAAGTCACATGTAACAGGTTCATAAATTATTTCAAATCAGTGAAGCTTAAACTTTTACGGGTCGTAACTGAAAATAGTTATTTCAGTATTCTTTATTTCTGACCATGGTTCTAAATACTCAATAATTATTTTAATACCTATTCTATTCAGTGCGAAACTAATGTGGTAGTGGTACCTATTTGAGAAGCGGTTGCTTTTATATGAAAGTGAAAAACAATTACTAAATATGAAATAATAATATTAAATACTAAATTGTTATAGTACATATTGTGTTTGACATAAATTGTTGATAGATGATGGGTGGGTGGTCGGGTGGTGTGCCAATTTTAGGGTTCGTTTCGATACTGACTTCGCTTTCATGGTGCCATACCCGTGTAATATTACATAATTATTTGAGTTAAAGTAAGTTCATAGGACATCAACATCATTATTAAGGTTACTTTTTTTTTCATTTTATAATACAAATTATATTATATTATTCATATAAAATATGGTAGGTATATAATATGTACAGTGAATTTTGGTAACAGCGGACCAGTTTTTATTGACTACTACAGGACGCGTCAATTTTTCCAATGACGTATTTAATCTTTTCGATGGCCATATCCACGTCTTTGTCAGTGATGTTCTTGTGCGTCACAATCCTCACTCTTGCATCGTTTATCTGCGCTATCCTCACAGCAGTCGATCGTATTTTATTATTCGACATACTGTCACATCCGTCAGCGTCCACCTGTTTAAGGGATGTTAGGTAATTATGAATAAATCAATTGTCAATCTTTAATTAGTGTTTTAGAAATATTTTGTTCAGTGAATACGATCTTTATTGGCAAGCCTATTGTTATTTGTTATCGCTTATCAAGAATGTATAAACGTTGAAAAATATAAATTAATGAACTACACGTCTACACTGATATGATACAATGTAACAATACCAAATAGCCAAATCTACTATATCGACTACGTAATAGGTTGACTACGTCAGTATTGTCTATATAGTTGTCAAGGTCTTTATAACTAAGTAGTAAGTTAAAACTATAATTGACTATAGTAGGTAGTATAGCCAGTATAGGTATTACATCAACATGTTGCCTGTACCGATGCCATTAATTAAGACTTAATCGTATACATTGAACTACATAACTATATATAGTTCAATGATCTTATGTGGTACACATTGTAGTAATATAATACCTACGTATGTTATTGTTATATTCTAGGGATGACGACACTTTTTTGATAAAGATTTACTATGAGTTCTACACTACTACCTATTGTTTTGTATTTGAGGTGTCATATTAGCATATATAATATTACAACTATTATCAACAGTGTTCATCCAAATCTTAAGGGGAGCCTGGTGAAGCTACTAAATTGTGTGATGTTAATTACTGATTAGTAAATTCTAACAAAGGTAGATCGACTTTTCATTGGTCTGTTTCATCCACTATTTGGCTTTTGGCGTATTTTAAAATACAACGATGTGTAAGAATGTTTTTAATTGTTATAGTTAATTATTCTATAGCTGAACGTTTCTGATTGCATTAATAGACATTAATAAATAGATATAATATTGTATTCAGAATAAAAAAAAAAGGAGGTTACATTTTGATCAATTTAATTATTTATTTTAATATTTTATTACCTTACTTTTTGCCTAAATACATAATCACTATCAATTTTTTTTTTTTAATAACTCTTGAATTGTTCAAATATTTGGTCTTTAAATTATCATGGACTTATTGTTCTTTTTTGTAACAGATTTAATAAAATATTGTAAAAACAAAAAAAAAAATTATCATAACTATTAAGTCGAAAGTCTAAGTTCAACAGCTATTTTTAAGTTCGATTTTCAAACGGTCAAAGATGTTTGACATTTGCGTTAGATTTTTGGTGTACATTTTTTATTTTTTATTTTTTAATACTGAAAATAAAAAACTTAAAAATTCATAAAAAAAATTCAAAAACATTCAATATAGCCAATTTCTAAATTTTATTTTGAGAAAAATTTATACGGTAAAAAAAATTATTTAAATCAAATGGACGATTTTTTTAAATATCAATATTCTTGTTAAGTAAATTACGATCTAGTTATTATGTTAGAATCTTAGAATCATTATAATTTTAAAAAATATAAATTTACCTAGGTGCATATGATATTTAAAAATATTCATGTAAAATATTTAAAAATAATTTATATTTTTTGAAATTATAATGTTTCTAACATAAACTAGATCATAATTTATTTGACGAGAATATTGATATTTAAAAAAATTGTAAAAAATCAGCCATTTAACTTAAACAAGTGTTTTACCATATACATTTTTCTGAAAATCAGTCTTACAAATTGGCTATATTGAATACTTCAAAAAAATTTTCATCAATTTTTAAGTTTTTTATTTTTAGTATTAAAAAATAAAAAACGTATTCTAAAAATGTAGCCCAAGTGTCTATGAATTATATTTAAAAGAATTTTTTTTTAAATATTGATTAGAACAAAAGTTATTTCATTTGTCAGATCTCCGTGGGACACTGTACCTATACCTACATACATACTTGCATGCAGTGAAAGACAGGCAGTAGCACTTTTAAAAACAAACTGGTTTTACTTACTTTTATAAGCTCGGAAACGAAGTATTTGGCGTCGACTCCAGATGAGTTTATGTTCACCAAAAGTATGTTAGTTTGGAGCGCGTCTAGATTGACGGTCACATTGGGACTTGCTATCCTTTGAATAGCTACATGTAATAAAAATATTAACTAAATAACAATAATTAATCATAAACAATTTACAATGCCGTAAATACATGCTTGGTATCAATTAACTTTAATGAAATGTAGTTAAATTATCTATTTCCATGCAGAAAATTATTGTGTGATTTGTGATTATTTATCCCGAACCTATTATCTAAGGATCCGGGGTGAATCCTTATTAGTTATTTTAACGATTTACACATTACGCAATTACGCGTAATTAATATTTCAGTAGACTTTAGCGGTATGATATAGCAATATATGGGGAAAATTACGAAGAGCAAAATCTCTTTCAAATTTTGTTGCAACGACGAAAAGAACTCGATAGATTTAGAAATGTTTTTATTTTTTCAACTCGAAATCCCTAACAATAAGATTATTTTCGTCGTCCTTCTCAAACTCTGGTGATATTACTCGTGAAATTCAGAATTTAGTATACACATATTTAAGTAGAATCTAGTAAAATTGTTGGTAAAGGAAGTTCTTAACAATTTAAAATACATAATAAATACGATACCAATATTTTCTAATGAAAATCTTCAGACCCATCCAGACCAAAAATAATATTTGTCGTCAACCATTTCTGATTTGTCATTTATAAGCAGTAATATAAATATTTGTCGACGACAATATCAGAAACTTATGTTCCTTGATCTGGACCTGACTTTAAGCTTAAAATGTGACATAAGGATCCTTAAAATTACTCATAAGTTGTCTTTATTGAAAAAAAAAAATTAAGTATCGAGCTGTAGCTACAAAGCACCTACTTAAGTTTTTTATTAGGTCTGAAAATTGAGTTTAGACAAAATTAGATTTTAAAACGAAAAATAATAATTTTTATTAAACGAAAATTAGTAAAGTAGTTGTAATCTAACAAATTAAAAATATTGCTATTATTTTTTTTAATTTGGCCTGAAAGAATATTTTAAACGGCTTTAAACTCCCTCAATCTCCATGATATCCATTAATGAGCATATTATCAGTATTTAATTAATAAGTAATAGCATGTTATATTTTAGTCAAAGCTATCATCTTTTGTACCGTAGGCTATTTTCTTTGCGTTTTTGTGATCGTCGGCCAGCCTTTCCACACAATTGTCCAACGCGTATAGTCCAGCTGCAGCCACGATCCCGGCTTGACGCATGGCACCACCTAAAACTTTTCTGATTCTCCTGGCCCTGTGAATCGAAATATTAAAATATTAGTTGTTGTTATTAAAATGTCACCTTTAATATATGGTGTCAGTTCAGCTTGAGCAACCGTACTCTTGAGCAACAAGTACGTTATCGACTGGTAAAAATCCTGGCTACGCCACTGCTCACTTCTACCTGACAAGTTTCCGCTCATATCAGACTAACCATCCAGATGAAACTGCACATGCAGGTGCTGCTATACATGTTAGATCATTACTCGCATCACACCAACTCATTAATTTCCAAACAGACTACATTCACTCTTGCGCCGGTATAGGCGGTAATTAATAGTATTCCTATCTCAATAGCAGCTATATACTGTCCTCCCTTCTCATTTTTTTTTCTTTAATAACATTTTTAACTTTTTTTTTTAACTATACAAGTGTCTTCACTGGAAGCTATCCGTCCTTCACACCATAATTATCAAATTCATCAATTTCACTTATTATTCAAAATTTATGTAACAGATTGTGGAAATAAAAATTAAATAATAAAAAAAATATATGGTATGACTGCATATGTTTTTTTTTTTGTATAATATGTATAACGCACTGACACCCATGTTTCTATTTTTGTATTTTGTATACTTACATTTTGATGTAGGCACTTATGTCTATTGTAACAATAATACTTAACTTATTTAAAAATCTAAATTTTTATAATCAATTTTTCGCCTATTTACAATTTATTATTTTGTAAAAATTAAGTAAACTATAATATGTATTTTAAAACGCTAATAATCCCGGTAGTTGAGGCATATTTGTTAAATAAAAAAAAATTTTATTTAAATTTTTAACTGTAGTGAATCTTCAAATGTTTTTTTTTTTAATAAGGTGGAAAACTTATTTTCATTTTTTCTTCGTGTTTATACAATATTATATACTTTATTTACTAGACGTATTGTACATAATTATTAATTATCAATTACTTTTCTATGAACAATTTTTCGCCGACTAAAACAGAGCCGATTGGCGCTCCGAGGCCTTTACTCAAACAAAATGTCACGGAATCGCAGTGCTTCACTATACGGCTGACTGGAACTCCGAGACTCACAGCTGCATTAAACACTCTAGCTCCGTCCATATGCAAAGGAATATTTCTTTCTTTGGTGAGTTTTCCCAACTAAAATGTTCATTAATACACACGTATATTATATTTTGCATTATTGTAATTAAAACTTCTGTGATTTAATCAAAAATATTTTCTATCCTTATATTGATGTAATTGCTACAGGGTTATTAGTGTCAGCAATCTGGGTAAAATTGTCCTTCGAAATCACTTATCAATGAGCAAGGTAGCAGTTTAAACACTTTTAAGTAGGTATTTAAATAGATAGGTATATATTTATTATTTATTGCTCCAAACGGCTGAGTATTAGTATTTAGTAGGTATGTGTTTTATATTAAAATATCAGCTAAAAAGTAAACTCAGAATAAAAAAAGAATAAAATATGAAAACTTGGCAAGTATTAGGTAAAATATCTATACCATACATTTGAATATACATTTCGATTTTATGCAATATACATTTCATATATTATAGTTGTTGCAGAAGTCACAATCAACTAAAACGTAATTTAAATAATTTAAAAATTAAAATTAATTAATCGAGTAAATATTGGTTATAAATAGGTAATGACATGATGAATTATTTTGATATATTTTAATTTTAAGTGGTTTTACTGGTTTTGAAACATGTTATATAAATATTATTGACTCGTATTAACCTTAAATTTAAAGTCACAATTGAATATGTTATCAAATAGTATATAGAACTACGTTGTAGTAATTTGAGTAACCGTACACTACAAAGTTATAAAAAATTAGTTTTTCGTAAATTTATCATTTATAACATAGGTGTAGAAATATAGTTTTTAAATGTGTTCGAATAGCAAGTTCAATCTTAAACTATGCTGGAAACTAATACTAATGGTTATTGTGTAAAGGCCCAAACAACTTGAAAATCATAGTTTTAGTTTCTAGTTAATAAGGCAGTAGATATCAAGGTATGTATTAGGCATTAATAGAAATCGCATTATTTTTGTTACCTGGTCAATCCATTCAATAGGCAATATAGTACCACCACAATAATTGTGAGTGTTTTCTATGCACACTAGTGTAGTATATGGTTCGTGAGGATCTGGGAACTCCGGTCGTATTTTTCCAAGTAACTCTGTCATATCCAACGTGCCATCGTCCAAGTTCCTAACTTCTCGCATTTGCAATCCTGCAACCTGTGAAAATTATCCACTTCAATATTTTAGATTCTGAGTGGAGCTATGAATTTACATACCGATTTTACAATGATTTAACTATTATTTATTTTTTTATGTGTTTGTACACGATTTTTAATAGGAAAAAAATTAATTTTCAACTTCAATATATTTTATGGTAGGAAAGTTTATTATATTTGAAATTTAACATATAAAATTCTTAGTATTTTTCTTAATAATTGAGAAATTTAAAAAAAAAAGAATAGAGGAAAATGGAAATTTTCAATTGTCTTAATTTTTCGAAACTTATTGACAATTAATAACCCTAGAATCTAGGGCCTAGGTTATATAAAATTTTCACCAATAATTTTATTAGCATTTTCTATACTTCTATCGTATAATTTTGAAAAAAGTTGACTCTTTTTGAACTATTTATAGACGTATGCTATTTTCGATGATTTTTTTCTTAACTATTCTCAATACCTCATATGTACGTTAAAAATGCTATAAAAGATACATTGATTTTCAACTCTGGGGGTGGTTTCTGTTAGAAAATCGAATCTAGTTGTCATTTTTGGGAAGTTAAATTGGAAAATTCCTAGTATTGTTCAAAAGAATTAGAAAAAACAAACAATACATTAAGGAAAAGCGGGAATTTTTACACAAAACTAATTTTTGAAAAAAACCAATTTTACTTTTTTTGAGAATTTGAAGTTCAAATTTTGACAACATTAGATTCATTAGTAAATTAACGGAAGTTTTTTGAAATTTTCACCAAACAATGATATAATTATTTCCTATATAATAAAATATGATTAAATTTTTTAAATTGGAAAATTCCTAGTATTGTTCAAAAGAATTAGAAAAAACAAACAATACATTAAGGAAAAGCGGGAATTTTTACACAAAACTAATTTTTGAAAAAAACCAATTTTACTTTTTTTGAGAATTTGAAGTTCAAATTTTGACAACATTAGATTCATTAGTAAATTAACGGAAGTTTTTTGAAATTTTCACCAAACAATGATATAATTATTTCCTATATAATAAAATATGATTAAATTTTTTAAATATTTAAATTTTTTTTAGCTATTTGTAGGCAGGAGAAATTTCAGTTTCTTTACAGTTATTGAGCATAATAAATTCAAAAAGTCAAATAAATTAAAAAATTAAATCTAAATCTCATATACGTTACTCTTTTAGTTTTATAGCTGTATAAAAATATCGAAAATACATAATCACACGTTTTTTTAATATTAATTTTTAGTTCAAAATTTTACAAAATCACTAATATTTATTAATTGTATTGTTGTTAAAAATGTATGAAATGTTCAATTGTTATATAGGTAGTATTTGTTTTTTTATTACATATTATACAGGTATACAGATAATACTCAACGCCTTAATTAAGGTGTCACTAATGGATCATCTCTTTAATCAAATGTCCAGACCTGTTCATTTATTTTTCCAATATTTTTAGAATATTATTAAATATTATTTATAATATTCCAGCCAATCCTCAATCTATTCTTTCCTGCTATTCTCAATCTGTTATTTTATCCACACTTAATTTATTTAACCAGGTTGGTTTCATAATTATTAAAATAATAAAAAAAAAAAAAAATGATTTTATAATTTAGTAGATATTATATATTCATATGTTTATTGTAACTGTCGAAACTAATGGTTCACACCAAATTTCTTAAAAAAAAAAAAATATTATTTATTTATTATAGTTTTGACGACATAGGTATTTTTAATAGTTAGTGAGCAAAATTGTATATATACCTGTGAAGCTCCACCTTGTTCCCACAGTAAAATATGACTTTTATGGCCTACTATTACTTCACCACCGCGTTGTTTTGAATGAACCATCACTGAAAAATTTCATTACCAATTAACTAAAACACAGTCAAGTCTCGTAACTCGAATTTAGACAACTCAAAAACCTCAATATTTCGAATTTTTTTAATACCCTTTTAAGTATTATTAAATTTTGTTTGAGGAATGTAACTCGAAAAATACATTAACCGAATTTATTTTTATTCCCTTTGAGATTTGAGTTATCGAGACTCGACTGAATTATAATATCATGGTTCTAGTTTTCATAGGCATGCTCAGGGGTATGCAAGGTTCTGTGAGGGGCAAACATTGACTCTGGAAAATTGAAACGTCCAGTTATCAGTTATCAACTACCAAGTATTTGCGAAATACATACTTTTTGTATTTTGTCATGGTATTTATTACAATATTTTAACAATTAAACAGAAAATATTTCAATATTTGTGAATATTGTATATACCTACATACTATCAGAATTTTTCGATCTTAAAATAACTTTCAGGGTACGCCATTGTCAGCCTTCTGCATATCCTGAAATAGAAACCTGCGCACGCGCGCCTATGCTATAAACTATAGTATAAATACTTACTTAACTATTTGTTTCGTAAATCGTAAAAAACTTTATATTATTCATTTAACCAAATATAAATATTAAATTTCATAAATCATTTAAAGCACTAAGAAATTTAAAAAGTAGTGGGTATATTTAATATTAGACATAAAAATCGAAAAGTTGTGGCGAAAAGGGTCATAAATAAGTTGTTATTTTTTGTAATTATTTATATGTTTGTGTATTTTAAAATTTGATTGATTCCAAATGATATAATGTGTATAAATGTTACGATTACCAATATACTACATTTAATATTGGTCAATTTATTTATTAGAATACTTACTAATCATAAAATAATATAGGTAGGTTATACGTATATATATATATATATATATATAATTTGCATTTAAATGTTTATGTCTTTAATATCTATTATCTAGTACAATTTTGATAAAAAATAACAAGTCTTTAATAATTGAATTGAGTAATAATACACGTTATTAAAATTATGTAAATTATATTTTTGTGATAAGTAGGCATTAGAATTATTTTAGATTTTGAACGGAGTGATGAATGTATTGATTTTACAATGATGTGTGGTTTTGTTTTTGTGTCTGTGTACAGCATAACTAGTCGAAATAATACTTCAATTTCAAACTTTGGGAGTGGTTTCCGATGTAAAAGTGAATATCCTTGGTACATTATACAGGTCAAAAGTAAACATTTTCCAACAGTTTTCAAAAAAATCGAGAAAAACAAAAAAAAAGGGGCAGAAAAACGGGAATTTTTACGCAAAAACAGTACTCGACCAAATCGATTTTTTTATATGGTTGTAGTTCAATAACTAATCACTGTAAATACTTGAAATTTTCCCCAAATGTTTATGTTAGTGTTATCTATATACAGTTTTATTTTCAAAAAATTTTTTGAGTTATTTATAGACCACTGAAATTTTCAATTATTATGAGAATTTTTTTTTGAAGTGTCGGTAAAAATATATATGTTGAATGACCAAAAAAACTTAAAAATTTAATACAAGGTTCCTTATGAATTGTTCATATTGTAGTTAAAAATTAAAAATTGTTACTCACAATTTTTTTAGAAGCGTTTATAGTTCGTAATTTTTATGAAATCTGTCGAAAACGCGAAAATTTGCAAGTAATCTTGAAGTTGAAAAAATCATTAAATTTTTTGTGTTTATGACTAAAGATTAAAAATACAACACTATGTTTTCCGTAAGATTTCCTTCAAGTAGCTTTAAAGAAAACTCGAAGCATCATTATAGGAAAAATTTTAAGTGCATTTGAATTTTAATTTTTTACGAAATAGCGTAACGATAACGATTTATACTCAAACGATTTATACTCAAACGATTTTAAATATTTGTTATTATTCAAAAAGTATAAGTCGTAGATACTTGAAAATTTTACCAGTTATTTAGATTGGCATTTTCTTTGCATGATTTAATTTTCAAAATATTTTGACTTTTTTTGAGACATTTATGGACAACTGAAATTTTCAATTTTTCTGAAAAAATTTTTTGAAGTGTCGATAAAAATTTTTTGGCTCAATCAAAATACTTGAAAATTTAATACTAAGTTCCTCATAAGTTATTCTTATATTAATTAAAAAATTATAAGAATACATAGGCACAATTTTTTTTAATTAGTATTTGAAGTTCAAATATTGACTTAATACGTAAAAATTACGGCAATTTTCAAATTATCTTAGATCGAAATTCATAAAAGTTTTTCTTTTTAATTCTAAGATTTGAGAATTTAATACAAGTCTCATAATATAGTTTTGCAATAGCAGTTGAAAAATAAAAGAAATATATTGCCAAATTTTTTTATTACATGCATTCAAATTTTAATTTTGACAACATACATAAAAATCACGAAAATTCGCAAATTATTATAAGCTAGAAATTCATAAAAAATTTTCTTTTTAAATCTAAGATTTGAAAATTTAATACAAGATTCCTTACAAATTTGACAATCTTTATCACAAAAAAAATGTCCACCGGAAATTCAAATTACATTTTTATTAGCATTTGAATTTCAAATATTGACAAAAATTCTCCAAAACCATGAATATTTGCAAATTATTTTGTAGTTCAAAATTCATAACTTTGTTTGTATTTATATCTAAGGTTATACAATTTAACACCAAGTTTTCCATAAGTTTTGCTTCAAATAGCTATAGAGAAAATTTGAAGTGTCATTATAGGAAAAATGTTTTGAGCGTTTGAGTTTTAAATTTTTATGAAATCGCGTAATGATAACGATTTATCCTCAAACCAGGTATTCGTATATCTATGATAATATAAGGTATTATGAATTATGATAACTACATGATAACTACTCTAATTGATTAACCATACCTTATGCAAAATGCGTCTTAATTGAAAAATAAAATATTTGTTTCAAAGTAGAATATATGACAATATTTAAATATAATATATCCTAGACTGACAAATCATCTTCGTTTAGAATCGTTTTTCGTATACAATGATACTTATCATTGCATTTAAATTTAATCCCATCCATTACAGTAACCTACTGTACAGCAGAGCGACATCCGCGACTTACCCGCTTTTTTTATTTGCGGATACTCATAAATCATAATATATACATTTTGGTTACCAGTATAAATTATGTAATAGTAAAATACTTATAAACTTGAAAATAGGATTCTGGTATTATAATGTACACCCTCCAAGCTTCCAAAACAGTATATAATATACTACTGTATATATCTACAAAAATACAAAGTTAGTACCTTTGTTAACCCTTTATAAATAAGTATAGGTAATCTATACTTTTTTTCTTTTTTTCTTTTTAAAAAGCTATATTTACAGTCTCTACATAAAGCAAAATTAGTAAATTGGATAATAATAATAATAATAAAAAGATGAATTGATTGGCTTAAGGGAGGAAACCGTCCGTCAACAGTAGGTACCTCTATTTAATTTGGTGGGTTCATATGGAGAGACCGTTTATTTATTTTATTTTTTGTATTAAGCAATTGTGTCTCTTGGCCATTTTCATTTTAATCTCCTTGGAAGGTTGCTGGGAATGGTTAAAGAGAACATACGAGATATTTTGGTTTTGGTTTGAATGGAGTTTTAAGTGGAATTTTTTGTAGTGTCAAGTTGCTATTTCATTGACTATTGATATGATCTATACTTTAAATTAATTAGATTTTATACATTGATGACCATTAAATTATTTTAAAAACTGGAAATTTTATTGGTTAAGTTGAAATATTATAGATATTTTTATTAAAACACAATATTGATAGAATTAACCATAAATCTATAAATACTCGCAAATAATCCAATTAGGATATTCAAATTACTGAATACCTACAAGAAAATTTAAAAACAAATTGTATTACACATTTTTTTTAATTACTTGCAATCAAATTTCCCATGAGTCCACTTGGTAAAAATATGGCCGCTTCCTTCTCAAATAGTTTTGATGTTTTTTCTTCCAAAACTATAATAATTTCAAAAAATCAAACAAACAAAGAGTTAAAACAATAAAAAGCATAACAGTAGTGTAGTAATTGAAATTTATGATATAAGGGTCCCTATTTTTTTGTAATAATTTACATATTTCAATATTTGTATTTTAACTTGGAATTTGTTAAAGCCATCAACTTATTCATTAAGCATATCGCGTGATTTATGATTCTTCACCCTAAATTATGTCAATATATCAGCCTAAAGGTATTAGATAATGATCTAAACCACAAACATCAGAGAGCCACAATAAAATTACAGTATCTACTTAAACTGATTCTATTAATATTTATTACATAGTATATATTTATAATAACAATCAAACCTTAGACGTTTTGTGTATATTTGAAATTAAGGCTATTTATTTTGAAAATATTTTTAATGTTTAAAGAGTTTCTATATTTAATCAATATAAAAATATTATTTTAAACGTTATTTTATCAAGAAGTTTTGAAAATTAATAGTTTGTGATATATAATTCAAACTGATATACCTATAGATATAGGCTATAGTTGATTATATATATTTCTACAACTAAAACTTAACCTTTAAATAGTTACGTAATTTATAAAAAAAATTTAAAAATTTCCCATAGTACTTTTACTTACTATTCCTTAGTATCTAATCTTGGAACTCGATGCTGCACCCATCTGGGTCAACTGTATCAAAACCCACATAAATAAAATTCTAGTTTTCCAGTCCAAAATATTACGAGCAATATCGAATTCGTCTTTGTTTGTCAGAAATTAAGTCCTTCACACAGACTTCGAATATCCCAAAGTTAAAACTTACAGAATAATCTCTTGATCAACTTTTTTTGACAAATTAAATAAAAAACATGGATTTCTCCATGATATTCTCTCTTAAGACTTAACTCTGACTGCTATATTAGACGATATAGAATAGAAATGATTCATTTAAAGTTAATATTTTTTTTAAAATATATTTTATGAAAATTTATATATAGTAAATGATACATATATAATAGGATACAACATGAATATCGATATAGGTATGGTAACATTTTAAATTTTTTTTTAAATTATTGTTGTTAAGCTTAAAAATGGATATTCAAACTTACGATTTATGGTGGGATCCTCGCCGTAACCATCGTCACCGACTTCGGCATCGAACATTGCTTGGCGCATACGAACATCCGGTTTCGTTACTGTATCGCTTCTCAAGTCGATCACTTCACTCTGTTGCAAATCATTGTCAGATGGCACCAACTTTAAAGTTTTGAACGTATACATTATTATTTTTATTATTACAACTGTTTTAATCTCGTGGTACAGAATGTTCTATTTTCAGTAAAAAACACGAACTGTGTGCCAGTTATTGTGTTAACTGAGATATTTATAAAAAAAATACAACGAAAAAGTGTTCGTTATCGTTCCAAAGCATTTATAAATAAGCGTGTCTAGAGTTCTAGACCTTTTTCGCAGATCGTATATATGTTTAATATATGAATGTAAAACCAGGTGGGGATAAGGAGTTTGATCCCAAAATGTTGAGAAAAAATTATGATTAGGAACATTATTGTGAGTACTGAGTATAATTAATAATAAAAGTGATAAAATGAAAAAAACCTTTTAAGTACTTAAAAGTAACCGCAATAGTATTGGTATCACATTTACACATGTTTCGTAAAATTTCTCAGGTCATGCAAGCATGATAGTCATGAACTGTAGACACACCTATATAATATATATATATATATATATACTAACATAATACTGAAAACACTTTCATTTACGGATTCACGTGTACGTTTCATTGTTGTGCATAATTTAGCCATACATATAGCTATAACAACGACCCAGGTACATTTATATTAAACAAATTAATTATAATGTTTTTAGTATTATTTTTATCTTAATCGTGATTAAAAGATGATGCAATTGTTATATTATGATTTATGAGGAGGCTAATAATTTTTTATAATCTTAATACACATATAATTACAATTAGTTTCTATATTTTAAACTATATATTATTGACAATATCAATAGTACCTACCTAATATCAGAATATCTTTATAGTTTATACTAATATCAGTATTATAGTATGTGACCTATACTTTTTCTAAACTTATAACAATTTTTTCATATTATGTTATTTACAATAGACCTGGATTAATATGACCAACCAGGCAAGATTTAAATTCTGAGAGAAGTGCTACAGCGCTGAATGTATTGTTTTACAATGATGTTTTTTTTTTAATAATGCTACAATTTTTGACTTAATTTTTATTTAAAAGTATCTTTTACGGTGGGTAAGTAACTCTAGCTGTAAATCCATAATATTTTTTACGAGCATCTGATTTTCGAATTTTGATTAAAGATTTAAATTTTAAAATCCTGAAAATTTGTAAATTATTTTGAGTTAAAATTAATAATTAAATATAAATATAAGATTTGAAAATTAAATACAAGATTCCTCATAAGTTAGTCTATATAGTTATCAAAAAAAAAAAAAAAAATGTCTACTGAATGGTAAAATTAAATTTGTATGAGCGTTTGAAGTTCAATTTTTTACGACATTAAGTATTTAAAAACGAAACTGTAGGTACTTGAAATTTACAAAATATTTTGACTTATTTTTTCGCACCACGTATTTGCTTCTTTATATGATTGGATCACAAATTCCTATTTATTTTTTTCAAATATTATTTTAATTAAATATATGCAATTATTGGTTTATGGTAGCTTAAGTATAAAATTACACTTATTCATGCATGTGTTTCATAATTTTACATACGAACATAATAATTAATAGGGCAAGGTTTAACGGAAAGTTTCGATGTTTAACAAGTAACAGTTGTCAATTACACTGCAGGTTACGACGATTAAGTCTATTGGGAGTGAAAAGATTCGTTTACCGAGAACCTAGATGTCTACTCATCAAAAATATAGGATTCGCAGAATGAAGAATCCTCCCATTAGATAGATTAGCTATTTCATATTTTATTCTATAGAATAAATAATTTGGTTAATTTAACTATTGAAATAACAATATTACTAAATAATAATATTTTTACTAACCTTTTCATAAGTTTTTGATTGACTTGACATGCCGAAGTTTTTGGTAATTATTTTTTTCTATATAAATAGAATAATTATGACCCTTACAGATTAAGTTGCAATCTTCTTTACTTGACACTCCTAGAATATTTAAATAAGATATACTTTTATATTAACTATCATATACTAATTATTATCAATAGGTAACCAAATAAAAAGTATGAATATATAGATTTAATACTACATTAAAATAAAATAATTTAATACTTAAACATTAACATTACTATCTATATTACTTCGAGGATGATTTAGTAAAACAATAAATTTAGGTCATTATAGCTAAATACATAGAAAATGGAATGCGAAAAAAAATTGAAATACAACACAGCAGTGCCATTTGGGGGGAGCGCAGGGTATACTTTGGTTCTCCTATTTTTTCTTTATCTTATTGGCCTGTATAACAATTTAAAATGCCCCGATGGGGTTCAATCGTTTTTTTATGAACACTGTCCACTGAGTACTGTATCAAATAAGAGGTTTTTTTCTTCACTCAAATGAGTAAAATCTTATCTTCAATGGGTGACGAACGATTAATCGATTTAAATGCTCATAGCTGAAAAAAAGAAAATTCTAACAAAATTAATTTAGATGAAGCATTTGATAGATTTTATAAACTAAAAAGTAGAATTTAAAGATAGAATAGCATAATTAATATAAAATAAACAATAATTCACACCGTATAGAATATTGTGTTATTATTTATTATAATATGTTAATAAATAAAAATAGTATATATTAATTTTGTTTGGAATAATTTGCATTGGTTGTATTAGTAAAATTACAGTAGTATAGGTTACTATAGCAAAAGGCAAATAAATTTAATAATGAATAATTTTAATTCATTTAATTTTATCCTTCAAGAGTTAAACTCCATACAAGTGACTTACACACAAACAATGTCTATATTTACAATTTTGAAGAAAAAGTGGCCTGATAAAAAAAAAAATTGGGTTGCTTAAATCTTAGCACCCCTTTTAAAAAATTGAAATGGTGCCACTGATACTACACCATAGATAGACGACTGCTGTACAATTTAAGAAGTTTAAGGAGTTAAGGCTTAAAACACGATCAACTTGTGTACATTTACTGTATTCGAAATTGAAAGACATCTGATTGATATTTTTAAATCTAACCTATAGGTACATAACACTACTTTTTAACAACTAAATTTTATATATGAGTATTTAAATTGAGTATATATAATTATAAATCAATACAAGTATTAACTTCAATAATTAAGCTTAATGTATAGGTACCTTGATTTTTCACCGTAATAATATCATCTTGTGTATATTTTCCATCATGTTTTGTGATTAATAGAATGCACTATACGTACATTGCTACAAGCCTACAACTGGTAACTTTTTAAATTAATTTCATCATCACTCACGAATCACGACTTATCAAACTGTACCATTCACAAATAGAGACGTTATGATTGTAATCAACACAATATTATATTTCAATTTTAATAAACATACCTACCTTCAGGTTTAAAAATTATAAAATATCATGAATCAACTAATATAATATTAAAAAAAATGTTTTCCATAAACTGAACACATTGAATTGAATTATGTCAATGAGTCAATATGATTTTATAATTGTCCGTGTATCTTATAAATTAATAAACTACTATGTTATGGTCTTTGATCTCTATTATAGTTAATAATACAACTTAAACAATTGTAAATTATAATTAGTTGGACAAAGATTAAGCTGGGTATTGATAATCCGCTATCTAAACTGCTTTTGTGCTTCAATTAAATACGTATATGTATATTTATTATTGGTCATTATTTCATTATGAAGATAATTCACCGATGATAGTTAACAATTTTGGTTTAAAATCAATGATACTATCCACATCTTATGATTAATTTGATAACAGAAAGGCTTATTTTAGATTCTGAGCGGAGCGATGAATGTATTTTTTTTGAATAGTTTAAATTTTGTCACATTTTTATACATAGGTATTTATACTTTTCTAACGCTATGAAATGCCATATCTTTTCATTACATTCAGCATTGTTTAATTCAAAAATTCATCTCGTTAATACCAAATGAAAAAATCACCAACTTATTCGTGTAATCGTATAGAACGATTATCGGTGTATTAACATGACGTGTTCGTTATAGGTAGAACACAATTCCGTACGGTCCTTATCACATTTTATGATACACGATTCCATACGTTTTGTACCCAAGAGTTTAGTGGAATGTTGCCAGATTTCCATAAGGTCACGTAGGTATTTGACTATTTGATTTAGTGATAGCGTTTTACGTACGTTTCGCGTAAGTAAGGGTCCAAACAGAAGATTATATTTTGCCGGCTGGTCGCCGTGTTCCCCCAAGTACAGTTTGCCAGAGCCGGTGTAACAGACGATTTTTACCCCCCCACGGTAAAAATATACTAGATTAATTTTACCCCCGGTAAAGTTATCCTAGGATAATTTTACCCCCGGTAAAGTTATCCTAGGATAATTTTACCCCCGAGGGTAAAAACATTTGGGGGTATTAGAATCCTGCGACAACGGCGCCCGGCGTACTGGATGAACTTACCGATTCCGAAGAAAAGCGGCACTGTCAATTTACTGTGATCCAACTCTGTATATAAAAATTCAGACTGTAAATCCGGTCGTCTGCTTAATGACATTTATATACTTAATGTACAACAGTGATATACAGTGTGATCACGATAAGTGGAAACACTCAATAACTATGTGTAGGCTTAATATATTTCAATTCTGCTTTTTTGGCTAACTAATAAATATTATTATACACATTTTCAAATAATTAGACTATTTTTTTGACAGTTAATTTTTCGCATGCGCACAACAAATTTTTTTTTTAAATAGCATGATCCATAATGAATTTCAGTGGTTGAATTTCTTTTATATGACAAAAAATTACCGAGTTATAGCAATTTGATTTTATGTTATTTGCACGGGTATACCCATCTGATAAGTTGTATCATAAGATATTATATATTATCTTAATTATCTTAATTATCCCCGTTGACCGTTATAACGACATTTTACTAAGTCGCCAATCGATAACTTTGTCACTTTGTGTAAAGTTTTATTGTACGGTGCGTTATACAAATACAATTTTGATTTAGTCAATAATATGGAAGTCAAAAACGAAGTGAAGTTTATTATTTATGAAAAAGCAAAACCACTTGCGCTATTTAATTTTCATAAATATCGGCTTATTCAAACGCGAAAAAAATGGTTTTAAAAAATGGTTTTGCATACAAAAATTGTGCTACTGCAGCATTGTGATAGATAGAAATTTACTCCACCAAACAACAAATGAACATGATCACAGTGAAAATCAATTCACAGTATCGAAAGACAAGTTTTGAGAGAAAACTGTAAACTCCGAACAGTAGGTATACAAACGACGACGAGTTAGGAAAATGGTTAAAACTATTTTTGGGGTTGCTATTCCTACCACCACATAAGATCGAAAATGCATTCTTTGAACTTGTATCCATTTATACATATGTCCAAATATAGATATAGAATGCTTATTTTCTGAATAAATATTACATACGTACGTAGAAGATGATTATTTATTTCGCATAAAAAGGTATCGCCGATAACGGACGTACGCAATAGTGTTTTACCCTTTTTTTTCACCAAAAATTTGGGCTCAAGAGCCATAAGAAAAATCTCAGTAAGACGATAATACTATAATACCAAGGTATTAAATTTTAGTTATTTTTTTATATTTTTACAATTTTACAATTTTTTTTTATATTTAAAAAAAATTGACAATAAATATTAAATGATAAAATTGCATAGACAATCGTATGTAATCGTGTTGTTTTTGAGGTCTTATTGTCAATTTATTGTTTGTTCAAAATCGTACGGAATTCTGTTCCCAAAAAAGTAAAACGTACGGAATCGTGCTTTACCAGTTCGTTGTATACGTATTACTACGGTAAATTTAGCTTATAAATAAAATCTTTTGAAATGAATCGTTATTCGTTATTATGACTTGTTAGTATTGTTTTATCAATAAAAACATTACACATTATTATGTGTTATATTTATGGATTTTCCGTCGGATGCGATTAACGTATTAAGTATATACATGGTAGAAACACGAACCGCAACTTACGTACCTGTGTTTTTATCGGGACGAAATTTAATACTTAATTTATCAAATCTATGGTAACTTTGGGACATGGGCGTCCCCAGGGAGAGCCAGGCACTTTCCCCCTCTAAAATTTTTAATTTGTTTTCCAAAGCATTATCTTTAACGCATCAATTATTTAGTAAGCATAGATTACATTTATAATGTAAGCATTAAATATATAAAAAAATCTTCATTTATATTTCAAATTAATTTTGTCCTATACTCCCCCAAAAAAATTCTAGAGACGCCTATATATACTTTATGCATAGAATCATATGAACTTAATACAAAATATTAACATACCTACGTTGATATAATGTAAAATATTTTGATAAGTTTAAAAAATAAATAAATTAGTTAACTCCGATATGACCATAGAATCATGATTGTGTTCGTTCTTCTATTTCTATAGTCTAAAAAGTTCCAGAAATCGATAACATAATATGATTAGTTACCATAATTTGAATATCTAAATTGATAACCACTGATCAATTAGTAATTATTGACCATTGAACAATCGTCATGATTATTTCTATATAATTTGAACGATGACGCTTAGTATAACATTAATGACTAATCAAATGATTATCATAAATGTTGTAAATATCACGCATTATACTAGGAAGTATAAAATGTTTTCATATGCCTACAGAGTAGAGTATAAGCCCTCGCGAATATGCATATTACCTACATTCTTGGCGAATTGTTAGGCACACGAACGTGGTTTTAAATCACCATGAAGATAAGCTTAAAATTAAACAGTCTATTTTAGATTTTGTATTCCCGTAGACTGAGTGGATAAAATCCATCAGCGTATGCGATCGATCGCGTATGTTCCATTTTATGCCAACGCACTAACGTTCACTTAAGACTTTCCCCCCAAGATCGCCAAAATTAAACACGTCGTTTTTATCTGGTCTATTCGCACTAGGTGAATGTCCGAGATTATTTAAATTTTTGTTTTAATGATATGCATTTTTTTTAGATAAAAATTCATAAAAAATTTTCTTTTCATACTTTAAATTAAAAATTGTAATAGAAGATTCCCTACAAGTTTGTCTACTTCTAACAAAAAAAAAAATGTACTATAAATTATGTTATTATATTATTATAGCTGTGAGATATTTTCGGTTTTTCAACTATGCTTGGATGACACAACGTCTAAACTCATAATCGTTTTTCGAATACAGTGACTTATCATCGAATTCAAATATAACACATCATTTCAATGACATGCTTGATAATTATTGAACAACATAGTGGTACCCTTTCCACCTTTTTTTTGTTGGCATTTGAAATTCAAATTCAAATAACGAAAAATTGCAAATTATTTTGTAGTGAAAAATATATTCAATTTTAAATTTTCATAGCTAAGGTTAAAATTTAAAAAAAGGTTCTTCATATTGTATTAATCCATACTAGGACCTAAAAATCTAAAAAATAAATTAACATTATTTTTTTTTAAGTAAAAATGTGAATAATGATGTCACTTATTTTGTTTTGATTCGTAAACATTCGCGGAGACTTAAAACGTTGGTATATACTATATTATATATTTTAACATAATGAATAAAAATGATATTATGTCATCCAATTCAAATTTAATTCTGAGGCCTACTCTGCATCTACTGTATTGCAGCAGAGTGATCCAAATATTCACTTCCTCACCTTTTTTTTTTTTTTTAATAGGTACAACCTATTTTGAACATTTTTAATTTACAGTATATTATATACTCAAAACTCACTTAAAAATTGAATTATCGTAAAAAACCAACGTACAAACACAGATAATGTTCTTACCAACAAGTTTCATAATAGGTCGATTCACTGTTATTTTTAAACTAAAGGAGCTACAAGTGTTCGGCTGATCGTAAATTTGCTATATTACGCACTGGTAAGACGGAGACAATAAATACCTCTGTTACGTACTCTTAAGCAAAAAACGGATTGAAAAAAACTATCAACACAATTTTTTCTATGTTATCGTTTAAATGGTAAACTAAGAAACATAAAAAGATCAACTTTTATCCTTTTTGAACACATTTTAACTTCTTTAGTATACTTTTTATAGTTTAGAAAAATTCTTTATAGGTAACCGAAAAAAAATTATGATTTGATCGATTGGTAGATTAGTGAACAAATACGAGTTCTGGTGTTCATCACTAAGAAATAATAAATAAGGAACAAATTATTTTTGACGGAAGCTTTAACGTAAAAAATAAAATAGAAATTAACTAAAATGACACCTTGTGACATGTCATCACGAATCATAATTTAGGCAAAGTTATTCATAGAGAAAAAATAATCAAAAAATCTGGAAAAAAACATTTCTTAAAAAAATAAAAAAAACTTTCATTTTACCGTGCAGTAAAGACAGTGTAGGACATACACTTTCATAGTACTCTGCTAGATTTTGTGCCAAACCATAAAAATAAGCAAATTCTTTAAGTCCCGAGCTCTGTTCATAACATTGTAATTTGTTCGTGAATTAATTTAAGTTGGTACTAAAAATCCCTAGTACCTACTTATCAAAATTATCAGAATTAATGAAGCAAAATTAGGAATTTTACTTGTATTTTACGTAATTTAATATTTTTAAGTGCTTATTTAACTATTTGAGCGCTTATAATGATATATTTAAGCGATTTTTTCATCGCCTATTTCGATGATTTTAAGTGTATTATAATATAAGTCCCGAACCTTAGTTATGATAGTTTGATATTAACTAGATAATATGTCATTATTATAAAATTTCTATATAATACTACGTTACCTATAGTGTGTTTAGTTGTCTTTCTCTCTTACTTGAAGCTCGTGCAGAATTTCTCTTAACAACGTGAACGGCTTGCACAATGTACTTACCTTCTTCACAACACTAAGAATGTGAATGAATTAAGCATACAATACATTATCACAACGTAACTACTTTAGGAATTTAAATACTGGTTACTGCCCTCATATAGCCATACATGTATGTTTCTCCTTCGTTGATGTAGATAGTAGACACACTAATAATAATATAAGATAGTTGTCATTTGTTCAAAAATGTGTGGTGAGAATATACTATATTATACATACGTTATACAGTCTGTACGTTTACGTTCCTACTAGGTACACAGTACAAATTCATCACCAGATAGTAATTTTTATGTTAAATGTAAATACAAAATTACAAACATTTATAGGTATTAACAAAACGCTCAATCGTAGTATGTGAGAAGTAGGTACTCAGCAGAAATCAGCTACCAAAATTATTGCTTATATTTCTATGATTATAATTTACTCAACAAATTTTAAACTACAACCACTTGCAAATTCTAAAAATTTTATTTATTTTTTTTCGTGTTAAGTTTCTATAAGTTTCTAAACGTTTCTCATTTGTACACTTGCAAAGGTGAATGAAATAAAAACCTCACAATAAATTATAGTTTTAAAATAAAGAAATATTTATATTCATTGTAGATATTATTAGTACAGTTAAATACCTATATTTAAAAACGAATAATATTACACGCTTATATTAATTATTGTTATTTATTGTTTTATACATTCTATCATTAAAAAAATTGTTTTGACACAATTTATGATTTATTATATTATTAATGAATAATTGTACAAGGTATATCGTATACTAATATACTATATATTATTATACTAGATAAATATAAATAAATTATTGCAGTTAAGTATTGAATTATATGAAAAATATTACAATTTACATTTTACAACAAAACAGTCTCAATACCTACTAATGAGTTTTGTATCAGATTATTTGAATATTTTATCTCAGTAATTGTATTATTTTTTTTTTTTTTTAACCGTAGGTATCACTTTTAGGGAAATGGGGAAGTAGAAATACTCCGTAACAGCACGTTCGTAATATAAATATACAAATTACAAGGTGAGACACTGAGACATAAACTATTTGAACTAGTGTTTTATTTATTGCCGCAAATAACTAGATTTTTTTTAACACTCATTTATATTTGCCCAAAGTCTTTATGGAATTTTTCATACTGCTATAATTCATTAAAACAGTAAATTCTGATAAATAAATCAGTTTCATACGTTCTAAATATAACTACAACTAAAATAAAATATAATTATTAATTTTTATTCATCTATCAAAATAAAACCATGAAATTTTAACATATTATTATTATTATTCGTAATACCTAAAATATTCTGTTGGGACTGAGAAGGATCAGTATCGTGTACTCGCTAACTGTTTAAATCTAAAGTATCCGTCGACTTGTCATGAAAGCTCACGCTGGATATGTATCAAGATTATTTTCACATTCACGAGTAAAATTTGTTGTACAATATAACTACCTACAGCAGAAGGAAATGATGTTCTTGCCAAAATAGCTAAACCAAGAAAGAACTAAATAAACATGAATTGGAGAGAAAGTTTCAGATATCAAGAAGAACTATTAAGGTCCTTATACCAAATATATTAATCAACTTTAAACATTGTCAAACATAAAAAATTTAATTCAATGTATGTCTAAATATATTTTGTTTTAAATATAATTTTAGATTATATTATTAATTTTAGCATGTGAAAATGTAATATTCATATATTTAAGATTATATATAATATACATTATCGTGTTTTTTATCTCAAAAAACATTTTTTATTGACATTATAAATTATAAATTTATAATTTCTATAAACAAAAAAAAATTTAAAAAATTTAAAATTTCTACAAACAACACAAAAAATATCAAAATATTTTGAAATTTTTATAATGTATATAAAATTAAATTAATAAACATTTGGTGATAATTTAAAGCAGCGTTTCTTAAACTTTTTTGAATCCTTTTTGATGTCCACTTTTATCGTGGAACCCCTACTTCTTTTTACCTTTTTAGTTTTTTTTGGATTATTTGCAAATAAATTATAATATTAAGTAGAAGTATAGATTATTGAATATATAGAGTTAGCTGATAGATTATTCCATATGGCTTATACATTATTTTCCATAATGGATATTTTAAAGTAATTTTCTTGAATATTTAAAAAAAAATTACTTAAGCTTCCCGGAACCCCAAGGTTCCGCGGCAGTGGCGGATTTGAGGGGGGGCGACATGGCGATTACCCCTCATTAGGGAATTTTTTTACTTAAATTATAGCGCCGTATGATAAAATGAACATGAAATTTATAAGTCATAGCTATAACATTAAACTTATTATTAAATGATACAAAAAAGGTCTTTTTTTTAATATGATAATGGGAAATATGTATTCAGTTACGTCTTTGGTATCAATCTATGATACCAATTCGCCCCCTCCTCAAATGATCTTCAGATCCGCTACTGTTCCGCGGAACACAGTTTAAGAAACACTGATTTAAAGTATCCATGGTAATAAGTTTTAGAATTACAGCTAATTTCAATAACCGATTGTGGAGAAAATAAAGTTAATTTATGGGTGAACATTTGATGTCGTAAAAATTTGAATTTCAACAGTTCATAAAAAATGTACCTATGTGTGTTTAAGCTTAGTTTTTTTGAACACTCTTGTTCCAAATAATGCGTGTGGTTCAAAATGTATATTGAAAATGTAACGTATATTAGGTTTATTGAAAAATATCAAGTACATTGATTTTGTAAAAAATATTGTATTTTCCAATTAAACGAGTGAATTGTAGTTTATTTTATGAATTCTGGCAACACTGAATCAAACTATCTATAAAAGCCTCATAGCTTCTCTGCTATCGCCCTCCAAATTGTCAATATTTTTTTAACCGCTCAATAGCCCAGCTGCGGTTTCATCTACCTAATTGAATTCTAGAGGTAAGTGGACAATCATTTTTAAAACATTTTTCTCTTACCTACCAAATAATTATTTTTATCTTCTTTTATTTTATATTGTGATAAAATATTTAAGTGATTTCTAAATATTTGAAAGTAACTGAATTTATTAACTGCAAATAAATAATTTAAATAATTGAATAACCAACTACTATATTATTGTTGTTAATAATTTAGATCAAATAACAATTCAAAAAAATAACTATTAACCCACAGTTATAAATTATTAGGTTTCTAATTATCACTCACTTCACTCACTAGTATACAACTCTTCACTCTCTCCGAATTCCAATCAATTTATATTTTAGGTACCTACCCAGTACTACTAGTTTATAGTCTCGTATGTGACAATTAACGTACTTATTCCTTCATATTTTTCAATTTATTCTTTGGATTCTTGTAGTATGTTTATAACAAGTTTTTTCCCAATAGATACAATAGATATGATAGTGCGTATTATGGTAGTGGTGATAGGCGACAAATACAAATATAATAAAGACAGGGAGAGGTAGATTTAAAAAAATGCAGCTTCTACCAGAAGTTTTTTTCTATATATGTTCTATTGTACAAGCTCTTGTTCTTAAAACCAGTTTGTCTGGCTATTTGCTATCTTCAGCTAGTGGTTTTTTTTTTTGCTATACATTTTTACATATTATTTTTAGGTGGGTATAATGTGTATTTAATATATTAAATATATATATATTTGTTAATTATTTAGTAGGTCTCTCGTAAATATCCATATGGGATTAGTCGAGTGCTCGAACATCAGCACACACATCGCGCGTATTAGCAGAAGGATTAGTTAGTAAGATTTAAAAGTTCTCTAATAATTTACAATCTTATACAAAATATACATTATTATATAATTCAATTGAATATATATATTGCGTAGTTTATATACTGTTTTACATAAATACATTATAGTAAATTTATTCTACAAAAAATATAAATATAAAATTTCAAATACAACATAACTCAGTAATTTTTTATTTACACTTTACAGCATAGTACCTAGTGCGTACCAAACTACCAAATTTCATTCGATATAAAAAAAAAAAAAAACACTCACATAATTTAGAGTTTAGACGGTTGAACCCCACCGAATAATTTAATTAGTTTATAAAATGAGAATAATATCCGGATTTTTATTAACATCCGTTGTTTTTTTATGATCTACGTATCAAAACAAGAGTGAAACTACAGTATGTTGATTAGATTTAATTTTGATTTTATAATACAATATTGTACGATATTATAACCCTGAAATATTTTTTAAACATATTCACTGTTGATTTTTAGATTCTGAACGAAGTGATGAATGTATTGATTTTACAATGATGTGTGTTTTTTTTTGTTTTTGTGTCTGTGTACAGCATAACTAGTCGAAATAATAATGCTTCAATTTCAAACTTTGGGGGTGGTTTCCGATGTAAAAGTGCATATCCTTGGTGCATTATACAGGTCAAAAGTAAACATTTTCCAACAGTTTTCAAAAAAATCTAGAAAAACAAAAAAAAAGTGACAGAAAAACGGGAATTTTTACGCAAAACCAGTTTTCGACCAAATCGATTTTTTTTATGTGGTAGTAATTCAAAAACTAATCACTGTAAATATTTGAAATTTTCACCAAATGTTTATGTTAGTGTTATCTATATACAGTTTTATTTTCAAACAATTTTTTGAGTTATTTATAGACCACTGAAGTTTTCGATTTTTATGAGAATTTTTTTTTTAAGTGTCGGTAAAAATATATATGTTGAATGACCAAAAAAACTTGAAAATTTAATACAAAGTTCCTTATGAATTGTTCTTATTGTAGCTAAAAATTAAAAATCGTTACTCACAATTTTTTTTAGAAGCGTTTATGGTTCAAATTTTTATGAAATCTGTCGAAAACGCGAAAATTTTCAAGTAATATTGAAGCTGAAAAATCATAAAAATTTTTGTGTTTATAACTAAAGATTAAAAATACAACACTATGTTTTCCGTAAGATTTCCTTCAAGTAGCTTTAGAGAAAACTCGAAGCATCATTATAGGAAAAATTTTAAGTGCGTTTGGATTTTAATTTTTTACGAAATAGTGTAACGATAACGATTTATACTCAAACGATTTTAAATATTTGTTATTATTCAAAAAGTATAAGTCGTAGATACTTGAAAATTTTACCAGTTATTTAGATTGGCATTTTCTTTACATGATTTAATTTTCAAAATATTTTGACTTTTATTGAGATATACGACCAAAAAAACTTCAAAATTTAATACAAAGTTTCTCATAAGTTATTCTTATAGTAAAAAATTATAATAATACATAGGCACAAATTTTTTTTATTAGCATTTGAAGTTCAAATATTGACAAAAATTCGTCAAAACCATGAATTTTTTTTTTTTTTTTTGTTTGTCATTACGTTTTGGGGCAGTAAAAATGCTTCGACTTTTAACTTCAGTACCTTGTTAAATCAGAAAGTGAATCTAGTTGATACTTTGGGGGATCAAAAGTAAAAAATTCTTAATATTTTTCTAAATAATCGGGATAAACAAACTAAAAATTAACGGAAAAACACGAAATTTTACGTACAATCAGTTTTCGACAAAATCGATTTTGATTTTATATTTAACTTTAAAATGAATGACCATTGATACATGAAATTTTCTCCGAATGTTTATATAAGTACCTATGTTCTATCCACCATGAAATTTATAAAAAAATTTTACTTAAGTTGAACTATTCATAGGTATATGCAATTTTCAATCATTATTAGTTTTTTTTTAAATTAAAATCGATAAAAATTTATTTTTTAGGTAGAAAATCTTGAAAAATTAATACAAGGCTCTTAACATATTATTACAATAGCAGTTGAAAAATAAAAGAAATTCATAGGTAGTTAAAATTTTTTTTATAAGCATTCAAAGTTTGAATTTTGACAACATACGTAAAAATCACAAAAATTCGTAAATTATTTTATCCTAGAAATTCATAAACTATAATAAAACATAATTTCATTTTATACCTAAGATTTGAAAATTTAATACAAGGCTCCTAAAATAGTTTCACAATAGCATTTGAAAAATAAAAGAAATATATAGTCACAAATTTTTTTTATAAGCATTTACAGTTCAAATTTTGACTAAATACATAAAAATTACAGCAATGTTCAAATCATCTTAGATCGAAATTCATAAAAGATTTTCTTTTTATACCTAAGATTTGAGAATTTAATACAAGGCTCATAATATAGTTTTGCAATAGCAGTTGAAAAATAAAAGAAATATATAGCTACATTTTTTTTTTACATGCATTCAAATTTTAATTTTGACAACATACTTAAAAATCACGAAAATTCGTAAAATTTTCCTTTTATACCTAAGATTTGAAAATTTAATACAAGGCTCCTAAAATATTTTTACAATCTTTATCACAAAAAAAATGTCCACCGGAAATTCAAATTAAATTTTTATTAGCATTTGAATTTCAAATATTGACAAAAATTTGTCAAAACCATGAATATTTGCAAATTATTTTGTAGTTCAAAATTCATAACATTGTTTGTATTTATATCTAAGGTTATAAAATTTAACACTAAGTTTTCCATAAGTTTTGCTTCAAATAGCTATAGAGAAAATTTGAAGTGTCATTATAGGAAAAATGTTTTGAGCGTTTGAGTTTTAAATTTTTATGAAATCGCGTAATGATAACGATTTATCCTCAAACCAGGTATTCGTATATCTATGATAATATAAGGTATTATGAATTATGATAACATTGATAACTACACGATAACTACACTAATTGATTAACCATACCTTATGCAAAATGTGTCTTAATTGAAAAATAAAATATTTGTTTCAAAATAGAATATATGACAATATTTAAGTATAATATATCCTAGACTGACAAATCATCTCCGTTCAAAATCGTTTTTCGTATACAATGATACCTATCATTGCATTCAAATTTAATCCCATCCATTACAGTAACCTACTGTACAGCAGAGCGACATCCACGACTTATCCGCTTTTTTAAATATTAAAATTTCATTATTATTAATATCAGGGAATATTGCATTTGTATTCTTGTATTGTTGATTGTTGAAAATTTTATAAATTTTAAATAAATTATGTTTTAGTGGTTCTAAGCAACAATTTTTGAAAAAAAAACTATCATGAGTCAACATCAAGAATCATCCAAAATAGTTAGTATATTTCAATACTTTTCAATTAATATAATTATATATTTACCTCAACAATAATTTTAAAATAAAAAATATCCGAAACAAAGTAGCACGTCATATAAATTCTCAATCATAAAAATGCATCAAATCATTTTTGAAAAATAAAAACATATTTACTTGGCTTTAAGTTCTGCTAGTATTTTTAATCGAATATCAATAAGTTAATATTGTTATCATGATGGCATCAAATATCAATATAGGTACTTACCTAATATTACTTCAATGAACTGTTAAATTTTCAAATTAAAGTATTTAATCAATCACCATAATCAATTTTGTTTTTATGTGTTAATTGAAAATAGTTATATTCATATTAATCTTATAGCAATCGTATATATATATCAATTATGTATGGACATTGGACATATATTTTTTTATACATGTTTAATAAACACTGTTTATATTTTACATACTCGCGTGCTTGATTTTCCCTAGTAGTAAGTTTTATTTTCATGAAAGCCGCACGGAAACTGATGATAGGTTTTATCTAATGATTTTTCTGGTATTTATTTTATATTAAATATATTAACAACTGGTTTTAACAGTTTTAATAGTTAGAAAATATTTATTACATTGAAATACTACGTGATACCATGTTATTTTACCTTAGACACAGGGATTTCCTTAAAATAAATAATTATAAATTAAAATAATTAATCAATTTTTAAATTTCATTATTTCACTAATTTGTAGGATGTTAAGTTTGTTGACTTAATAAGTGACACGGTGACGAAACCAGACATCCATATGCGGCAAGCCATGTTTGAAGCAGAAGTTGGAGACGATGGTTATCGAGAAGACCCAACCGTATATTGTACGTATTAATGCAACTTAAACTTATTCATTAATTACTTATCAATTATCAGTATAGTGTATAAGTGTATAAAATTGTTTAAACCATTAATGTTTGATTAGATTATCAGCAAAAACGCTTGCAGAAATATAAAGCAGCGGGGGAGCCAAATAAAAACATATCGGTTTATAAATTTGAATTCCACCATATAAAGATTCTCAGTTATGTAATATACTAAAAATTATATTAATTCAAAATACTGATGTGAATAAAAATGTTAAATAACCTAATTTCTAGCGTTAAAAATAAATATACTATGTTAAAAAAACAATAATACATGATAGTTATAACTAGGAGTCTAGGACTAATAATTACAAGCACGTAGGTATGGGCAACAAATTGAAAAATATTTTATCAACAATTAGGAACCCTAATATCACTTATCATGTGTTACCCCAAATATATCATAAGGTATTAAGATCTATGAGATACACATAACAATAAAAGTTAAATACCTAATATATATAATATCTATAAATATCTGGGCGATTGTTAACTCCACCAATTTACAGGTAGTAAATTTTAGGGTTGGATTTATAGCATGTAAATTCCACCGATATATTTTTTTTACCTGAAAAAAAAATGTAAATTCCACCGATACGTATTTTTGCCTGAAATCACGTAAATTCTTTACAAAAGCTCTATTAGATATTTAATTATTATTATATTATTTATTTTAATATTGTGTAAAAAAAGATATAAATATCTGAATATAATATATATAAATAATAAATCTGTACATAAATTATGTAGGTACGTATTACTTACGTAATGTTAATAATTATATATTTTTCAATTATTTCTATTTGATTTTTGTATGATTTTTTTTATAATTATTCTATTTAAATAGAATAGATATAATATTATAATTAGGGCCCTGATTTATATGTACTCAAAACCATACAAATATGCTCTAAAAATTAGCCAAAAATGTCCTCAAAAAAATTACCTTAAAAATGCCATTTATATTATTTTTTTTATACAATTTGTTATTTTAATTTGGAATTTATTATTAAAATATATTTATTACTTTATTGAAAAATAAAATTGGAAAAAATGACTTGATGCTGCTATGAAAAAACATACCGGTGGAGTTTAAATTTTTTTTTCAGGTAAAATAAACGTACCGATGGAATTTACATGAAAAAAGGTCTAAAAAGGTCGCAATCGGTGAAGTTTACATGCGCCCAAATATCTATCCACAAATTGGTTTAATGTAGTATCTAATTAGATTACCTATACCTATTTGAGGTAAATAATTAATTGGTATATTAATTGGGAAGTTATTGGCACCTTAAGGAAATGTTACTCTCAACTGTTTCTATAATATTGTGTTGCAATTATTAATATCTTTGATTTAATTTACAATTTTTTTTATCATTCTAAAGTTATTATAAAAATTGATGTAGAGATGATAAATTATTTTATATTACCAGTTATCTACAAAAATATCAGAACATTTAGTTATTGGCACCATTATTGAAGTTATTGGCAGTCTCATCATTAGCTACTGGCACCCACTAAAATTATGTGACAAATTAAGTTTAAGTTCTTTAGATTGTTATCAACTTACCTATTAATAATTAGCCTTTTTTCTTTTTAGAAATACACTTAAAAATATCTACATTCTATTACCAGCGGTGCCATTTGGGGTAGCGCAGGGTATACTTTGCAGGCTCCCCTATTTTTTCTTTATCTTATTGGCCTGTATAACAATTTACAATGCCCCGATGGGGTTCAATCGTTTTTTTATAATCCACAGAGTACTGTATCAAATAAGTGGTTTTTTTCTTCACTCAAATGAGTAAAATCTTATCTTCAATGGGTGACGAACGATTAAGCGATTTTTATGCTCATAGCGGAAAAAAAATAAAATGCTAACAAAATTAATTTAGATGAAGCATTTGATAAATTTTATAAACTAAAAAGTAGAATTTAAAGATAGAATAGCATAATTAATATAAAATAAACAATAATACACACCGTATAGTATATTGTGTTATTATTTATTATAATATGTTAATAAATAAAAATAGTATATATTAATTTTGTTTGGAATAATTTGCATTGGTTGTATTAGTAAAATTACAGTAGTATAGGTAGTATAGGATAGCAAAAGGCAAATAAATTTAATAATGAATAATTTTAATTCATTTAATTTTATCCTTCAAGAGTTAAACTCCATACAAATGACTTACACACAAACAATGTCTATATTTACCATTTTGAAGAAAAAGTGGCCTGACAAAAAAAAATATTGGGTTGCTTAAATCTTAGCACCCCTTTTAAAAAATTGAAATGGCGTCACTGCACTCTATAGGTATGTTCTTTGAACAAAATTATATGTTTAACTTTTAAATATATAATAGTTCCTCATAATATAACCTATGGAGAGATTGTTATTAGTGGAAACAATACAAATTATAAATACTGACATAAATAATTATGTTACAAACAAAATAGGTAGGTGTTGTAAAGTAAGCAAGAAATGGTAGGTATACTCAATTTCTTTATTTCAAATTACAGGTATTTGCAAAACAATATGCATAGTAATTACAAATTTCAATATTAAACTGTCTACAGCTGTATGTGTTTGTATTACTTATACAGAACATTAAAAAAATTAATTTACATGATTAAGTACCTTGTAAGTTGTAGGTATGCAAAATGTATAACAATTTATAAAACAAAACCAAGCACCAAATAGGTAGGTTTTTGTTCTACTAAGAATAGTATAATCATAAAATAAACAACATGAAAAACTATTCAAAACTAGCTAATATAACAGAAAACCAAAATACATTTTTCAAGAATAATAAAAATTAACAAAATAAATGTATAAAACTTATGTAAGTTAATTGAAATATAAAGGTATAAAAGGGGGTGGAGTGGCCGAGCGGACTAAGGCGTCGGTTGCGACGCACGCATTCGCCGGTTCGAATCTCGGTCACGGGCGGCATCGCTCTTTGGGCATTTCGCGATGTCTGGAGAGGCCCCCAACCGGGCATGGCAGAAACCCACGGGTGCCCATTCAAAATTCTGCCAAAAAAAAACCCACGAGTTAAAACCTTACAGTACCTTCCCCTACAGTTCCCCAGGCTAATGTATAATTATAAAAATAACAAAATTCCTAAGATGATAAATATTTAAAGATACCGTTAAAAAATTAAATATATCAATATAAAATAAGAATAAAAATAATAAGTCTCAAATTAACAATTAAGTAGGTACATATATATTATTAAATTTAACTTTTACTGCCATTACTTAATTTTTTTTCGCGTACCCCTTGAGACATGCCATGTACCCCAGGTTGAGAACCGCTGATATAAATCGTTGTGCGTATTGTCTTACTACCGTATGACTTACATTAACTACGATAATCGGATAATTTCAAATGTCAAAATTTAGTTAGATGGAAGATATACAACTCTTGATGATTTATTGTAATATTATGAATTTATTTAAGTCAAAACAGTTATTTAATAAAATTCGACTAAGTCCAAATAATATTTTAAATAGAATTTCGTCTAAGCCAAAATAATTAATTGTGGATGAGCGAGATGCGACTGAGCGTGGTGTGGTCTCCTGGTCATCCAGTCGCTAGTCGTCTTGTTGTACCACTGACGATCGTCGTCGACGAGCTCCTCTCGTAGAAAGAATCCCTAATCCCTGCTACACCTAACATCCCCGTATCTCTCATATTCATGGTCATAAAGCGAGCGCGTGTGGCTATACGCGCCACACAACCGGATGTCACTTACTCACTTGCACATTTATTTTATAGTGCGATACCCGTTTACGCAAAACACACAATTTTTGCTTGACCTACTTGTCCTACTTTAATGAATATTCATATGAGTAGTGATATATATAATGCCACATGAATTATTATTATTATTATTAATATAATTGTCATTACGCCGTAGCGCTCTATCACTATTATTATTATATTATTATTATGGATTTATAGGTAAATAAAGGTAAAGTCACATCTCACTTCAGTTTTATATGCATTATTGTATGGCCTCAATTCGTACCTACGTCATTTAGGGATTGGGCCGCAACTGGTTGCTTTTATTCTTAAATTACCCTCGCCGAATCATAACTATTCCGATATTAGCAGTTTTCTAAATATACCCCTTCTTTGTTTTCACACCGTAATATTATAATTTAATATATTGATTCTTGGTTTATTTCTGCACTTTTCAACAATTATATAGATGCACCTGACCTTTTATCTTAATTTTTATTTAAAGTTCCTTCTCACAATATTCGTAATCACATTCCCACTCATTCTACTTCCTTCAGCCACAACCCTATCCACAGAATGCTTCGGTCTGCCCATTCAGTTTGATCTCCGTCTCATATTGATATTACTTTATCTAGTTAGATACTTCAACACTTATTACTAGTCATCAAATATTATTGTTATCATATTATATTATATTTAGGTATATTTATCTTTAACTCTTTTTTTGTAAAAGCCGGTTGGCGTATATTATACATTAAATAAATGAATAAATATCACTAAAGAATAAATTTTGTATTCGAAGATGTTGGTGTTTACTGTCTATATAAAATTATAATAAAAATAATTATTTGTGAAATGAGGTAAGTACACTAAACTCGATTTTCACTAACCTAACGCCGTAATAATGTTTAATTATATTTTATTTGGTGAAGTCGAGATACTATACTGGTATAGTTAAGTATACTCGTAAATTATTATGTAGTAAAAAGTTTTGGATTTTTTTGTTTTGATATTTTAGTTTTAAAGAGAGTACTATGCGCATATTTATTTCAGATTTAAATAAAATCTTTAAGGAAACAGAGATAATTTTGTTACTTTTAAATTTAAAATTGGTTAATTGACATTAGGATTAAAAACAATGAAACTAAACGCAAACTGCAAGACATGAATTTGCTATTAAGCCTTAATAATTATGAATCCTATATAGTATATATAATATATTATGTCATCTTAAGGACAATAACATATAAACTGTGGATCAATTTAAAAATTTTAAGTAAATTTTTTAAATTTTTTCAAAGATACATTTTTAAAGGAATTATATAATATTAACTTTCCAAACATCGTGTATTAAAAATAGAATATTGTTTAGTCAGGCAGTTAGGCCATTCTAAGGTATATTATGTAGGTATTATATACCTAAGATTGCAGTAATTATTGGATTTTTTCTTTACCTACTCAAACACTCAATTTTATCATTTATAATATTTTTAGTATACAACTGACTATTTTTTGTTGAAAATACAGTGTTGGAAAATAAATCATCGACACTCTTTGGAAAAGAAGCGGCATTATTTTTACCAAGCGGCCTCATGGGAAATCTAGTTGCAAGTAATTTGTATTTATATCAACAAAATAAAGAATAGTTGTATGCACGTATTTGCCTCTGAATTTGGTAAATATAAGTTGTAATCATCATCGGAAATGTATTTATATATTTTTCTTTTATTTATTTAAAAAAAAATTATTGTTTTTAGTTACAAAACGAACACTTTTAACCAAATTTTTTTATTTTTTAATGATATATCTATTGCTATATTAATACAAGTATTAAATAAAAATATTAAGATTTTACTTTTTTAGTGATTGTGTCACAAAGTGCCTTTGTGGATCAGTATTCTTTTAAATATTCTTTTCTTTTAGCATCAAATTAAGTTAATAATCTGAACAATAATTGAATACTATTTAGTACCTAAGATTAGCCATCAGCCATTAGCCATTATTTCTGGTCATGCCCACTCCTAAAAAATAACTGTGTTTTTAAAAATAATACCTAAATTTCAGTGATAGCTCACATGGACGATAAACGAGGATGTGAAGTAATAGTTGGTAACAAAAGTCACATTCTGCTGTTTGAACAGAGTGGAGCTGCTCAGGTTGAATTTATATTTATTTCAGTTTTTTTTGTAGTAATATTAATTTAGGTATTTTTACTAACCAGTTTGCAGGTTTGCAAATGCGAGAAGTTAGTAATTTGCCAGATGGTTCATTAGATATGACCGAGTTACGTGAAAAATTTCGACCATCGAATCCACATGACTACGAATCTTATACATCGTTAGTATGCATAGAAAACAGCCACAACTATCTTGGTGGTGTAGTAATTCCTCTTGAGTGGCTTGATCAAGTAAAACAAATTTTTAATTATTTTTAAGCTGCATGTCTCGTTTATTTTATTACTAAATTATTTATGTTGTGTAATTATTATCTCCACTTAAAGTCGTATTAGTTTTATGATATATAATATATTCTTTTTACTATAGAGATAAATAAAAACTATCACAGTAATATTGAATAATAGAACCAACATTTTTACAAGCATACAATAGTCGTTTAGCCAAGTACTTTAACTGAAACAAAGATCTATTTCACACGTGAATTATTTCCATTTTTTTAATTTTAAATATGTTACAAAAGAGAGTGATAAAAAATGCGCAAATGTAAGTTTATAAGCCAAAAGTAGAGCAGATTTAATAAACTAAACAATTTTAACCAAATTTTAATCTTAAATTATTTTGGGCTTTGCCGCTTTGGTATTTAGAATGTGTCAACACATACATCTTATATGTGTCATAACTTAGTTAAAAGTAACGCATTATAATAGTCTTCATTGGAATATTTAGTAACTGCACAAATATTTACTTGAATAACTTACATTTTGCAAAGTAAAATAAATATTTATAAAATAAACAATTTATAAAAAACATATTATAATATTACATAATCAAACCAAGTTATAATACATTGCTGTCTAATCATATATTTTGTTTTTACTTAGTTAGGAAAATTTGTCAAGGAAAGAAACGTGCCGTTGCATATGGATGGGGCTCGAGTGTTTAACGCAGCGGTTCACCTTGGTGTTCCCGTCAGTCGAATAACTGAACACTGCGATTCCGTAACGTTCTGTCTGAGCAAAGGACTCGGGGCGCCTATTGGTGCGGTTTTGGTGGGCAACAAAATGTTTATCGATAGGTAATGAACCCGTGTCCCATTAATTTCTAAATCTACACAGAAAATAATATTATTATTTTAAATATCCGTTCTTCCGGGCTTAGGTGTCGAAGAATCAGAAAATCCTTGGGTGGGTCTATGCGCCAATCGGGGATCGTGGCCGCAGCTGGCGTGTATGCTTTAGATAACTGCGTGGAAAGGCTGGCCGTAGATCACTGGCACGCTAAGAAAATTGGAAATGGTATATACCTAATTGTGTATTTGTGTTTTATAAAATCGCACTCATTTAACAATTTACCTCGCTAAGTGCGAATAATAGTATGGTAGGTCGTAGGTACTTAAAGAATGCAGCTATAAGCACACTTAAATCTAGATCTAACACCAAGAATATCTCACAATAGTACATTAGTAAGTAAACACTGTATATAGTAACACACCTATAATCATAATATTGTTATCCAATTATTGTATGCACATACCTACCTAATATATTTAGTTTAAGCAATATTTTGTATAATACATGATTGTAACTTGTAAGTACCTACAAAAAGATGTTTCACAGTTAGCTATCAAACTATAGTTTTCCTCTTCATTGTTTCAAATATTTTAAATTAGTCTGGAAAATGGAAATAACGATCAATTCTAATCGTATTATTATTTATGTACGAGGCCTCATGTGTTATCATAATTTATTTGTTGGTAACTGACAACTCACAAATATTACAGCTTTTTGTTTAGTATGTAGATGCAAATTTTTATTTAATATTGATAAAATATGTCAATATGTCAGATATTCAACTATATCTAACATTTGATTCTTTTTTTGGTATTAATATAAGGATTTAAAGTTTAGATGAACTTATATGCTATATTCTTAAGACATTTAGACAGTATCTTAATATTTTAATGTTTGGTCCTATAATTTAAATTAATAATCATTATCCATTGCATTATAGTATATTTTATACAACTATAGCAGGACAGTAAAAATAAACAGTTATTTTTTGCAGCCATCCATCAAATGGCCAGTTCTGACGTGTCCGTTAACTTGGAGAAAATCGAAACCAATATACTGAATTTAAAGTTAAATAATTTGAAGATCAAATCAGTTGACTTCTACAACATGTTGTTAACGGTAAATCAGTTTATCAGTGGTGTTATTTAGGAGTTGAAGGAATGGGGCATTTTCAAAATTCCTATTTAAATTAATAATTTTAAACTATTGCCTATTTAGTATTTATACCTACCTATCGGGTATTACTTATAGTATAATAAATTATTATAATATAAATAATGCAATATTAGTAGATGGGTATATAACAAAGCATACTTGGTAATATAAGCCGACAGGCTGTCTTCACTTAGAATCGATTTTAGTATCCAATTATTTATCATTGAATTAGTCGAATTTAACACATCCATACAAGGTACAGTCGACACCTACTGATTTACTGTATCTACAGAAGAACATTACCTATTTGCGCATTACCTATTTGCGCACTGTTTATTATAACCATGTGGTATCAACAGAAATAATATCAATATGAGCTAAAAATAAGATAACCACTTTAATATTTATCTGTAGTTTCTAAATAGTCTTAAATTGTATTTTATATTTTATACTTTATTTGATAACCTATTATAGTAATTGTGTTTAGTGTTATAATAAAATTTCAAATTAGCTTAGTCCTTTTATAAAAGGACTGTACTGACATACAAAAAATATTTATGTCTATGATAATACATATACATTATACAAGTATGCAAAATGGCAAATAGTATTAAATTAGATTGCGAGTGGTTTTCTTTTTAAATTATATGAGCTAGTTAAACTTTTACTCACTTCCTATTAAAAATTTTAATGGCACAATAAGATAAATAATTCTTAATATCCTACACATTTAGTAGCTTTAAAAAACTATTTTTTTAAACCATTTTAGCCTATAGGTAGGTACCCCCAGGCGCCCCATCTATTTTTGGCTCAGACACAGAACTGAATCCTAGCCCCGTACATTTTTCTAATATAGTAGATAATATATATTGGAGTAATTTTGAAGAAATTATTTAGATATATGAACGCCGGGTACCATGGGACCTTCTGATCCCCCCTTTGTGTAGGCTATGGATACCTCTATTAACGTATATTAAATTATATGTATGATCTTTTTTATTTCTATTACACAGGTCGACAACAAAATTGATGATAATCCGAACAAAGTAAATTTAACGTCTGTTAGAATATCATATTTATACGAAGGAAGTGTGAGATTGGTTTTGCACAAAAACATTTCAGAGGAAGACGTGGATATGGCTATTGAGAAGATAAAATACGTTATTGGAAAAATCAGTTCCTCTAATTAAAAGAGTATTGTACAACAGATACCAAGCTGACAACAAATGAAAATTATTGTACTTGTACTCGTACTAATAATAATATGTTACATACTTATCGGTTATTAGTTTTTAATATTCATCGAATATAAAATTTACCAATTAAGAATCAAGTCAAAAGAAACGTTAATTTTATAAAATAGTTTGAATTATTAATTTAATTTAATATTAAGTGCTAATTTATATTATTACTCATAAATAATTAATCTGTTATTAGTGCTATTCTTTTAATATATTTTATATAACTTATATTTATACTTTTATGCTGATAAAAAAAATATACCTATATTTAAATCAGGTATCACAAATACAAATTAAAAAATCCAGGGCTAATATTTAAATACAGTTTGATCCATTGAAGTGAGTGCCTACACTAATTATCTTTTTTTTTTTTTATTAGAAAAGAAAATATACAATAAGTAATTTTGATGGTTTTTTTTTAACAAGGCTTGATGACGTGAGTGAAGAGGGTGTCCAGTAACACTACTTCAACTTGATTAGATTGGTGGCTATTTAGTTAAAATGTTTTTTTTTTTTGACTAACTGATGGTAATTGTTTTTAAGTATTAAGTAAGTCGCGTGGCCATTTACGTCTGAGGCGGCGGATAGGGTTATCTGGGAGTGAGAGAGTAGAGAGGTTTGAGATAAGAGGGTTAGGATGATTAATAGTATTTTTATGAAATTTTATGTAGTGGTTTGACGCTATTTCAGAGATAGTTGGAATTTTTAGATCCTTATGTAGAATGCGATTGCTGACATACCAGGGAGAATTGGTTAAGAGTCGGAGATTGATGGATTGAAAGGCTTGGAATTTATTTAAGTTAGAGTTTTTAGAGGTTCCCCAAATTTGTATGACATAAGTCATTGCAGTTCGAATGATTTGTTTGTATATGAGAAGTTTATTGTTAAGAGAGAAGTTAGATCGCAGGAGCTGTCTGAATTTATGGAGTTTTAGATTGAGGGAAGATATTTTGTTTTTTATGTGGCTGCCCACTAATTATCTCGAAAAGTATTAACTTATTTTTTTTTAAGCTTTTAGGTTTATGTTTTACAAAAACCATGTAATATTTTAATTTGTTTCACCCTTATATTTGTTGGTGAAACCACCATCAACTTTTGATTTTCAAATGGTAACATATTATTAAGATATGATTAAATTATAAAACCATTTTTTCTCATGAATTTACGTGTTTACATTTTGATTTTTCGTTGATTGGCTTATGAGATATAACTCCTCAAAGTTTTGGTGATTTTTACTATTTTTCCAATAATTATTATAAAGACTAGCAGGCAGCAGCTAGTGATAAATTCGATATTGCTGAATCCAAGGTAACAAAATAAATAACAGTAAATTTAATATTACTCTTGTACTTTGAACCTTAATTATCATTAATTATCATTTATTAACTTATCAACTAATTGGACTAATTGGATTTATTTTGTTACCTTGGATTCAGCGATATCGAATTTATCACTAGCTCCTGGTTTTTAGGATTATTGAAAAAAATAGTAAGAGCCACCAATACTTTGAGGAGTTATATCTCATAAACCAATCAACGAAAAATAAAGATTTTAATACGTATATTCATGAAAAAATGGTTTACCATATTTTAACTATGTTATCAGTGAATGCGTCAGAACGATAATGGCAGCGTCATCTACTGTCGTTATTTTGAACTGTTTTTAATATGTATGATGTATTTCCCGCAGCTGCTGCCAACTCTCATCACTACATAGCGTTGCCATATTAATTTTTGTTTTTATTTAATTTAATAAATTACAAAAACTTCGCACATATTTTGTATTATTTAACAAAAATATTTATTACTTTTTTTAGGGAAGGAAATATTATTATCTAGCTCAGGTGAGGTGAAACAGTTTGGTTTCATGTATTTATGAAAATATACAGAATAATCCGTTGGTATTTACACTAATAATTTCGAAATTTATGAACTTTAAAAAAAAAAATTTTAACATAATGATGATGTCATTGTCAAACCAGTATGAATATTGAAATAAGAAATACAACGTACATTTCATATTCCAAAGGAGAATATTTCCATGATTTTCATCACTTACAAATTGAGCGATGTGGTGGACTATATTTTATATATTACATATTTGTGGTGTACTTGGTTACTGGTTTAGGTATAAGGTATTCCAGTTTCAGTTAACATTTAATATATTATTATCTCCTTATAAGTCATAACCAATAAACCAACGAAAACGAATGCTAATGTTATAATTATGATTGTTGTCTAACAAATAATTAGAAGTGTCCATTTATAAATCAATGGTTCATTAACGACATTAACGTACACTCAGTAATAGAAAATTATACCCATTTTTAATGAGAATAGTATAACTGTAAGGAATAATATTGTAAGTACCATACTAAGTAGAAATAAAAGTCGTATTGTCACAGCTACTTTATTTCATGAAATGTACAACTTTTTTTGAAAGATCAATTTCTCGAAATGGCAACTATTTATTTTATTCATACTAATTATAGGTATGTTATAACATTATTCAGATCCAGCTATAAAATTTTTCATTTAGTTTCATTTCATTTCACGTTTAGTTTTGTTATTATTAATGTTAAAAATTAAAATCGACTGGTTCCACTATTAAATTATCACTGACCCACTGATTTCCGGATGTCTGGCATCTGGTTCATCGTCGAAAAACTATAAAATAGTCAACCGTCAACATATAAAACATATCACATATAGGTACAGTAGAATCATTTAATAATTATTGGAATTATAAAAATCAAAGAAAAGTAATTAACGACATATCATTCGACTTGCGAATACTTATGTGATTGAAATTTAAAACTAAAAATATTTTGTTTTGTAACCTATTATCCAAAATCGTCTTTTTGAAAAACCACAAAATATTTTCAAATTTTAAATTTAAGTATTCTAAAAATATTTAATACGATATTAAACATTTTAATTTTACTTCATACCTATTAAAAAAGTAATGACTATATAATAATTATATTGGTCGTGACTCATGAATAGATTTCTTAAATATGTTTACAAAAAACATTATATTGCATGTGTTTGTGTACTTATTACAATTCAGTACAATTACTCGTTATAATTTATTACTAATAACTAATAATCTATCAAAGGAGATGTAGTAGTATTAATTAAAGCGCTAAAAATGAAAAAATATTTTTATTTTTTGTATAAATAGAAATATTATATTCTTAAATTTTTAAATTTTTTTAAATATCATATTTATATTTTATTTACTAAAATAAAACAACATTTTAAGCACAGTAATATTTATTAATTACATATGTATTTAATATTACTGATGCAACTCATGGAATTTATATAAGACAGTTTTTTTTATTTATTAAAATAATTACAATCTATACAACAATTTAGTACAATAAGTAATTTTGATGAGAGAGTTAAAAGCTTAAATGAAAAGCTGATTTTACGCTATTGATTAAGAGGAATAATATAGAAATAAATATTTTTTTTTTAAATCTCATACCTAACTGATACAATACATTGTCTATAACATTTTCATAACTTCGATTAGGTAGAACTTCATATATCTACCATTAAATTTATATCATTGTCTACAATTTCTCTTAAATTTGATTTTTTCCTTGTTTAACATTTTGTAGAACTATAAAAGTTAATAAAAATTGATTGAATTTTACATATAAATCATAAACTATAAAGTAATTATATATCATGACATGAGTACTTATTTAAAATTAATTTATCTTTATAGTTTTAAGACTTTTATCTTTATTATAATATGGTACATCATACTCATCATAGTGTTTACATGCAAACATGTTGTACAAGGTACAACAATAACATTTGCTATTCAATTATAATTATACTTGATATAGCCTAAATATTATAACTTATTCTGCATTTCGACATCGATGGAAACAAGAACAATTACTATTAATATACTATAGCTAGCTTTGCCTCTTTCATTCATGACATCGAGTTCAACCGCGCCCGTCAAGTTATTTTCATCATCATAAAACTTGTTTCTCCAAAGTAAAATTTTATAGCGAATAAATAACTGATGCTTATATTCTTCATTTTAAATTTTCATGTTAACAAAATTTAAATATCACATTTATAATTTCAGTAAAAACGAATCTCAAAGCAGCAAGAAAAAAATGTATACCAACTGAACAGTGAACATACAGCGTTGGGACGTTGGGCCATGTATTATATATTTAGTGTCAAATTAATTTTATTGTTTTTTGTTACTTAAGCAGTGGAAATTAGAAAGTCATAGATAGTATAATCATCATACAATGAACATTCTAATAAAACATACCTAATATAACGAATTTATTCGATTTGAAGAAGTGTATATTACAAACAAAACCACATTAGATTTCGTTTGTTACCATGATTCAACAGTTTATTGATATTTAATATTAGATTGTTTTATTTTTTAAGATACCTAGATTAGATTTAATTTGATTTTTTTATAACCTGTATGAAAATTAGAAAATAATTATCACATAATAATGAAATTTGTAAACTACAAAAATTGTTTGGGAAATGGGAATTCATTTAGTACAGTAATAATATAAACTTTTTTTTTAATTACATTTTTGTACATAGTTTAGGACGTTTAGGTATCTATTCCAAAGCAGAAATAGTATTTTTCCTTTGTTTTTACGACATATAAATCCACGCCCTACCTAATAATAATAAACATACACATAATAAAATCAATACACTGAGAATCTACATGAACCCATCATAAAGGAGAAATGTAGATACATCACAATAACATAAATACATACAGAACTACAAGAAAAATATACTGTGATTATTGTTAATTAAAAACACTAATTTTTGTTGAAAAGTTTGCAAAATGGTGTATGCTTCACCACAACCTTACACGGATAATAGATAGCAATCAAAATAAATCATTGTAAAATTAATACATTTATCGGCTCCGAACTAAAATAAAAATATTGGTAGGTAGTGAGATTGTACGGAACTACCGTCCTACTGACATAGTAACATACGAGTATTATTATAGGTATATGATAAAGACGCCGTCACATGCATCTTTACATCTAGACTACAAAATAAACATTAAATCGATGACTGATGAGAAATGAGAATACTGAATAGATAGGTAGTTAGAATATATTTCTCTTGATAAGACGATTTATCTCACTGATTATTTAGAATTGTATTCTAAAATGATCGTCTTCTGTAAACGTATGTAATAATTCTTGTACAGATTCAATAGTAATGAATTTGCAATGCAGTAGATAGTAGATATACCTATACAACCATTACAGTTTTTATTTTTGTTGTTTTTTAATCCACAAATAATATTGTTCAGAAACATCTTTACAGAGAATATTTTTGCTGGAGATATCTTAACCAGTTGGCGTTAAATGTATAAACTATATTATTATAATACCACACTTTTGCTACTTTCCATCAAAGGGAAATTCAAAATGTTTTAAAATCAAAAGTTTGGCCGGTTTGGGTTGCCATAGCCCACAAGACACTCCTAAAGTACTACCACAATTTAAGAATTTAAAAGATGATCTTTGAGTATATTCAAAAATTCCAAAAATCAGAAGAATAATTCCATTAGATATTAAAGAAAAAAAGAGGGTGATCATGCTTAGCGGATCATTCTGTACATAAGTATTGTATAATTTTCTAGCTGAATGTACTGAAAATGGAAAGTCGTTAACATTTATTTTACTATTTAAGTGAAACATTTCCAACTGTCAATAATATTTACTCAATATAATGAATCAAACACTAAACATTTTGCAGTAACTATATTAAAAGAATTAACTATATCTTCAAACATTAAAATCGTCACATTATTTTGCTTTCTAAGCATACCATTGCCTCTTACAATTTTACCTATAAGCTGATAATTAAACTCGTTTTCCGGGTATTTTCTTGAAACCAGTACCTACATTTCTTGCACCTTAATTTTCTTGTTTAACTCTCTATGTATGTAATATGGTCAATATAGATACCTTAAACCTACTATATAGCTGTATATTGTGATACTGTAATGTTGTATGGTTATATTCTTATATTTGACTATTTGAATATGTTATACCGTAAACATATTGACATACAGATACAATTTGTACGTTTATTAAGCACACATGCAGTGTTCATATGTATATGAAATAAAATAAAATAAATACATCTTATTATGTCGTTTCTGTGAAATAATTAAAAGAATGCGAATAAAATAAGAAATTTCAATTATTTCGTTTGATAGAATAGCATAAGAATAAAACGAGTTCTATCGTTTAACATTTTAAATACTTAATACATATTTATACATGATATAGTAATACTAGGCACTTAATAATTAATAGTATATTCACCTAAATTCATAATAAAGTAGATGATATCTGCTATCTGATATATAGGTAGGTATAGTATAAATAAGAATTTGAATTGTATTAAATCGTCCATTAGTAAATTTGATATATATTGAATATTAATGTAGGTAGTATCTATACTAGTATGCAGCAACGTTTTATTGTTAGTCTTTTGAACTTCAATACAAATTTGTCTATTAATAATAAATAGTTATCGATTATGAATAATTTGATTAATGGTATGAATATGTAACATAAATAAAAAGTTTGAAATATTTGTATTCTGAATATGTTTTCATAAAAAAAGGAGTAGGTGGTATTTTCATTGGAATATATAATAGTTAATGCGTAGTATAATACATATTTATAATTCAAAGCCACTAACCCAACCTCTAGATACTAAAATTTATCTGAAGAAATCATCAAAAATGATTGTCATATTATTAGAACCAAAAAAAAATACAAATAAGTTTTTAACAAATTATAACATAGTATATAAAAATAACAAGAAAGTTTTAAGTATTCTTATTGTATTAATGATGCAGATTGTATATTACCTATTGGTAAAAAAAAAGTTCTAAGTAATATATGTTGCTATGTACTATAATAATATTGAAAAATAATATAAAACACTTTAAGAAATAAAATTGTCTTCAATATGAAAATACTAGTATGTTGCACTTGTACAGTTACCTGTACACTAATACACTATTATAGTTTAACGTTAATAATTATGATTAGGATAAATTAAGCAAATAAAAATTAAAAACCATTATAATATAATATTTGTATACTATATTACAATAAACGTACTTTTTACTCAGCAGAATTGAAGGACAAAAGAATTAGAATCTCCTAATTTGGTGGAACTTAATATTATTTATTTTTAGCACCTATAGTTTTCTGGGTCATTCATTTTAACACGTTTACATAAGTTAAATTTTATATTCATGCAAAATTACTGATTTTATATTCAAAACTTATATTTTCTGCCATCTGGTAACCTTGAACTTTTTTTTGGCTTTTAAATGCAATACATGATTTTAAACTAATGTAGATTTTTATAGAACGTTTACATAATTTATGGTAAAAAGATGCTTTGATTTTTAACTTCAACGTCTTCTCTGATAGGAAAATGAATCAATAGCGGGTATACTTTTGAGAAGTAAAAATTAAAAATGAACAATAATTTTTAAAATCTTGTGGAAAAACAAAAAACAACTATCAATAACAGAAATATTTATCCAAAATTAGATTTTAAGAAAATCTATTTTGTTATTTTGTTGTAACTTGTAATATATTCAAAATTGAATAACTGTATCAATTTGAAATATCAACCGATTGTATAAACTTGCATTTTCTATACCTACGTGATACAATTTTTAAATTATTTTGACTATTTTTGAGTTGTTTTTGAATACATGGCATTTTCGATTTTTTGCAGTAAATTCCGATAAAAAATTGTCAAAATATCTGAAAACGTAATTCAAGAATCTTCATGAGTTATTATAACTGAAATTATAAAAAGAACATGAGCGTAATTATTCACAATTGTTTAGTTATTCAATCATATTTATTTTTTGGGATTTGGAAATTGTACGTATATTATTACAAATAATAAATTCAACATTTACGCAAAAATTAATTCAACCTATCACAATTACTATGTTACAAATAGTAGAATAATTTATTATAGTAACTTCACATAAATAATACCATGAAATATCTACTAATATATAGGTTAACAGAGCATTTTCGTTAAGAATCGTTTTTCGTTTGCAATGGTTAATCAATGAATTAATTATAATACATACATTATACAGTGACTTGCTCAATAAATATGTAGGTACACTCTACACCTACTGTACAGCATAACGATTACCTATTCCCCCTATTTTAAAATTATTTTTCTAGTTTTGTAATTCATTATTTTGAAGGTTTATTTTTGAAACTATATTACACAACTCAATAAGTTATTATAAAATGGTCAAATTGTCATGTAACTCAATTTTTTCTTATTTAAAATATATAATATCTTAATTAATTATTTGTTCATATGTAAATGTTATATATAAATTGGTATATAATATAATAAATTAATATGGAGAAATTATACTCTACAGTCTACATTAAATTATACATCATTCGAAAACGGAAATTTAACAATTTCACATTCGATGTACTTTTAACACGTATTTATAAAGGCAATGAGTTTGTTTCTTATTTACGCCAAACAAACATGTTTTTAATCACTAATTTCATTTTTTTTTTTTATGTATTAGTAAAATGCAGAAGGTACTGCAATACTCGTAGAATATCAGATGCAAATTAATTTATAACAAATAACATCATGTTGCATTTCTACATTAAGCACGTTAACTTATATGAGTATCAATAAAATGAAGATATTTATTAATAGTTTGACATACATAATAAGCCAAATACTCAACTCTCAAATACTTTGTATTAATAACAATATAATGTACTTTCCAGCTCTAATAATTCGATGGTGATACATTAGGTACCTATATTAAGTAAAGGGTAGACTACCAAAAAGTCCGAGGTAAAAAAGTCCTAGGAAAAAAAGTCCGAGTAAAAAAGTCCGTGTTTAAAGTAAAGATAACTATCAAATATATTTGTCATATAGTAATAGTAGCCAGTAGGTACACAATATAAATCGTGATAACTTATTTGTTATAATAATTAATTAAATTATAATATTTGTATTCACGCACGCCTACTATCACATTTCATAATATATTAATTATTAATATATATAATATATATTATGCATCTAAATCCATTTATGGTACCTACTTTCTAAGTACACACTACACAGTACCTACATCAAATTGTGAAAATAAATGATCAATTAATTTTATTTATGTAATATTTATTTTATCTCATATTATTATATTTCTGACCCAATTTAAATATTTCACTATGCAAAATTATCAACATTGTTTATATCAATATTAAACATTAAGACAATCTCCTAGTCATAGTAGTAAATCTGAAATATGTTAACAAAATATTTGATTTTTAAACATTGCCTATTTAATTTAATTTAATCATCTACCTATTAAAGTTAGGAGTTTATGATATTGATTAGGCATTAACGTTATTACCTAATTCACATAATTGGCGATAAAATATTCATACACACAGTGACTAAACGAACATGGTCTTTGAAAAATAGTTGCTTCTCGATTTTTTTAAATTTTTAGGGATGGGTGGGTAGTTGCTCAATGTAAAAGTGAAAAACAATATTACTAAATAATAATTATAGTAGGTAAATAATAATAGAATGTTAATAGTACTTGTGTTTATTACAAACTGTTAGTATAAGGGTGGGTAGGTAGTGGGTCAATTTTTGATTGCTTAGGAATTTATGAGTTATTTTCGGTTCGTATCGTCACTGTGATAAACATATAAAAATCCCAAATAGCGATAGGATACTTTAGGATAAGCGAAATGGTGAATTTTAAAAGCGTGTTGTGTGATACGAATGCAACGTCGCAACGATATGACAAACATAAATCATAATATTATAAATAATATGCGTATAAGACCCTAAGACAGTATACTATGTCTTTATATGAAATAATAATACCGGAAACATAGGTACGTCTTATAATAATAATATTATATTAATATGTATGCTGATGATTTCCATTGCCGTCAACACATAGTACGCACGCGATTGAACTGTAAATTTAATATTGACTGACAAGTTCGAGAAAAATACTGTCCCCTTCGTTCGATTATGAGTTATGACACTTCAAGGTACGGGTCGTTTCCGGTACAATAAACCAGGACGTGATGCCCGCATGTGTTTATTTCGTCTATACAACGTACAATTTTGGAAATTTGTGTTCGGCAGAATCTAATATACATTATAAAGAAATGGTTACTGTAAATTGACCAATAATTATTATTAAATTTGAAGTTAAGTACCTAGTTAAGATAATTATCTACGTGTTCTCATATCGGTTTTTTTTTTCGTATCAGTAAAAATATGCATAAATGTAAGATGTTAGAGTTTAAAAATACTCATAACTCAATTTAAAATTAAAGCAATGAAACAACCTGACGAAAGAACACAGATAATATTTTTACTTTTGAATTTGATCATAATATTCAATAATTTACTGGTATTAATACTAACCTTGGCTATTTTATGTTTTTTCTTAAACCGAAGTACAAAATACAAAATGGATTCTACTTAACGCTTAACGCACATTTCCTATGTTTTAAGTCTGTTCGAAGACGGAGACAATGGATTAAACATGCATATGGGCTTCACGTCCTAAGAATCACTACACTTATTATATTCTAATTCACGGAAACATAAATACGTCATAATAAATTAATATGGTATAAAGTATGATTATACAAGTTATACTTTAGGATATATAAATAATAAAATAGTATTGACTAAATAGTTTTTAAAAGTCTTCAATACGCGGGCACCTAAGCCAGAAGTAGAACTTTTACGGTGGTATAAATTCCATCCATCGTCAATGAATAGAATAACTACCTATCGTAGTATTCAATGAAGAACGAATAAGAAAACTATAATTTATTATAATAATCATCTTGCACCTATATTACTATATGCAGTCTGCAGACTGCAGACTAATTAATACATATTTTTATTATCATGTTATTATGGATAGGTATGCGAGCATGCATTGTCATTATTTGAAAATCACAGAACGTCTTCACAACATAGGTAATGTATTTTTAATATTACCATAAAAACGATAAATATATTATATTACATTGGTGCCAGGTTCACGATTTTCAATAGTAACTTTCATCAATTTTACGATTTAAATTTGAATAGTATTAAAGCAACAATGACTCAAATATTAACTGTATACTATATTATTATTATTGTTTTTATTATATTATATCATATATGCATATAGAATGTAGGTATAATAATATGTGAACGAAACTATACACTTTCAGCTGTATTTAAACTATTATGCTTTTAAGTTTCTACTGCAACAAGTATGATGGGCTTTGCCAATTATTTTTCCAGTTTCCTTTTTAAACGTCTCTTCATTTTATTATTTTAATTTTTCATATATTTTATAGGATAGGAAAATCATTCTCCAAATAGTAGATACCTACCTACACTTTTACCAATAAAATAATGTATATAAAAGCACGAAGTTCTTTAATATACATATTTATTAATTTATATATATTAACGGGCATATGGTACAAAGGATAATATAATAAAGAACACATAAAATAGTGACATTGAGAATCTAATAAGCTAAGTTATACGATTTTAAGCTAAATAATTAAACTAATAAAATAAAAGACTGAAAGTGGTAGGATTCTCATTTATCAATCCATATGTCATCAGTTCCACATTTAGTTTTGTAAGATGAAATGACAAATTAATGGTGTGATCTAGTAGAGTGAGTAGAAACTCTAAAATTAATATTATTAAAGATGAGGATCTATATAGTTTAATTCTGAATTCAGTGTAATGTCGAACATTAAATTTTACTGATTCTTAACTCAATAATGTAACCATTGAATTAATTTGTGTGCAATTTATTTAAATAATTTTATATGTAATAAATAATTTTAACAATAACATTAGGTACAACTTTTTTAACTCAAATCATCTATAAATATAAATATTGAATAATCTTTTTATTAATTATACATATCCCTCGGCAACATATAGGTCATTGGCAATAATATAAATTAAAATATATTTTTATTTACTAAAAAAACTACATTAAATATCTTTCACGTTTTATCATGATAATAATATCTTAACAATTAATTTTGTGAACGTATAAATGCTATGATTAAACAAGTATTTTCTTTAATCTTACTTTTCAGCTTTCACTCAACATTTACCTAGAAACAGAATTAATTATATAACTTATTATTCTGATGTGTTTATATACGTAAAAAGTAATTGCATTCAAATTTAAATATATATAAATACAAATATCACTCATTGGTCGAAGTCCGACCATAAAAACCGATTTTTTGAGTACATTTGATAACAATATTATTTTTGAAAAACTGTAAGCTGAATGTTATATTAATATTAACAACATTGTAAATGTATAGTATGTATTGGACATATCATTCCAAATCAGAGAAATTAACGAAAATAATTAACACATTCAGTTGTAAAGATAACATACTCGTGTTAAAATAAATAGGCAAGTTAGAAATTAATAATTAGTTACCTAATAAATTATAAATTGTACATGATAAATTAAAAGTTAATATATATTTTTTAAATAGTATAGATCATATAAAA